>NC_060138.1:766103841-766703841 GCF_021461385.2 Schistocerca piceifrons | reverse complement strand
CAGTTTTAGCTATGTAGGAGAGAGTGTTGTACCTGGAGGATAGTGTACCTGGGAACATACGATGTTTCCTGGATTGACACAGTTTTACCTATGTGGGAGAGAGTGTTGTACCTGGAGGATACTGTATCTGGGAACATATGATGTTTCCTGGATTGACACAGTTTTAGCTATGTAGGAGAGAGTGTTGTACCTGGAGGATAGTGTACCTGGGAACATATGATGTTTCCTGGATTGACACAGTTTTACCTATGTAGGAGAGAGTGTTGTACCTGGAGGATAGTGTACCTGGGAACGTATGATGTTTCCTGGATTGACACAGTTTTAGCTATGTAGGAGAGAGTGTTGTACCTGAAGGATAGTGTACCTGGGAACATATGATGTTTCCTGGATTGACACAGTTTTAGCTATGTAGGAGAGAGTGTTGTACCTGGAGGATAGTGTACCTTGGAACATATGATGTTTCCTGGACTATGTTTCAATCTAGTGATCTATTTTAGAATCGGATGAAGGAACATGCACTTTTGTCGTGAAACACGTGGTTTCGTTTTGTGCAGCGTTTAAATTTATTACGCATTCTACATGTTCAAGTGTTGTATACTACATTAAACGTCTTTGGAGGATACTGTAATTCTTCAGTTACAGAGTTTTATAGCGAGTAGAATCACATCTACATCCTGTCCTATTTACTGTGTAGCTTCTAGTCCTGAGCTGTAACAACAGAGGTACCTCTGTATCTCATACAAATCCAACAACCCTTTTTTAACAGCGCAGTTTTTCAATGAGAGTAGACTGGAGCACCAATGGGGAAAACACTACTCTGAGGAGACAAAACTGTTGCACAAACAGTGGCCTGCGGCGAAATAACTTCCTACTGGCTAACCTTACGTGGATGACGTCGTCTGACCAGGAGACAGTGAGCCCACAGAGAACGCGCCGACGAGCAGCGATCGCGCTTTCAGATGATGCACGGCCTCGCGCCGCCCCGGCCACGGCGATGCCGTCTTTTGCACCGCAAGAGGCGGCTGTTAGCGAAATTGGTACCCGACAAGCACGCGATCTTCCATTTGCGAGTTGCGTCACGAAGGGTCGGTGGGCTGACTGCTGTAAAGTAGGCGACCGTGGTAATGAAATACGACCCGCACCGCCGCGTCATTTTCAGGAGAGACTATTAAGGGAACGCTTTCCTTAAATAACGCGCATCAACTGTCTGTCCGTCGAGATACTTTTCATCCACACTCTTAGCATAGTATAATTCGTTTCCTGTTCTTTTATTCAAATTAAGTAATAACCTCGACCATTTCATGAAGTAATCTGATTCTATATTGAGACCAACTTGATAACTCAAATCCACAATATATGAAATCACATGATCGACATAAAAGAAAAGAAAGGTGGTCATGAATATAAGAGAATTATTTAAATGGAAATTCCACCCTTGTTGTTGTTGTTGTTGTTGCTGTTGTTGTTGTCTCCAGTCCGAAGACTAGTTTGATGCAGCTTTCCATGTTACTCTATCCTGTGTCAGCCTCTTCATCTCCGAGTATCTGCTGCTACCTACATCCTTCTGAATTTGCTTATTATATTCATCTCTTGCTCTCCCTCTAAAATTTTGAACCACCACTATCCATCCAATACTGAACTGATGACTCTTGATGTTTCAGAATTGGTCCTATGAACCGATCCATTCTTTCTGTCAAGTTGTGCCTAAAAATTTGTTTTCTCCCCAGTTCTACTGAGCATCTCATCAGTAGTGCGACCTACTTACCTGATCTTCAGCATTCTTGTATAGCACCACGTTTCAAAAACTTCTCTTTTTGTCTGATGTGTTTATTGACCATATTTCACTTCCGTACAAGGCAACGTCCCAGACAAATAGCTTCAGAAAAGACTTCCTAACACAAAAACCTATCTTATACGTTAAAAAATTATTTTTTTCATTACTGGTCATTAAAATTGCTACACCACGAAGATTACGTGCTACAGACACGAAATTTAACCAACAGGAAGAAGATGCTGTGTTATGCAAATGATTAGCTTTTCAGAGCATTCACACAAGGTTGGCGCCCGTGGCGACACCTTCAACGTGCTGACATGAGGAAAGTTCCCAACCGATTGCTCATACACAAACAGCAGTTGACCGGCGCTGCCTGGTGAAACGTTGTTGTGATACCTCGTGTAAGGAGGAGAAATGCGTACCATCACGTTTCCGACTTTGATAAAGGTCGGATTGTAGCCTATCGCGATTGTGGTTTATCGTATCGCGACATTGCTGCTTGCGTTGGTCGAGATCCAATGACTGTTAGCAGAATATGGAATCGGTGGGTTCAAGAGGGTAATACGGAACGCCGTGCTGGATCCCAACGGCCTCGTATCATTAGCCGTCGAGATGACAGGCATCTTATCCGCATGGCTGTAACGGATCGTGCAGCCACGTCTCGATCCCTGAGTCAACAGATGGGGACGTTTACAAGACAACAACCATCTGAAAGAACAGTTAGACGACGTTTGCAGCAGCATGGACTATCAGCTCGGAGACCATGGCTACGGTTACACTTGACGCTGCATCACAGACAGGAGCGCCTGCGATGGTGTACTCAACGACGAACCTGGGTGGACGAATGGCAAAACGTCATTTTTTCGGATGAATAAAGGTTCTATTCATAGGATCATTATGGTCGCATCCGTGTTTGGCGACATCGCGCTGAACGCACATGTCGGTCACCTCTTGTTCGCACAGACGGCACTTTGAACAGTGGACATTACATTTCAGATGTGTTACGACCCGTGGCTCTATCCTTCATTCGATCCCTGTGAAACCCTGCATTTCACCAGGATAATGCACGACCGCATGTTGCAGGTCCTGTCGGGCCTTTCTGGATACAGAAAATGTTCGACTGATGCCCTGGCCAGTACATTCTCCAGATCTCTGACCAATTGGAAACGTCTGGTCAATGGTGGCCGAGAAACTCGCTCGTCACAATACGCCAGTCACGAGTCTTGATGAACTGTGGTATATTGTTGAAGCTTCATGGGCAGCTGTACCTGTACACGCCGTCCAAACTCTGTTTGACTCAATGCCCAGGCGTACCAAGGCCGTTATTACGGGCAGAGGTGGTTGTTTTGGGTTCTGATTTCTCAGGATCTATGCTCCCAAATTGCATGAAAATGTAATCACATTTCAGTTCTAGTATAATATATTTGTACAATAAATACCCGTTTATCATCTGCATTTCTTCGTGGTGTAGCAATTTTAATGGCGAGTCGTGTAGTTTTCGAATTCCTCTTTTTCAGAAATGTTTTTGTTACTATTACGAGTCTCCATCATTGAAGATTTCGATAAAGAGCCATCCAAATTACAGAAACCCAATCAAAGGCAACATTCCTGAAGTCTATGTATCAGTGGATTATCCTCTCCAATTTGCCTATTCTTAGTTATTTTACTGCCCATAAAATAAAACTCCCCTACCAATTTTAGTGTCTCATTTCCTAATCTAAGTCCGCAGCTCGTGATCTTGCGGTAGCGTTCCCGCTTCTCGTGCACGGGGTCCCGGGTTCGATTCCCGTTGAGGTCAGGGATTTTTCCTGCCACGAGATGACTGGATGTTGTTGTGTGGTCTTCATCGTCATCATTCATCCCTATTACGGTCGGAGGAAGGCAATGGCAAACCACCTCCACTAGGACCTTGCCTAGTACAGAGGTGCGGGTCTCCCGCATCGTCCCCTACGCTCCTCGGAGTATGGGACCTCATCATCATCACCCTAATCTAATTCCCTCACCATTGCGTGATTTAATTCGACTACATTCCACGATCCTTGTTTTATTTTCGTTGGTCTTCTTTGTATAACCTCTTTTCAAGACCACTGATTCAACTGATCTTCCAAGAGTGACGGCTAAGGAAGTGAACAGACGCGTACACTTTCCGACATTAAGCGACTGCCATCTTCTGTTTTATCTAATTTGTTCGTTTGATGCATTAGTGTGCCGATTCGCGTGGAAATGTCCGTATAGTCAGTCGGTCGTGACGTTACTGTTAAGAAATTCATGTATTTTCAACGTTAACGACCGACTAGGTGTAGGCCAGCGATGGCTGGTTGAGCGAGGTGCTGCGCGGCAGCGCTGCTGCCACCGCCTCGCAGCACCGACGCACGAGTGCTAGGAGCCGATGCACTTGCAGACTGCTACTCCGCGAGTGCTCGGTGCAACTGACATCGAGTGTGGCAGCACACCATCTGTCGTCTGCCGTTCCTCACAACACCTTCTCTCCGCACGAAGTGGTTCTCATCGAGAATGTTCCTGATACCATCACCGATGACTGCTTGCGTGCTTCGAGTGATACACCTGGTACAGATTTTACGCACTGTTCACATACCGTAAGTGATAACATTTGTAATTCCTTACACAAGTAGAACATATTGGTCGCTTACTGCAAGAAGGCGTCTTAACAATTAAGATGACATTTTCGCCCTTCATTATCAGACTTCAAAATTTCAAGAACACTGTTTTTTTTCATTGTGTTTACTTTCATACCTAACATCTCAAATTGTTAACCAAATGTTTAAATGTGGCTCCGCCCTTGGATATACGTGAGAAATATCGTCAGGGTCTAAGATACAGGGCTGTTCTGACACAGTCTTTTAAATGTACTGCACAATTCATCATTGAAGATTTCGATAAAGAGCCATCTAAATTACAGAAACCCAATCGAAGGCAACATTTCAAAAGTTTATGTATCAATGGATTATCCATAACCGTAAATCTCCTCGTCACATAAATAAAAACTGCCCCCATCTTGTTAGTGATGTAAGTATCGTCAGCGACGTCTCTGCACTTAAAGCCACACCTGTAACTCACCCAGCGCAAGAAGCGCTTGCTGCCACGCAAACATTAAACAGGACGGAGCAAGACGTTGGAATCTCTCCTCCGACAATCTGAAAATTTCCTCTCGACGAACGAAGTGACGGCGCTCGTCTTGTGATACGGAACCACATACACAAAATAGTTCAAAAGTTCCTACAGACAAAGGCGGGGCAGTGGTTAGCACGCTCGATTCACATTCGGGAGGACGACAGTTCAAACCCACGACTGGCCATCCAGAATTAGGTTTTCTGTGACTTCCCTACATCGCTCTACGCAAATGTCGCTATGGTTCCTTTGAAAGGGCGCGGCTGATTTCCTTCTCCGTCCTTGATCTAATCCAAGCTTGTGCTAAGTCTCTGACGATCTCGATGTCGACGGGACGTTAAACACAAACTTCCTTCCTTCCTTTCCACTCAATAACTCACAGGCCTCCAAGATCGATCAGTAATATCCAGTTCAAGATAACCGAAGTTCCGACATTACAATGACAAAAAAGTTGTTTGGCAGACTACAGATGTCAGTGATTCGCCATCTGGCTTAATTTTCCTGGCGGCATCTACCAATCTTTCTCAGTTTGAAACAAGCGTGTGCGAAGCAGCCCCTGCCTTCGGCTGCATTGAGTCATTTCTAGCCTTCATCTGTAGAAAATCATGACGAATAACAGTTCTGAATGGGAGACATGTCGCCCTGTGCTGAACCCTTTATAAGTGGAAGAATTCAAACAATTCCTAAAGGCAACCAGAAAATGTAAAAAGGTATTACCCAACGCCAAAAAATGTACAATGAATTGGGATGCCTTGAGACAAATGACTGACAAAAATCTCGTCAAAAGACATGAACGCACGCAACAAATTACGGAGATCGTCGCCAACATTAGAATAGGAAACAGGATGCAAAACTCATAAGTTACCAGTAGAACACAAACGATCAACCGGACATTCTCCGACAACTCTAATACAGAATGAAATTTTCACTCTGCAGTGGAGTGTGCGCTGATAGAAACTTCTTGGCAGAGTAAAATTGTGTGCCGGACCGAGACTCGAACTCGGGACCCGGGAAAAGGCAAAGGTCTCGAGTTCGAGTCTTAGTCCAGCACACAATTTTAGTTTGCCAGGAAGTTTCATATCAGCCCACAATCCGCTGCATACCGAAAATTTCATTCTGAAAACATCCCCCAGGCTGTGTTTAAACCATGTCTCCGCAATATCCTTTCTTCCAGGAGTGCTAGTCCTGCAAGGTTTGCAGGAGAGCTTCTGTTAAGTTTGGAAGGTAGGAGACGAAGTACTGAAGGAAATAAAGCTGTGAGGACGGGTCGTGAGTCGTGCTTGGGTAGTTCAGATGTAGAGCACTTAACCGAGTAAGGCAAAAGTCCCGAGTTCGAGTCTCGGTCCGGCACACAGTTTTAATCTGCAAGGAAGTTTCAACTCGAATACAATTTTTTCAAACACACTATTCTAAAAAACTTAAGAGCAAGCTACACTCATGCTTATAAATTAAGAATGATTGCAGAATGTGGTGCCACACAACGTGGCACTACACAAAACCGGCGCTAATAGCACAGGCACATAGTGAACACACATGACACAGATCTGTAAGTCCACGGTGTTGGTGATAAGTTGAGAAAACCGTCTCGTAACACATGTGCCACAAAACGCCACTGTTTCCTGAGCATCTGCCCCCACATCAATATGGGATATGATCACCATGCACTCGTGCACAGGCCTCACAACGGGTTGGCATACTCTGGATCAGGTGGTCGAGCAGCTGCTGGGGTATAGCCTCACATTCTTGCACCAGTGACTGTCGGAGCCCCTGAAGTGTCATAGGGGTTTGAAGACGTGCAGCGATATGACGACCGAGAGCATCCCAGATGTGCTCGATGGGGTTTAGGTCTGGAGAACAGGCAGACCACTCCATTCGCCTAATATCTTCTGTTTCAAAGTACTCCTCCACGATGGTAGCTCGGTGGGGCCGTGCGTTATCAGCCATCAGGAGGAAGGTGGGACCACTGCACCCCTGAAAAGGCGGACATACTGGTGCAAAATGACGTCCCGATACACCTGACCTGTTACAGTTCCTATGTCAAAGACATGCAGGGGTGTACGTGTACCAATCACAATCCCATCCCACACCATCAAACCACGACCCCCATACAGGTCCCTTTCAAGGACATTAAGGGGTTGGTATCTGGTTCCTGGTTCACGCCAGATGAAAACACGGCGAGAATCACTGTTCAGACTATACCTGGACTCATCCGTGAACATAACCTGGGACCACTATTTCAATGACCACGTACTGTGGTTGATAATTCTTCCGCGTTATATTTCCGTGGTCCGTGGAATTCTTATATTCCTAACGTTTCGTCCAATACTACGTTGGACATCTTCAGAGGTATGGTTGGTCCTGCTAAGTCCTGCCGACAGTCGGCAGGTCCATGGACCACGGCCATTTAACCCGGAAGAATGATCAACAACAGTACCATCCGGTCGTGAAAGCCTTCATTGTATGACCATGTACTGTGTTCTTGACATCAGGCTTTACGTGCTCTCCTGTGACTAGGGGTCAGTGGAATGCACCTTGCAGGTCTCCAGGCGAATAAACCATGTCTTTTCAGTCTTCTGTAGACTGTGTGTCTGGAGACAACTGTTCCAGTGGCAGCGGTAAAGTCCCAAGCAAGGCTACCTGCAGTACTCCGTGGCCGTCTGCGGGCACTGATGGTGAGAAATCGGACTTCTTGTGGTGTTGTACACTGTGGACGTCCCGTACTGTATCGCCTGGACACGTTTCCTGTCTGCTGGAATCGTTGCCATAATCTTGAGATCACACTTTGTGGCACACGGAGGGCCCATGTTACGACCTGCTGTGTTTGACAAGCCTCCAGTCGTCGTAGTATTCTACCTCTCATAACGTCAGCAATATGTGTTCTTGGAGCCATTTTAAACTCACAATCACCATTAGCAAGTCTGAAGACGTCTGCACACATACTCGCTGCACCGTACTCTTACATGCACCAACGCACCTCTGCGTATGTGGACTGCTGCCAGCGCTACCGTGCGACGACCGCAGGTCAAATGCACCGCATGGTCATACCCCGAGGTGATTTAAACCTGCAAACTGCCCACCAGAGCGTTGTTTCACCATGTATCAGCATTATCCTTAATTTTTGAGCTTTAGTGTGGATAAAGTAACGTAACGCATTAACTACTCGGTGAAAATAAATGATAGTGCGGGAGGATGTCATCAGAGGTCTCTCTGTCGTGCATAAAAAATTGGACATCGCACGGCGTGAGGCTAGTGTGACGCGCTAAATGGGGCTGGCCCCGCAACGCGAGGCAGTTGGAGGGACCGGAAAAAGGCAGTGTGAGGTAATCAGCGAGCAGTTACGGTGCACTGTGGTGGTGTTCATAATTACAACATGGCCGAGAGGCAACATATGGATGACTTCACATGGCGAAGAATCACCGTGAAACTGTAAGACGACGAACTGTGACGGGTGTAACCCAGGAGTCCAGTACCCCGCAGCATTGTTTCACGTGCCTGGGGAGCGTTCCGAGGAGAGGGAGAGGATGTGGTCGCCCACGATCACTAAAGCAACGGATGGCCTCTACACTGCGCAACAGGCAACAAGGAACCCACATCCTACAACTGGTGCAACTGCAGCTACATTTAAAGGGACTGCAACGCGCGCAATCTCCCGCTACACAGAGCTATGGCGACTGCACGGGGATGGTCTCTTTGCCCAACGAACATCACATTTATACACTGAAGAGCCAAGGAAACTGGTACATCTGCCTAATATCGCGTAGGGCCCCCGCGAGCACGCAGAAGTACAGCAACACGATGCGGCGTGGACTCGACTAATGCCTGCAGTAGAAGTGGAGGAAACTGACACCATGAATCCTACAGTGCTTTCCATAAAACCGTAAGAGGGGGTGTAGATCTCTTCTGAACAGCGCGTTGCAAGGCATCCCAGATATGCTCAATAGTATTCATGTCTGGGGAGTTTGGTGACCAATGGAAGTGTTTAAACTCAGAAGAGTGTTTCTGGAGCCACTCTGTAGCAATTCTGTACGTCTGGGGTGTCGCATTGTCCTGCTTGAATTGCCCAAGTCCATCGGAAAGCATAATGGACATGAATGGAAGCAAGTGATCAGACAGGACGTACATGTCACCTGTCAGAGTCGCATCTAGACGTATCAGGGGTCCCATATCACTTCAATTGCACACGTCCCATACCATTACAGAGCCTCCACCAGCTTGAACGTCCCCTGATGACAAGTATTGTCCATGAAAATTTGGAAAGTTGTGGTAAGGTCTTATGGGACCAAACAACTGACGTCATCGGTCCCTAAGCTTAGGCTCTACTTAAGCTAACTTAAACTAAATTAGGCTAAGGACAACACACACGTCCATGCCCGAGGGAGGATTCGAACATCCGACGGGGGGGACCTCGCGAGCAGTAACAAGCCGCCCAAGACCGCGCGGCTGCCCCGCGAGGGGCAGGGTCCATGGATTCATAAGATTGTCTCCATACCCGTACACGTCCAGCCGCTCGGTACAATTTGAAGCGAGACTCGTCCGACCAGGCAACGTGTTTCCACTTATGAACATCCCATTGTCGCTCTTCACGGGCCCAGGCGAGGCGTAAAGCATTGTGTCGTGCTGTCATCAAGGGTACACAAGTGGGCCTTCGTCTCCGAAAGCCCATATCGATGATGATTTGTTGAATGGTTCATACGCTGACGTTTGTTGATGGCCCATCATTGAATCAGCAGCAATATGCGGAAGGGTTGCACTTCTGCCGGCCGCTGTGACCGAGCGGTTCTATGCGCTTCAGTCTAAAACCGCGCTGTTGCTACGGTCGCAGGTTCGAATCCTGCCTCGGGCATGGCTGTGTGTGATGTGCCTAGGTTAGTTAGGTTTAAGTAGTTCTAAGTCTAGGGGACTGATGACCTCCGAAGTTAAGTCTATAGTGCTTTTAGCCATTTGATTTGATTTTTTGTTGCACTTCTGTCACTGAACGGTTCTCTTCAGTCGTTGTTGGTTCCGTTCTTACAGGATCTTTTTCCAGCCGCAACGATGTCGGAGACTTGATGTTTTACCGGATTCCTAATATTCACGGTACACTCGTCAAATAATCGTACTGGAAAATTCCCACTTTATCGCTATCTCGGAGATACCGTGTGCCATCGCTCGTGCGCCGACTATAGCACAACGTTCAAACTCACTTAAATGTTGATCAGCTGCCATTGTAACAGCAAGCAGCAGTAACCTAGCTAACAAATGCGACAACAATTGTTGCCTAATACAGGCCTTGCCGACCGCTGCGCTGTATTCTACCTGTTTCCATATCTCTGTGTTTGAATACATATGCCTATACTAGTTTCCTTGGCACTTCAGTGTTTGTATATTCCTGTACAAGGCGGTCATTTTAATTGAAAGACGCTTGTCCGGTGTCGGCGGATAAATACACTCCTGGAAATGGAAAAAAGAACACATTGAGACCGGTGTGTCAGACCCACCATACTTGCTCCGGACACTGCGAGAGGGCTGTACAAGCAATGATCACACGCACGGCACAGCGGACACACCAGGAACCGCGGTGTTGGCCGTCGAATGGCGCTAGCTGCGCAGCATTTGTGCACCGCCGCCGTCAGTGTCAGCCAGTTTGCCGTGGCATACGGAGCTCCATCGCAGTCTTTAACACTGGTAGCATGCCGCGACAGCGTGGACGTGAACCGTATGTGCAGTTGACGGACTTTGAGCGAGGGCGTATAGTGGGCATGCGGGAGGCCGGGTGGACGTACCGCCGAATTGCTCAACACGTGGGGCGTGAGGTCTCCACAGTACATCGATGTTGTCGCCAGTGGTCGGCGGAAGGTGCACGTGCCCGTCGACCTGGGACCGGACCGCAGCGACGCACGGATGCATGCCAAGACCGTAGGATCCTACGCAGTGCCGTAGGGGACCGCACCGCCACTTCCCAGCAAATTAGGGACACTGTTGCTCCTGGGGTATCGGCGAGGACCATTCGCAACCGTCTCCATGAAGCTGGGCTACGGTCCCGCACACCGTTAGGCCGTCTTCCGCTCACGCCCCAACATCGTGCAGCCCGCCTCCAGTGGTGTCGCGACAGGCGTGAATGGAGGGACGAATGGAGACGTGTCGTCTTCAGCGATGAGAGTCGCTTCTGCCTTGGTGCCAATGATGGTCGTATGCGTGTTTGGCGCCGTGCAGGTGAGCGCCACAATCAGGACTGCATACGACCGAGGCACACAGGGCCAACACCCGGCATCATGGTGTGGGGAGCGATCTCCTACACTGGCCGTACACCACTGGTGATCGTCGAGGGGACACTGAATAGTGCACGGTACATCCAAACCGTCATCGAACCCATCGTTCTACCATTCCTAGACCGGCAAGGGAACTTGCTGTTCCAACAGGACAATGCATGTCCACATGTATCCCGTGCCACCCAACGTGCTCTAGATGGTGTAAGTCAACTACCCTGGCCAGCAAGATCTCCGGATCTGTCCCCCATTGAGCATGTTTGGGACTGGATGAAGCGTCGTCTCACGCGGTCTGCACGTCCAGCACGAACGCTGGTCCAACTGAGGCGCCAGGTGGAAATGGCATGGCAAGCCGTTCCACAGGACTACATCCAGCATCTCTACGATCGTCTCCATGGGAGAATAGCAGCCTGCATTGCTGCGAAAGGTGGATATACACTGTACTAGTGCCGACATTGTGCATGCTCTGTTGCCTGTGTCTAAGTGCCTGTGGTTCTGTCAGTGTGATCATGTGATGTATCTGACCCCAGGAATGTGTCAATAAAGTTTCCCCTTCCTGGGACAATGAATTCACGGTGTTCTTATTTCAATTTCCAGGAGTGTACGATGTTGCAGTGCCTGTGTTACGCAGAAATACGACGAAGTGCTCCTTCAGCGTGCATGCATCTTCGAAGGAACAGGCAATGCCGCGACTACATCAACTGTACCAGCATTTACGAATATGAAGAACCATCATCTGTATAACTGAATGACGACAGTGAAAATTTGTGCCGGACCGGCCCCCACACATCGGCGGTAGCGTTTGTGTTGATGCCAGGAGCAAAGGTACGGAACCACGGATGAGTGTGGGTCGTGTACTCTTCTCAGATGAAAGCAGATTCCGTCGGAGTAGTGATTCTGGACGTACCCACAAATGGCGAGAGGTGAGAACACGTAACGCACCCAGGAACATCAATGAACAAGACCGTTTTGCTGATCCTGGTATTATGGTGTAGGGAAGCATGATGTCCATGGGCGTACTGACTTCCAAATCTTTGAAAACGGTACACTTACCGTCAACGTTATTTGTCCAGTCCAAGGAAAAAATTTAATAAGCAATACTTGTTAGATAAAATGAAAGGAGACTGCGCTAAGAGGCACAAGCCCTGACGCTAAAGGAAGCTTTACAGTATACGTAAGTGGTGACATCGAGTGGACACCTATGAGAGGAATCGAACACGAAAGTGTTTTCGTGTCGAAGGAGTCAGCTGATAGAAATATCCTGAACAGCTGTTATAGAAGATCAGCTTCGATTTAGAACAGTATGTAAGCAAGAGATTCTAAGGGAGGATTCAGAGGGAGAGCAGTAGTGGCCGCTTTGAGGAGCCACCGTGTAGCTACGCCAGGCAGCAGCAGCAGAAGGCTTTGAGCACTATGGGACTTAACATCTGAGGTCATCAGTCCCCTAGAACATAGAACTACTTAAACCTAACTAACCTAAGGACATCACACACATCCATGCCCGAGGCAGGATTCGATCCTGCGACCGTAGCGGTCACGCGGTTCCAGACTGAAGCGCCTAGAACCGCACGGCCACACCGGCCGGCCAGCAGCAGAAGGATGCAGAAGTAATATTCTCAGCGAGAAGTCTGTGATCAGATCTGGTGACACGCACATGAACTGCAAGATAAGTAATCATTATGTATTCTGGGGAATAGCTTTGAACATAGACGATCTGTCTTTGTCTCAAGGAATAGATAGCATTTGTAGTTTCGTAATTAACAAGAACAATTTACGGAATAGCAATTCTCTAGTGTAAGCTTAGGCGAGTGGCCTGTTGATAAGAATAAATTGAGTCTGACATTTATTAAAGAAGGGGTTAGGAACTGGCACCTCTTTTATGAGTTATCAAAGGGATAATAACATGAATTACTTAAATAAATACTAAACTCTTCAGCACACCCATCGTAATAGATTACCACTGCAACTAATAACCACAGTTCTACCTCGGAGAGATTCCTCCCTGTCATCTCCGATAACAAAGGAGGACACCCCAACAACCCTCAGATTGTCGTCAACGTTCCTATTGCACTACAAAACTGTGCTGGGACGCGACATATTGTGACACTGTATTCGTTTCCGATGTACGTCTTTCCAGGCGTGCTTTAGGCCCTGACTTCACTTTTATGGATGACAAGTGCGACCCCGTCGAACAGCGGGGGTGGAGGACATCTTGGAACGAGACGATATTCGGTGAATGGATTGGCCTGCCCCTTCCTCCGACTTGTTGGAGAGACTTATTGCAAAACGTCCACGCGCACCAACTACCATCCAATATTTCTCAACCGCGCTGTTGGACGAATGGAACGTCCTACCACAAGAACTTCTTACCAACCTTCTGGCCAGCGTAGGAGCACGTTGAAGAGCGTGCATTGCCGTCCGCGGTGATGACTCACCCTATTAAGTGCCATTTCCCGCCTCTCCTGGGGACCATCAAAAACCGCAGCGACTTCCGTGTACTGGCTACCTTCGAACAAAAGTGTCAGTTCCGTTCGTCTCATTGGGTATTTCTTTGAGTTACTTAATGTACTATCCTGCAGCAGTAGGTATGGTCCATGTTTCACTGTGCTATGATCCGTAGTATTGACACGTCATGGAAAAGTTACTTTCGTACTTAACTTTTGCATACCAGTAACTGTAAATGTCGTGTAACTAGGGCCTCCCGTCGGGTAGACCGTTCCCCGGGTGCAAGTCTTTCGATTTCACGCCACTTCGGCGACTTGTGCGTCGATGGGTATGAAATGATGACGATTAGGACAACACAACACCTAGTCCCTGACGGAAGAAAATCTCCGACCCACCCGGGAATCGAACCCGGGCCCTTAGGACTGACATTCCGTCGCGCTGACAACTCATCTACCGGGGGCGGACTGCGTACCAGCTATAACGTCGAAACCACGACGTTAAATACATGCAAGCAAAACTACAGCATTCTCAAGTGGCTAATCACAGTCTTATGCAACTTGTCGTGCAACACAACTCTGTCGTCATATTTCTCTAAATAACCCTACTCTCTAAACAATAATGTAGTTGTAACAGGAAAAACTATACTTAGTGTAGGGACTATGCGAAAACGAGCTGCAGCGATCATTACCAACAAATTATTAGATGTCATATTGCTGCACCAGCTTTCAGAGGATCCTGAAGCTCACCAAATGGTTTTACAGATATCACGCATCCAACATGTATATGGACATAACATGGGATATAAATACTGACTTCGAGATACTCGACAACATTTTACGTTTCAAGAGTGAAATTCCTGTGATAATTGACGTAGATAGTGATGTTCGACCAACGATATGGCAGGCACGATAACACTGCCAGCGATGGGGAAAAGACATGGAAGCATATTTGAGTGTTAATAATCTCTTATCAGAAACGAACAGTGTCACGTTACTACATATGACACTAGTACTGGAAAAAGTAGTATAGTTTTAATTCTAATTAACGACTGCTTCGTACGTACATTGACGGACTGAAAATGCTATGACGGAAGAAAGCTCCTCGGATCGCAGAATTATCAATTTTAACATTGGTGAACCCCCCCCCCCCCTCCCCCCCCCCCATGAACCATGGACCTTGCCGTTGGTGGGGAGGCTTCCGTGCCTCAGCCATACAGATAGCCGTACCGTAGGTGCAACCACAACGGAGGAGTATCTGTTGAGAGGCCAGACAAACGTGTGGTTCCTGAAGAGGGGCAGCAGCCATTTCAGTAGTTGCAGGGGCAACAGTCTGGATGATTGACTGATCTGGCCTTGTAACACTACCCAAAACGGCCTTGCTGTGCTGGTAGTGCGAATGGCTGAAAGCAAAGAGAAACTACCGCCGTACGTTTTCCCGAGGGCATGCAGCTTTACTGTATGGTTAAATGATGATGGCGTCCTCTTGGGTAAAATAGTCCCCCATTCGGATCTCTGGGCGGGGACTACTCAGGAGGGCGTTGTTAACAGGACAAAGAAAAATGGCGTTCTACGGATCGGAGCGTGGAATGTCAGATCCCTTAATCGGGCAGACAGGTTAGAAAATTTAAAAAGCGAAATGGATCGGTTAAAGTTAGATATAGTGGGAATTAGTGAAGTTCGTTGGCAGGAGGAACAAGACCTCTGGTCAGGTGAATACAGGGTTATAAATAGAAAATCAAATAGGGGTAATGCAGGAGTAGGTTTAATAAAGAATAGGAAAATAGAAATGCGGGTAAGCTACTACAAACAGCATAGTGAACGCATTATTGTGGACAAGATAGACACGAAGCCCACGCCTACCGCAGTAGTACAAGTTTATATGCCAACTAGCGCCGCAGATGATGAAGAGATTGATGAAATGTGTGATGAGATAAAAGAAATTATTCAGATAGTGAACGGAGACGAAAATTTAATAGTCATGGGTGACCGGAATTCGATAGTAGGAAAAGGAAGACAAGGAAACGTAGTAGGTGAACATGGAATGGGAGTAACGAATGAAAGAGGAAGCTGCCTGGTAGAATTTTGCACAGAGCATAACTTAATCATAGCCAACACTTGGTTCAATAATCTTAAAAGAAAGTTGTATACATGGAAGAAGCCTGGAGGTACTGGAAGGTCTCAGATAGATTACATAATGGTAAGACAGAGATTCAGGAACCAGGTTGTAAATTGTAAGACATTTCCAGGGGCAGATGTGGACTCTGACCACACTCTATTGGTTATGAACTGTAGATTAAAACTGAAGAAACTGCAAAAAGGTGGGAATTTAATGAGTTGGGACCTGCATAAACTGAAAGAACCAGAGGTTGTAGACAGTTTCAGGGAGAGCATTAGGGAACGATTGACAAGAATGGGGGAAAGAAATACAGTAGAAGAAGAATGGGCAGCTTTGAGAGGTGAAATAGTGAAGGTAGCAGAGGATCAAGTAGGTAAAAAGACGAAGGCTAGTAAAAATCCTTGGGTAACAGAAGAGATATTTAACTTAATTGATGAAAGGAGAAAATATAAAAATGCAGTAAATGAAGCAGGCAAAAAGGAATACAAACGTCTCAAAAAAGAGATCGACAGAAAGTGCAAAATGGCTAAGCAGGGATGGCTAGAGGACAAATGTAACGATCTAGAGGCGCATATCACTAGGGGTAAGATAGATACTACCTACAGGAAAATTAAAGAGACCTTTGGAGAAAAGAGAACCACTTGCATGAATATCAAGAGCTCAGATGGAAACCCAGTTCTAAGGAAAGAAGGGAAAGCAGAAAGGTAGAAGGGGAATGTAGAGGGTCTTGAGGACAATATTATAGAAATGGAAGAGAATGTAGATGAAGATGAAATAGAAGATATGATACCGCGTTAGGAGTTTGAGAGACCACTGAAAGACCTAAGTCGAAACAAGGCCTCGAGAGCAGACAACATTCCATTAAAACACAAAAAAAAGTATGTGAAATCTTATGGGACTTAACTGCTAAGGTCATCAGTCCCTAAGCTTACACACTACTTAACCCAAATTAGCCTAAGGACAAACACACACGCCCATGCCCGAGGGAGGACTCGAACCTCCGCCGAGACCAGCCATTAGACCTACTGACAAATGGCTCTGAGCACTATGGGACTAAACATCTGTGGTCATCAGTCCCCTAGAACGTAGAACTACTTAAACCTAACTAACCTAAAGACATCACACACATCCACGCCCGAGGCAGGATTCGAATCTGCGACCGTAGCAGTTGCGCGGTTCCGGACTGAGCGCCTAGAACCGCTAGACCACCGCGGCCGGCAACTACTGACAGCTTTGGGAGAGCCAGGCCTAACAAAACTCTACCAGCTCGTGAGCAAGATGTATGAGACAGGCAAAATACCCTCAGACTTCAAGAAAAATATAATAATTCCAATCCCAAAGAAAGCAGGTGTTGACAGATGTGAAAATCCCCAAACTGTCAGTTTAATAAGCCACGGCTGCAAAATACTAACAAGTATTCTTTACAGACGAATGGAAAAACTGGTAGAATCCGACGTCGCGGAAGATCAGTTTGGACTCCGTAGAAATGTTGGAACACGTGAGGCAATACTGACCCAGCGACTTATCTTAGAAGAAAGATTAAGGAAAGGCAAACCTACGTTTCTAGCATTTGTGGACTTACAGAAAGCTTTTGACAATGTTGACTGAAATACGTTCTTTCAAATTCTGAAGGCGGCAGGGGTAAAATACAGGGAGCTAAAGGCTATTTACATTTTGTACAGAAACCAGATGGCAGTTATAAGAGTCTAGGGGCATGAAAGGGAAGCAGTGGTTGGGAAGGGAGTGAGTGTTGTAGCCTATCCCCGATGTTATTCAATCTGTATATTGAGCAAGCAGTAAAGGAAAAAAAAAGAAAAATTCTGAGTAGGAATTGAAATCCGTGGAGAAGAAATAAAAACTTTGACGTTCGGCGATGACATTGTAATTCTGTCAGAGACAGCAAAGGACCTGGAATAACAGCTCAACGGAATGGACAGTGTCTTGAAAGGAGGATATAAGATGAACATCAACAAAAGCAAAACGAGGATAGTGGAATGTAGTCGAATTAAATCGGGTGATGCTGAGGGAGTTAGATTAGGAAATGAGACGCTTAAAGTAGTAAATGAGTTTTGTTATTTGAGGAGCAAAATAACTGATGATGGTCGAAGTAGAGGGGATATAAAATTTAGACTGGCAATGGCAAGGAAAGCGTTTCTGAAGAAGAGAAATTTGTTAATATCGAGTAAAGATTTAAGTGGCAGGAAGTCGTTTCTGAAAATATTTGTATGGGGTGTAGTCATGTATGGAAGTGAAGCGTGGACGATAAATAGTTTGGACAAAAAGAGAATAGAAGCTTCCGAAATGTGGTGCTGCAGAACAATGCTGAAGATTAGATGGGTGTATCACATAACTAATGAAGAGGTATTGAAAAGAAGTGGAGAGAAGAGAAATTTGTGGCACAACTTGACTAGAAGAAGGGATCGTTTGGTAGGGCATATTCTGAGGCATCTAGGGATCACCAATTTAGTATTGGAGGGCAGCGTGGAGGGTAAAAATCGTAGAGGGAGATCAAGAGATGAATACACTAAACAGATTCAGAAAGATGTAGGTTGCAGTAGGTACTGGGAAATGAAGAGGCTTGCACAGGATAGAGTAGCATGGAGAGCTGCATCAAACCAGTCTCTGGACTGAAGGCCACAACAACAACAACAACAACAACAACATTGGTACACTCTCAATACATGACACTGTTGGTCGTTTCGACGGTTTTAAACAGAAACTCAATCAGAAATGATTTTGAAAGGTAGATTAAACAAGAACTGGAACTGAAGTATTGTACCACTACTCTCACAGTGACTTTAAAAAGTATAGACACAGAAATGAGTAAGTTTGTGGAACAAGATGAGGACATCGACAGTCTCGTGACAGACTAAGAAGCTGTAATAGACCCGGCATGTGAGAAGGCCTTCAAGCAAAAGAAAGGCGGCCAGTCCCTTCGTGGACTGCCGAATTAGCAATGCGTAGGAAGCAAAACTAATGCTGAAAGCCGATTGTGTCAAAGAACGAAGAACGACGAGACATTAAGAACTCGAATATACAGAGAGAATTCGTAAAGAAAAATTACAATCACAGTAGGAATATTGTTGCTTGACGTTTACCAGCAGTCCATGGAATGCAGTTTATAGTTTAGCATCAGGAAAAGTAATGAAGAGTTTCTTCGCGGTGACTCCACAAAAACAAGACGGTACGACGATGTTTAAGTTAGAGGATACATTTAACTACATGTTAGACATGTTACACCAGTAGATAAAGAAGACGAAGATTATGAATACATAAAAATGTTAGCAGCTTAGCGCAACAGCTGTAAAAACAGAATTCGATAAAGATTTCATGCAACAGGTAATTCGTGTTATACTAGAAAAATTATTATGAAAAAATTATTCAGTGTAATTATTTGTCTTTGAATGAAAGTGTCATTTCTGCTCGCCCCCTTTGCGTATTTCTACGTTGCCTTCTTGTCCTATACTGTAGCAGTTCTTTCTATGTATGTTCCAGCTTTCATCGAGATACGTTGCTTGGCAGTGACAGATCATGCGAAAGTCGCTTACGTCCGTAACTTTTGTACGGCAGTGTGTATAAGCGGAGCAAACGCGAACGGGAAATCATTCAAGGGACGATACGGTCTCCAGTAAGATAAATGGCTTTGACAAAATGTTGACTGATGTGGCCGGGTGCCTGAGGACGAGTATCTCGGGTCAGCGAAGTTGGTTGGCTGTTCGCATGCTGCGGTCCTGAGCAGCCATGCCATCCATTGAAAGTGCGGAAGAACAGTGAAATCACAAGTAGGCGGCAATGTGCTGGAGTCTGCCCCTCTTTACTATAGCCCGGTTTTTTAAGTAATTATATACTCTTAACCTGCACTATTATCTACCTGAAAAGCATAAATGTTCACGAATAATGTTCCTGGCTTTGATTTTTTCGTTTTCTTGATACATATCTTTATATAATTCATTATAATTACGTGTTTTTATATACACTGAGATGACAAAAGCTATGCGATAGCGACATGCAGATAAACAGATGGCGGTAATATAGCGTACACGAAGTGTGAAAGGGCAATGCCTTTGCGGAGCTGTCATTTGTACTCAGGTGATTCATGTGAAAAGTTGCCGACATTGATTATTGCCATACAACGAGAACTAAGACTTTGACCATGGAATGGTAGTTGGAACTAGATGCATGTGACATTCCATTTCGTAAATCGTTAGGTAATACAATATTCTGACATCCACAGTGTCAAGAATGAGCCAAAAAAAAAAAAAAAAGTCACGCACGCACACATTTCAGGCATTAACTCTCACCACGGACAACGCAGTGGCCGACGGGTTTCACTTAACGGCCGAGAGCAGCGAAGTTTACATAGTGTTGTCAGTGATAACAGATAAGCTACACTCCGTGAAATAACCGCAGAAATTAGTGTGGGACGTACGCCGAATGTATCCTTTAGGACAGTGAGGCAAATCTGGCATTAGTGGGCTATGGTATCAGACGACCCAGGCGAGTGTCTTGGTAACAGCACGACATTGCCTGCAGCATCTCTCCTGGGCTCGTGACCATATCGGTTGGGCCCTAGCCGACTGCAAAACCATGGCCCTATCAGATGAGCCCCCACTTCAGTTGATAAGAGCTGATGATAGGTTAGAATGGGGCGCAACGAAGCCATGGACGCAAGTTGTGAACAAGGCAGTGTGCAAGTTGGTAGTTGCTCCATAATGGTGTGGGCTTTGTTTACACGGAATAGTCTGGAACCTCTGGTCCAACTGAACCGATCATTCAATGTAAATTGTTATGTTCGACTACTTAGAGACCATTTGCAGCCATTCATGGACTTCTCGTTCCCAAACAACGGTGGATGGTAGTGCGCCATATCACCAGACCCCAATTGTTCTGGTTTGGTTTGAAGAACATCCTGGACATTTCGAGCGAATGATTTGGCCACTCTTCGAACATTTATAGGGATATAATCGAGATATCAGTTCGTACACAGAATCATGCACCGGGAACACGTCCGCAATCATGGACTGCTCAGTATTTCTGCAGGGGGCTTCCAACGACTTGTTGAGTCCGTGACAAGCTGCAACACTACACCGCTCAAAAGGAAGTCCGACACGAAATTAGGAAGTATCCCATTACTTTTGTCACCTCAGTGTACTGTAACTTTATGCCCATAATATAGTTTACTGAAAACAATTACGAGGTTATTAAAGATTGCTGGGAGAAAGGATGAATACCGGACGTCTGGAAATAAGTCGATCCATCCAATACGTAAGAGACGAGACAGGACAACTAGTAACAATTACCATGAAATACCTTTACTTCCAGTCGCCTATTGAATTATATAGAAAGGACTACTCTATAAGATAGAAGATCAAGCTGAACACACAATTGGCTAGTACCAAGCGGAGTTCGAAAAACGCAGATCGTGCCCAGTGCAAATACACTGAAGCGCCGAGGAAACTGGTATAGGCATGTGTATTCAAATACAGAGGTTTGTAACCAGGCAGAATAAGGCGCTGCAGTTTGCAAAGCCTATATAGGACCACAAGTGTCGGGCGCATTTGTTAGATTGGTTACTGCTGCTACAATGGCAGGTTATTAAGGTTTCAGTGACTTTGAATGTGGTGTTATAGTCGGCGCACGAGCGATGGGAAACTGCATCTCCGAGGTAGCGATGAAGTGGGGACTTTCCCGTACGACCATTTCAGGAGCATGCCAGGAATATCAGGAATCCGGTAAAACATCAAATCTACGACATAGCTGCTGCTGGAAAAATATCCTACAAGAACGGGACCAACGACGACTGAAGAGAATCGTTCAACGTGACAGAAGTGCAACCCTTCCGAAAATTGCTGGGCTATCAACAAGTGTCAGCGTGCAAGCCATTCAACGAAACATCATCGATAAGGGCTTTCAGAGTCGAAGGCCCACTGGTGTACTCTTAATAGCTGCACGACACAACGCCTTACACCTCGGCTGGCCCTGTCAACATCGACATTAGACTATTGATGACTAGAAAAATTTTACCGGGTAGTACGAGTCTATCGAGCGGATGGACGTGTACGGGTGTGGAGACAACCTCATGACTCAATGAATCCTGCATGTCAGCAGGTCACTCTTCAAGCTGGTGGAGGCTCTGTAATGGTGTAGGGTATGTGCTGTTGGAGTGATATGGGACCCCTGATACGTCTAGATACGACTCTGACGGGTGACACGTACGTAAGCATCTTGTCGGATCATCAGTATCCACATCCATTGTGCATTCCGACGGACTTGGGGAATGCCAGCAGGACAATGTGGCAACCTACATGACCAGAATTGCTACAGAGTGTCTCCAGGAACACTCTTTTGAGTTTAGACACCTACGATGGCCACCAAACTCCCCAGACATGAACAATATTGAGAATATCTGCGATACATTGCAACGTGCTGTTCAGAAGAAATCTCAACCCCCTCGTACTCATATGGATTTGGAGACAGCCCGCAGTATTCATCGTGTCGATTTCGTCCAGCACTAGTTCAGACTTACGTCGTGTTGCGACACTTCTGCGTGCTAGCGGGGACCCTACACGATATTAAGCAGATGCACCAGTTTCTTTAGCTTTCACTGACTCCAAGAAAGCTTACGATTCCATAGACGTAGGGACATAATTCCTAACACTAGAAGAATCAGGTGTCGACAAAACTTCCTGATCGAACAGATACCCATAGACACCACTTCATAAGTTACATTCGTAGGAGAAGTTCTTGAATTCTTCAGGAGTAAGAGGAGAGTTCGGTAGGGGTATGGGTTCCTACCGATTCCCTTCAGTTTGTTGCTAGACAGGTTCACCAGAGAGTGGGACGAGAATCAAAAGACCAAAATGCAGTATCGACGGCATTCGTCGACGCACCCCGTGCGCTGAACGGCGCTCGCAGCTACGTGGGAGATGGCAGGTTTGAACCTCCCGCCAGTGCGCCGCTTGTAACCGGAAAAGAGAAATGTATCTGACACCAAGATAGAGTAGTGACCCAGAAACTATCAATCATTATAAAAACTACTGTGCTATATTAAGAAAAGTTATTAAAAATCCAGAAGTATGTGTACCACGTCTGAAATCAGCAACTCTGATAATAAAATTAAAACAATTTGGAATATTATTAAAAGAGAAACAAGTCAACCAAGAGTACAGGAAGA
The DNA here is from genome assembly GCF_021461385.2 of Schistocerca piceifrons. Taxonomy (NCBI): domain Eukaryota; kingdom Metazoa; phylum Arthropoda; class Insecta; order Orthoptera; family Acrididae; genus Schistocerca; species Schistocerca piceifrons. The sequence continues at coordinate 766,680,959 of NC_060138.1, read as the reverse complement.
CAGTATTACCATCAAATTGAATGAAAACTTTACGAACAAAAAGTCAGAAGTTGAAAATATTTTTAATAATCATTTTCTAAATGTTGTGGATATAGTAGGATCCAGGTGTTCATTAGAAGATGCTAGGTAGTTAATGGAAGAGGCCATACCTATGCAATTTGATACAATTGAAATCTCACCCACTTCTCCCTCTGAAATTAGGAAAATAATAAACTTGCTTAAAAGCAAAAACTCGCATGGAATTGATGGCATTTCCAGCAAAATACTAAAAGCTTGTTCTCAACAGATAAGTAAGATTCTCAGCCACCTGTGTAATAGCTCTCTGGAACAGGGTATTTTCCCTGATAGACTGAAATATGCTATTGTTATACCTTTGCATAAAGAAGGGGATAGATCTGATGTCAACAATTACCGTCCAATCTCCCTTCTAACAGCTTTATCCAAAATTTTTGAGAAAGTAATGTATTCAAGAGTAGCTTCACATATCTGTAAAAATGAAGTACTAACAAAATGTCAGTTTGGTTTCCAGAAAGGTTTTTAAACAGAAAATGCCATATATGCTTTCACCAATCAAATTTTGAATGATCTGAATAACCGAACACCACCCATTAGGATTTTTTGTGATCTCTCAAAGGCTTTTGATTGTTTAAATCATGAAATTCTGCTATACAAGCTCAAGTATTGTGGCATGAGTGGGACAGTGCACAAATGGTTTAATTCGTACCTAACTGGAGGAGTGCAGAAAGTTGAAATAAGCAGTTCTCATAATATGCAAAGATCAGCACATTCCTCAAACTGGGGAACTATCAAGAATGGGATTCCACAAGGGTCGGTCTTGGGTCCTTTGTTGTTCTTAATATATATTAATGACTTGCCATTCTTTTCTCATGAAGAGGCAAAGTTAGTTCTTTTTGCTGATGATACAAGATGCTGACAAACAAGAATTAACGGATGAAATTATCAATAATGTCTTTCAGAAAATTACTAAATGGTTCCTTGTAAATGGACTCTCACTGAATTTTGATAAGACACAGCACATACAGTTCTGTACAGTAAATGGTACGACGCCATTAATAAATATAGACCTTAATCAGAAGCATATAGCTAAGGTAGAATATTCCAAATTTTTAGGTGTGTCCATTGATGAGAGATTAAATTGGAAGAAACACATTGATGATCTGCTGAAACGTTTGAGTTCAGCTACTTATGGAATAAGGGTCATTGCAAATTTTGGTGGTATACATCTTAGTAAATTAGCTTACTACGCCTATTTTCACTCATTGCTTGCATATGGCATCATATTTTGGGGTAATTCATCACTGAGGAATAAAGTATTTATTGCACAAAAGCGTGTAATCAGAATAATAGCTGAAGTCCACCCAAGATCATCCTGCAGACATTTATTTAAGGATCTAGGGATATTCACAGTAGCTTCTCAGTATATATACTCTCTTATTAAATTTGTTATTAACAACCAAACCCAGTTCAAAAGTAATAGCAGTGTGCATAACTACAATACTAGGAGAAAGGATGACCTTCACTATTCAAGATTAAATCTAACTTTGGCACAGGAAGGGGTGAATTATACTGCCACTAAAGCCTTTGGTCACTTACCAAATAGTATCAAAATCTGACAGATAACCAACAAGTATTTAAGAAGAAATTAAAAGAATTTCTGAATGACAACTCCTTCTACTCCATAGAGGAATATTTTGATATAAATTAAGAAAAAAGAACCAAACAAAAAATTATAAAAAAAAATATAAAAAAGTTGTTATATTAACTTAATTATGTTGTTAAATTAACTTAATTATGTCATGTATTGGAAAATTTGACTCGTTCCACATCATTACGAAATATCGTATTCATGATCCATGGAACTAGTAATAAAAAAAAAAAGCGTGATCGCTTCTCCATTACTCGCTGTCTTCGAGGGCGGCGGTGGAGGGGGGGGGGGGGGGGCGCTACGCAAAGGCACCACGAGAGGATGCTACATTCTCGTGACCTCACTGCCTACGACTCTGATTGGACGGCGTGTCGTTTTAAGCAGAGACACTCGGACTTTTGAGAGAGATTGAGTTAACTGTCAGACTTATCAACATCAGTACAGAATAGGGAATCTGTTTAATTTATTGATAATTGATGTATCGATATTGTGTCATAAAGCACCGTAATATATCGACTATACCCTATGCACTGATACATCGATATCAAATTTCCACTATCGAGTGTAGATATTTTTATTTTATTTTATATTTTTTCACAATTTTCGGCAAATTTTTAAAGTTATTCTTCTGAAATCGTAGTAGAACATACTTTTACTTTCACTGTATGAAGGAATCTTACTACTTTTTTGAGTTTTCATGATGTCCAGCTTTTCTGATTGACTGAGTGAAGCAAGTATATGTGGTACTTGCACTTGGGGAGAGGGTGGGGGCTGCGGGAGAGTGGTGTAAATGGAATAATAAGATTTCCGATACGAAGAAATAGCACACCAGTTACGTTAAAAAACAGTTCTTAATGCACCTAGTGTGCTATTTCTTCACATCGGCCATCTTCAAAAACAGCTGCTGAAAATTATGAACAAATATCTAAATAACAAGACTAATCTTTACAGTGGGTGGAGACGTGTGAGGGGAAATTCTGACGTAATCGGCTCTTTGCGCTACCAACTGAAGCTGCAACGTTCAGCTTCACTGTGCAATTTTGTCATTACAGCTACTACACAGCTGGCGCTCGCAGGAATTAAAAAAATCGAGAGGTCGACATAAAGTGTTCCGGACAAATCTGATATGGGATGAAACCAAGGACGAGTCCACCGGACACCTCTTATTGTGCCACTTACATACAGTTACCATGTTAGCAAAGTGGATATCGCTAAGTGTGGACGTGCATCGTTTTCCTTTCTACTCTTGCTCTAAGGGGGATAGACAGGAAGCTAATTGTTGATGTAAAGAATATCTAATAAGTCGGAGCGCTGTACCAACCTTTCCAGTACCTCGTGTTAGAGAGCAGCTGCTTGCGCTTTCCACCACTTCTGTTTGTGCCAAAATGTTATCTTCATAGCCAGCAGTTCACGTGGGCAGAGGTGAACATCAGAGGGAGCCACGGCCAGGCAGTACGATCGGTGATCAAACACTTCCCATTGAAAACGCTGCAGTGGCGTCCTCATTGCCCCTGCAGTGTGCGGCCGAGAATTGTTATGAAGAAGGAAATGCATGACAGTTACGTTATGTCGGGTTGCATGAAACCTCGCAGCAGGCACTCATACTTGGAGGGAGACACTATTGTTCCAGGCAGCTTTACGTGCACGCCGTGTGCTCAGAACTAAAAAGAGCGACGTGACGCGTTTGACTGGCATACTAGAGACACTGTCCAACACATCTGTGCAAAGAATCGTGCTGCAGTGGTTTCAGGAGCATGATACTGAAGTTGATGTCTTGACCACTAAATTTACCTTGTCTGAAGCCGACGTAACATATCAGGGACGATACGGGGTGCCAGCAAGGAATGGGATAGAAATAATCGAAAAACGAAAGTATCGAAATTACTTTAAAGTAATATAACATATATATCGTCCTTATTTAAACTATCGCTCAGCTGATATGGTTCAAAATGGTTCAAATGGCTCTGAGCACTATGGGACTTAACTTCTGTGGTCATCAGTCCCCTAGAACTTAGAATTACTTAAACCTAACTAACCTAAGGACATCACCCACATCCATGCCCGAAGCAGGATTCGAACCTGCGACCGTAGCGGTCACGCGGTTCCAGACTGAAGCGCCTTTAACCGCACGGCCACACCGGCCGGCAGCTGATATTAAATACTGAATATCAAAAGCGATATTTTTATCGTTTGTCGTCTCTTGATTCATAGCCACTATAGTTCTCATCAGCGGATTTCTTGTCCATTCCAACTTCTATCAATCTTTGCAATCTGACAGTAAATGTCTTACAATGCGTAAAATTTAATTTCGTATTCAGTACTGCAAATGAGCACCAGACTTGATGGTGAAAACATCCATGCTACATATTCATGAAAGCTTGTTACTACTATTGCAAATGATAGGTGATGATGATGATGAGGTTCCATACTCCGAGGAGCGTAGGGGACGATGCAGGACACCTTGCACCGCCGACTAGGCAAGGTTCTAGCGGAGGTGGTTTATCATTGCCTTCCTCCGACCGTAATGGGGATGAATGATGATGATGAAGACGACACAATAACACCCAGTCATCTCGAGGCAGGGAAAAGCCCTGACCCTGCCGGAAATCGAACCCAGGACCCCGTGCGCGGGAAACGAGAACGCTAGCGCAAGACCACGAATTGCAGACGCAAGATGCAAAATGTACATATTTGGTGACAGCACTGTATGAGAATGACGGAAATTATCATTTCCTGCTCCGAATTATGAGGCAGAATGTGCGCTTCTCTTACATCTGACTGCCTGGGTCAAGAAAAGGTAGAAACACTGCAAAAGTAACGTACACTCGGCACAAAAATCATTCACATTACTGCACTGGCATTTAATGCAAATTGGTCTCTGTTGTCTGTAATGTTAAGTCATTATTTCACATCTGTTTTGTCAGAAATTGATAAAAAATACTTTATTTACCAAGCCTCTTCTGTTTCTTAGTTTTTTGTAAATAAGTGATTTTATAGTATACTACGTGTCTTTGATTGAGTAATGTTGGCTATAATGTATGTTTTATTAAATGCCCCTGGTTAAATCAGCATTGTCATTTTGATCTTCATTATTTTACTATGACGTTAACAGAACTACACAAAAATTGTTTGTACGGACTTTATTTTTTTATATTAAATATTTAATGGATCACATAACCACTATGATATGAGTGACTACGCTATGTTTTTGCTTCTGACGAATTTCAGTTTGGTATGTACCTGTATTTTTACAAGACGATCTTCAACAAAATCTTTTTAATTTGTTAATTGTTATTTCTAAAGCGATGTAATAAGTTTGTATAAGATAGTTGTGTGAACCTATTAATGATCCTTTGTATAGTTTTTGATGAATCGCTTCAGCACTAAGATACGAGGAAGTACGTCGTAATTTGGCATTTCTCGAGTGTTTCAAAGTGAAGTGAAAATACGCTTTTTGATTTTAGATATTATATAAAAAAGCCTTTTTAAGCTACTGTTGTTAATTCGTGACTTGTACCACATGACGTAAACTAAGGCTGTTGTACTTGCTATAAACAACCGCCTCTGCGTCCTTCTGCCTATTCACCTGTAAGAACATGTGGTCACATAACTGCCGCGAGTCTGTCGAAATATAACAAAAATGGCATGTTGACCAGAATGGTGGATTGCTGCTATTGGATAACGTGGTGTTTACTTATTGTTCTATGTCAAGTAAATTAATTTTGATTCCGTAATTTTTCCTGGTATTTTGACATTGAAGATGGCTATTTATAGCCGAAATCAAGATTTGCAAGAATAATAAAAACTAATGGGATAGAGACTGCCTGCCTCTCCTTCCTTAATAATTTCTGTGACTTCGAGCAGATTTTTTTTTTAATCCTGTCAGTATTGAAAATATTGACTAATATATCGTAATATCGGTATCTTTGTCTCGGTTACATCGAAACCAATGATAGATATCGATATAATAAATATCTATAGTTTAGAAAATTGCCCATCCCTAGTGCAATCTCCGTAGCGACAAACCATCTACCCGTAATTTTCGAGAAATGCGTAACCTATGCGTATACGTCTGGTGAACCATCGAAACTTTCCCGTCTCCTCTATACCACTTTTGTTATTGATAACCTTCTCTTTTACAACAAACTATGTAACCTTTTCTTAGGATTTCTATCTCTTGCTTAATAATAACAAATGAAATCTTCCCTTTGAAATTTATTCTCTTTCTCTATCTTCACATACAAATTTAATTGCTGCTTATTAAAAGTGATTTTCTGATTATTTCGACGAAACATAGAATGTGTCGTCGTCGTGGCCCTCAGTCATAATCTGCAATAACCCAAAACTGTTCCTTACCTTTTTTACTGTTACTGAATCGCAATCTGACTGCTACATCGAACTGCAACATGAATATACTTACTCTGGTTTACTATACTCTGTTAGCTGCTGGTGTGCTTTCATAACAAGTGGTTGTATTTATTACCAAAGCTGACGTTAATCTTTAATAGCAAAGCTGACGTTATTCTTTAATAGCAAAGCTGACGTTATTCTCTAATTAAATTGACTGAAGTTACGTAATTCATAGTTAAACTTTTTCTTGACAGCAATAAAATTTTGCAAAGTTTTACGTTGATGGTTTTTGGGATGGATTATAATTAGAAATGCAATGTTGCTGGCAAAAGTTAATTATATTCTGAATGAAATGATTTTACAAACGTTCAAATGGGACTTACTTTTTACGATAATCTTACAACTAGCAATGCGCAAACATACCTTCAGTAGTCTTGAGTTTCTCAAAAAATTAATTCAATAATATTAGTTCCTCTTATTATAATAGTTAGCTGATGTTTCTGTACATCCGTTTATAATCTCTTGTAAATCATAGCTAGTGGCTGGCAGGCACACCGCTCCTCTCAACCTCTCGCTTCAGGTCTCCTACCGACTCGCTTCACTTCTCGCTTACTACTGACTTCCTACGAACGCTAAAGTGCGGTCTCTCCTGCCAACAATGCTTTCTGGTGCAGACAATCCCTGCTACCATTACAAAATGTATTAATGCGCTGTCTTTCCCGCTCTTTTCTTAAAATGTATCCATACGCGGTCTCTCCCGCCCTTTTAAAAATTATATCAATTTGCGGTCTCTCTCGTCAACAATACTTTGGTGCAGACATTCCCTGCTACCACAATTATTTATAACGTGACAAATATTAATTATTCCTACTTAATCCTATTAATAAAATATAAACATCTTTCATAAATTGTGAATTGACAATAGTCAATAGAAATATACACATCTTACACCACATGTGCAGAAACCTGTCCAGGACTTGTGGAACACTCTCCAAGCAGAACTGCAGCTGTATTGCTTTTCAAATGTAGAGCAACACTCTATTAAACCTACAGCAATAAAGAGGGGATTTAAGTTGCTACGTAAATTTTACTACTCCAAACTTTATTCAAAGTATGCCATAATTTATAGTTTTTGCCCTAGATAATTACAATAATTAGTTCTGAAGTGGTACGTTGCATACAAAATAAGTAAAAAATGCCCTTTCATATACGTTACAACAATTTCGCTGCTCAGTATGTTACGGGAAAATAAGTCATAATTTATGCTATGAACTAGTTGCAAATTATTACAATTATTGTAACTCCAAGAGTATTTTACACATAAAAGAGTAGAGAGTCTTTTGCTTTCTTCCATGGTCACCTAGGTATTCTTCAGCCGATTCCTCATTTGCTGCTTCAACGTCTGGGTTTACATCACTGTCATCTGTATATACAACATTATCCTCTTGAAGAAAATCTTCCTCTTCTCCATTGTCTGTGTCTTTATCAGCTTCTTGAGACAAACAACCCAGTCTGTTAGTATCAAAATCAAACTCAGCACCACCCATATTGTGCTAATATCAGTAGCAAAAGACGAGGTCAGCACCAAAGAGCTCCAGTGTGATATAAGCTAACACGCTTCTAACGTTATCTGATTGAAAGTTCGCTTAGGTGCCACACCGAAATAAATTCTAAGCAACGAAAAAAAAAAAAAAATAAGCCAACTATTAGTAAAGAGGCACAATATTAGTAAACATTAGTAATATTTACGACAAGGGCACCTGTGTCAGAAAACCGCTGCAGTCAGGCAATAAATAATTTGGCCATTGTTAACAACCATGTTTTCCATGAAGGTATTTGAGAGCACGTGTCGCTAATGTGTCCAGATTGGCGGGAACCACGAAGAGATGTCGAATGCAATCGTAAATTTTACGATGGTTTAATAATCTCGGGCTAGCTGGGTGGTAATAATGTTTTGGCCCTTATGGATACGGTAGTGTTTGAATACAGCCTATCGATTCTTAACCTTTGAATATGAAGTAGTATGTTCCTTGTAAGTTTCTACACAAGTTTGTGAAATTTCGTTGGTGAAAAAACTCTCAAAACAAGAAATTTTATGATGACGTGCTACTCCAGATTGTCCACTTGAACGGAAGACATATATGACGGTATAATTAAAGCCGTGTAAACAAAATTTTAATTAATAAATGAAAAGGACCACTTTGCTTTTGTTCTACAATATTACTTTTATTGTTAACCGGTTTTCGGCTTACAAGGCCATCTTCAGACATTTACTGAATATTATCACCAAAGAAGTTAAAATGTTTGCAAACAACATTGGAAGAGAAGTAACACGTCTAGACTGAAGTAGAAACATGCAGTAAGTAACATCTTTGCAATGAAAAAGTAAAAATGGAACAGTACATAAATAACAATGGAGTAGACACTGAAACATTTCACACAAAATAGGAATAGCATGCCTACATAACAGTTTCTATTAATAAACAAAACTAATAAAATAAAATAAAATTAGTACTAGACAAGGCTACATCAGGAGGTATGAAACATGGAGAGTGATACACAAACCAATTAAAAGAAGAGACAATTATCATTGTAACTACAGAATACATACGGAACTTAAGCAATATCAATAAGATAAACAGAAATAAATAAATGCAGGAAAATGGAGGTGTTTGAGGGAACCTACAGTCTGAAAGTGTGGTGGTACTGCATTTTAACATTAACGTTATAATCAGAGCAGTGGCTGTGTAACAGTTTTCATTAAATAAATGAGCAAAGTAAAATATGAACAATATTCGATGAGACAACTGCAAGAGTTGTTAAACAGGTACAGTAATAGAAGTACCAGTTTAAAGAAAGACTCAACTATTGAAAATGGTGCTTTTCATTTATTATAATGTTGTTGTCCAACAACCCACGCAAGATTCTGTTAAAATTTTAATTGCAGTAAAAGTCGGCAGTTGACTTACGTTACAGCGCAATATCACCAAAATCACAAACTTTACTGATAAAAACTTCTGCCAGTATCTCGTCTCCTACCTTCCAAACTTTAGAGCGCTTGCCCGCGAAAGGCAAAGGTCTCGAGTTCGAGTCTCGGTCGGGCACACAGTTTTAATCTGCCAGGAAGTCATATCAGCGCACACTCCGCTGCAGAGTGAAAAATCTCATTCTGGAAACATCCTCCAGGCTGTGGCTAAGCCATATCTCCGCAGTATCCTTTCTTTCAGGAGTACTAGTTCTGCAAGGTTCGCAGGAGAGCTTCTGTAAAGTTTGGAAGGTAGGAGACGAGATACTGGCAGAAGTAAAGCTGTTGCAACCGGGCGTGAGTCGTGCTTCGGTATCTTAGATGGTAAAGCGCTTGCCCGCGAAAGGCAAAGGTCCCGAGTTCGAGTCTCGGTCGGGCACACAGTTTTAGTCTGCCAGGAAGTTTCATATCAGCGCACACTCCGCTGCAGAGTGAAAATCTCATTCTGTTTACTGATAAAAGTTCATATGATTCCACTGCCAGCCTCATGCTGAATAATATAATTTTGGATATTAGGCCGAGTCACCATAAAACATTAAAGCAACTTAATTGCTGACGTTTCGAACAGCTTTGTAGCGGCCTGAAGAGGACTGCTGCGAAGTCATTCGAAATGTTGCTTTGATGTTTTATAGTGACGTGGCCTAACACACAAAATTATTTTATTCCAACACTTAATTGATTTGGACGCCACCAATGTGCCAGGCCGAGAATTTTTCATGTAGCCATGTGTCACCCAACTTGACGCGTGTGAACCGAGTGCCCATCAGCAGGCCGAGTAGTGAAAACTCCTGTCAGGATCCGTCCTCTGCCGACAGCGCGTCCGTTGAAGGTTCGCCGTGTTAGGCAGGACTTCATCGCGTGCGGGCGGCCCCGGGTACAGTTTTACTGCTGAGGAACAGCTGTTGCAGCGCAGACATGGCGCCTACTACCTGCTGCTTCTGCTGCTGCGGCATAGACCACCGTTGCCGAATCACATATGCACCGACACATTACGAGATGCTCGACACACAGCGCTTCGATGGGACAGCCAATTAAGATGTATCAGGGAGTGGAGAAATATCGATCCGCGCCCTACAGTCAGGTCACAACAACTGTCTGGTGTTCGTAAACAAATGATGACGTATGTACTGTGCGGATGGGATACACCGTGACGTGCTTGAAAAGTCCCAAGAATTCTCGAAAAGCAGTGCGCTCTGAACATGCCCGTAACAAAGCTCCTTGCAGTAAGACTTATGGCCAGTGATGAAGATGGGATTTGCTTTGAAAGCAGTAGTATTACAAAATAACTTTAGAGGCAATGTCTACATAATTCGGTTGATATCAGATAGATTATATAATGGTAAGACAGAGATTTAGGAACCAGGTTTTAAATTGTAAGACATTTCCAGGGGCAGATGTGGACTCTGACCACAATCTATTGGTTATGATCTGTAGATTAAAACTGAAGAAACTGCAAAAAGGTGGGAATTTAAGGAGATGGGACCTGGATAAACTAAAAGAACCAGAGGTTGTACAGAGATTCAGGGAGAGCATAAGGGAGCAATTGACAGGAATGGGGGAAATAAATACAGTAGAAGAAGAATGGGTAGCTTTGAGGGATGAAGTAGTGAAGGCAGCAGAGGATCAAGTAGGTAAAAAGACGAGGGCTAGTAGAAATCCTTGGGTAACAGAAGGAATATTGAATTTAATGGATGAAAGGAGAAAATATAAAAATGCAGTAAGTGAAACAGGCAAAAAGGAATAGAAACGTCTCAAAAATGAGATCGACAGGAAGTGCAAAATGGCTAAGCAGGGATGGCTAGAGGACAAATGTAAGGATGTAGAGGCCTATCTCACTAGTGGTAAGATAGATACCGCCCACAGGAAAATTAAAGAGACCTTTGGAGATAAGAGAACGACTTGTATGAATATCAAGAGCTCAGATGGAAACCCAGTTCTAAGCAAAGAAGGGAAAGCAGAAAGGTGGAAGGAGTATATAGAGGGTCTATACAAGGGCGATGTACTTGAGGACAATATTATGGAAATGGAAGAGGATGTAGATGAAGATGAAATGGGAGATATGATACTGCGTGAAGAGTTTGACAGAGCACTGAAAGACTTGAGTCGAAACAAGGCCCCCGGAGTAGACAATATTCCACTGGAACTACTGACGGCCGTGGGAGAGCCAGTCCTGACAAAACTCTACCATCTGGTGAGCAAGATGTATGAAACAGGCGAAATACCCTCAGACTTCAAGAAGAATATAATAATTCCAATTCCAAAGAAAGCAGGTGTTGACAGATGTGAAAATTACCGAACTATCAGCTTAATTAGTCACAGCTGCAAAATACTAACACGAATTCTTTACAGACGAATGGAAAAACTAGTAGAAGCCAACCTCGGGGAAGATCAGTTTGGATTCCGTAGAAACACTGGAACACGTGAGGCAATACTGACCTTACGACTTATCTTGAAGAAAGATTAAGGAAAGGCAAACCTACGTTTCTAGCATTTGTAGACTTAGAGAAAGCTTTTGACAATGTTGACTGGAATACTCTCTTTCAAATTCTAAAGGTGGCAGGGGTAAAATACAGGGAGCGAAAGGCTATTTACAATTTGTACAGAAACCAGATGGCAGTTATAAGAGTCGAGGGACATGAAAGGGAAGCAGTGGTTGGGAAGGGAGTAAGACAGGGTTGTAGTCTCTCCCCGATGTTGTTCAATCTGTATATTGAGCAAGCAGTAAAGGAAACAAAAGAAAAATTCGGAGTAGGTATTAAAATTCATGGAGAAGAAATAAAAACTTTGAGGTTCGCCGATGACATTGTAATTCTGTCAGAGACAGCAAAGGACTTGGAAGAGCAGTTGAATGGAATGGACAGTGTCTTGAAAGGAGGATATAAGATGAACATCAACAAAAGCAAAACAAGGATAATGGAATGTAGTCTAATTAAGTCGGGTGATGCTGAGGGAATTAGATTAGGAAATGAGGCACTTAAAGTAGTAAAGGAGTTTTGCTATTTGGGGAGCAAAATAACTGATGATGGTCGAAGTAGAGAGGATATAAAATGTAGGCTGGCAATGGCAAGGAAAGCGTTTCTGAAGAAGAGAAATTTGTTAACATCCAGTATTGATTTAAGTGTCAGGAAGTCATTTCTGAAAGTATTTGTATGGAGTGTAGCCATGTATGGAAGTGAAACATGGACGATAAGTAGTTTGGACAGGAAGAGAATAGAAGCTTTCGAAATGTGGTGCTACAGAAGAATGCTGAAGATTAGATGGGTAGATCACATAACTAATGAGGAAGTACTGAATAGGATTGGGGAGAAGAGAAGTTTGTGGCACAACTTGACCAGAAGAAGGGATCGGTTGGTAGGACATGTTCTGAGGCATCAAGGGATCGCCAATTTAGTATTGGAGGGCAGCGTGGAGGGTAAAAATCGTAGAGGGAGACCAAGAGATGAATACACTAAGCAGATTCAGAAGGATGTAGGTTGCAGTAGGTACTGGGAAATGAAAAAGCTTGCACAGGATAGAGTAGCATGGAGAGCTGTATCAAACCAGTCTCAGGACTGAAGACCACAACAACAACATTAAATAATAATTTCGTAAATTCATACGAAAATCGTGCAACAAACTTCGCCTCCTTACGTGGTGAATTACCGGGAGCTTCATAACTTCCGTTTTCCTATATCGATCGTTCGAATCGAAACAATGGCAAGTTTAATTTGCGTTCAGTACTATACAAAAATATAGGAAAGTCAGGAAGAACGTATGTAGTGTCATAAATGAGTTAAGTTGGTTAGTTTGTGGGATTAAAGGAACCAGACAAAATGAGTTAAGTAGTGTCAGTTGTGAATAAACCGAAAACTGCGAAAATGACAATCTTATTTCATTACATTGAGTAAATACTAAATAAATTTTCTCCCGGCTAAAGAATTGGTCAAGTTGCTAAAGAACTCTAAGTTAACGCTGTGTTAAAGTGTTGTCTGTAGCTTGTGTAAGTGTCGCTAAATCACAGTTCATACAACAGATTCTATACAACTATTGATTATGATGGAAATAGTTATCTTCAGCAAAATGATCATTAAAACCACCGAATATCAGCCGCGCACAATACTGACGTATGTTACCTGAAACAATATTCTTCGCAACTCGTGCGTAATTAATTTCGGCTCCATACATCAGCTAGAAAAGTTTGTTATAAGGATCGTGCTACGAGCACTGTTTTTAAAGAACCAATCTAATTCGAATCATTTTCATTAAAATGAGTTCGGGACCACCGGTGCACATTTATTTTTACACATTTGTATTACGTTCGGCATTTATGTCCGCAGAGTTGCGTAATTTGAATTTGCCGATGAGATAATTGTTAAGATGGCGGCAGACAATTGATAGAGACTTTCTATTGTTAGACCAAATAAGTAAGTATTTGAAATGCTTATTAAACTCTATAAACTCTGCTTTCGTATTGTGCACTATTTAGACGTCATCAAGCAAACATTTGATTTGTTTCTAAGGAAAACACAGACAAAAACGCGATACAAATCGCTATCATCAATGGCTGCGCTCCTTGCAGCGGAAAGAAATAATTAACACAGATAATGCTTACTGAGAGAGGAATTAAAGTTACAAATAATTATTCACTCATATTTATAATAATAATGAACTCTATTCTCAAGTAATAATTAACAAATAATTACAATTTCTTAACAGACCTCAGTTTGATATGCGTCCGCAACCTAGAAAAGCCAACCAACAAAAGGTAAAAACAAAGGAAGACAAACGCAGATCATAAAAGGAATTTACAATTATCATTGTCTTTGTATGATACACATCCATATGTCCAATTACATCATAGAATATTATATAAATAATTAATATTTATCATCGTTTTCACTATTTTTTCATATGTCGAATAGATAATGTTTATAACTGTTACAGGCATAATTTCTTTTCGTCGCACTATAACTAAAATTTATCTCGTGGATGTTACACATAGCATTTGTTTAAATTGCAGTTGACATTGTACTAGCCATTCTAGAGTACTACGGTTTATGTTATCCCAAGCTGACACTAACTGCGTTTTATTCGGGTGACAGAAGATAACACTGTTAAGCACATTGCCATTGAAAAGTAGGCTACATCAATCCAAAATTAATAAACTGATTAAAACTGACATATAATTTGGTAATTACGTATTTGGCATTTGCCAGGAAAGCAGCATATAAGATGCCGAGAACGATAGACAGGCGCGCAATACTAATCAGGCGCCGGCCGGAGTGGCCGTGCGGTTCTAGGCGCTACAGTCTGGAACCGAGCGACAGCTACGGTCGCAGGCTCGAATCTTGCCTCGGGCGTGGATGTGTGTGATGTCCTTAGGTTAGTTAGGTTTAAGTAGTTCTAAGTTCTAGGCAACTGATGACCTCAGGTGTTATGTCCCATAGTGCTCAGTGCCATTTGAACCATACTAATCAGGCAATAAATAAATAAATATATTAGTGCCGATACACGAGTTCATGTGTATGGACGAAGTGTCAAGGGTCAGTAAAGTTATGTCTCTATGCATTTTTTAAATTGAAGATCATTTGCATCACTCAGATGTAGACATTCATCAATAAAAATCAGCACTCAAGTTCTGCATGCTTCAATCCTCGAGCCTTTCTATTTTATGATTTCTCCTTTGAAGGTCAGTCGGATTGTTACACTCAAATGACATACTAAAGATTGCTTTTTTTGTCATTGTTTCACAGTTAACATGCAGGCCTTCAAAAATAGTAAAGATATGTAGCACATTTTTGTAGCAAAGTCAGAGTCTTGCAAGAGACTCAGCATATGGCCCATCTGGCTCTCCACGGGTCTGAGCGAGTCGAGAAGATGCATTCATACGTTGGAAAGATGAGGTCCACCATGTCTACGCAGTCACAGCGACGTGTTCACTACGTAAGTATTGTGTCTCGTCGGCAAAAAGTGGTGCGAGATCCACCGCTGTCTCAGTACTGCTCTTGAGCTGCTCGCGATGCACATCATCTTCTCTTATACTTATTATGATGAAAATCTGAACTCCATTACCCCTCAGCAAAATGTCATTTATTCGTAGTTTTGATGCTAGGTAGGCCAACAACTGGATCATTACCATCGGTTCAAATATTTGTACCACATAGACGAGTTGAGAACTCATATAATTTCCCTATCCATTAAAATACACACATGAAACTGCGGTGGAAGTCTTGAGGTAAAATTATTTTTCGTCAAAGGAAAAATGATGGAAAGAAAGATCTAAAACTTTCTCACATGTATCTGACGTACAGCTCATTATGAAAACATGTAAAAGGAACAGCTGAAATGATAAACATTAAAATTTCTTTTCTAGCACCAAATGGACAACTAGTGCCACTGTCAATAAATGTTAAAATTTGTGATAGACTTGTCCTGTCGTACACGGAATGTCCGTAGTAAGCTGAAGTGTTCTGCTTGTCATACATTGGCTATGGTGAAATTTCCTGGCAGATAAACCGGTGTGCCAGACCGAGACTCGAACCTCGGACCTTTGCCTTTCGTTGGCAAGTGCTCTACCGACTGGATGGAGGAGGGGGGGGGCAGGGGGGTGGTCGTCTTGTGTTTGGGTAGCTCCACAGTTAGAGCATTTGCCCGCGAAAGGCAAGGGCCCAATATTCGAGCCTCAGTTTGGCTCATACTTTTAATGTGCTAGGGAGTTTCAAATCAGCGCACATTACACTACAGAGAGAAAATTCGTTCCTGGCTAAGGCATCTGCATACTCATTACCTCCGATTACCGGATAGAGTAGCATGGAGAGCTGCATCAAACCAGTCTCAGGACTGAAGACCACAACTACAACAAACAACCGTTATCCGGTACCTAACAGAACGGGATCACCTTTCCCTGTCTTTGTAACAGGTGAAGGAGATCTTCTGTTTTTTCTTTTCTTCCTGAATGCAGCTACTGAACAACCTACACAGTACTCGGAGAATAGGAAGAATTTTTGCGCTAGATTACGTTTCGTCTGCTCTGGCACTCTTCGGATTGCATAAAGTTCGGAATATTATTTTTTCCTTGGATCGATGAGTCGTGAAGACACAGTATGGGAAAATTATGGTGTGGTCAAATCAGTTTGTCTTCCTTGTACCCATGTGTAGATCACATAACTCATCAGACGCAGAATTAGGTCGAAAGGCGCCCTCGTTGAGGTCGTTGTGAACGAACTGTATGTGCTCCGTTTGCAATTTACGTTCAACATAGCTTGATAAACACATGCGTGTAGTGAAACGTAATTAACTCATACACTATTATATTTTACCTTAACACCCTACAGCAACATTGTTATAAATACTCTTTGCAACCCTTTTAATGGCTTGTGAAATGTAATCTGAGAGATCCGAGCATAAGTATTGCTTGTATGTGCGCGACAGCGTTGTCAAGCGAACAAGTAAAGGCGGAATGTGTATGGAGTTCCCCAGACGATGGCGTTGCTGGACGTCGACGTCTGATGCTTAATACTCTGTCTTTCTGGCAGTAGAGCTCAATTCATTCCCGTTAATTAATCTGGAAGAACTAAGAGCAAATTTCATCTGCGACCGAGGATGCGTCTCCCCACTATTCAATCGCCAACATAAACGTTATACAACGCCGATTAAACTCTAGAACATTACACTTGCAACCGTCTGCCCTCCATTCACTTAATAAACAACTATTCAAGAAGCTAATGAAATTTGGCCGTACAGGTCAGGGGTTTTCAAACTGTGCGTCGCGCCTCCCAGGAGCATCGTGGTGATTTCATAAAAATAATTAATTTCGTTTATTTGCTTTCTGAGTAAACGAACAAAGAATGTGGTAGAAAAGTTAAATGCTGTTACTATTGCAGCGTGGTAGATAGCAATCGTGTCTCACCACGTGACTAATTTGTTTTTACTCTGTAACAATCAGTTTGAGGATTTGTTTTGTCAAATGCAGATCGTTTTTTAATTGCTGTTTGTCTTCTGTAATTTGTGTTTCTATATCACCATGGACAAATTTTTAAATGTCAGTACAAAACTTGATGTTTCGAATTTATTATGCAGCTCTAAAGACATGAATAGACGAAAATTCAGAAGTATGACTGAGGTTTGCCGACGACATTGTAATTCTGCCAGAGATAGCAAAGGACCTGGAAGAGCAGTTGAAAGGAATGGACATTGTCTTGAAAAGAGGATATAAGATGAACATCAACATAAGCAAAACGAGAGTAATGGAACGTAGTCGAATTAAATCAGATGATGCTGAGGGAATTAGATTAGGAAATGAGGCACTTAAAGTCGTAAAAGAGTTTTGCTATTTGGGAAGCAAAATAACTCATGATGGTCGGAATAGAGAGGGTATAAGATGTAGACTGACTATGGCAAGGAAAGCATTTCTGACGAAGAGAAATTTGATAACATGGAGTATAGATGAAGTGACATGAAGCCTTTTCTGGCGGCGTAGCCATGTATGGAAGTGAAAAAGGACGATAAACAGTTTAGACAAGAAGAGAATAGAAGCTTTCAAAATATGGTGCTTCAGAAGAATGGTCACATGGTTGGATCACGAAACTAATGAGGAGGTACCGAATAGAATTAGGGAGTAGAGGAATTTGTGGCACAACTTCACAAGAAGAAGGGATCGGTTGGTAGGACACGTTCTGAGGCATCAAGGGATCACCAGTTCAGTATTTGAGGGAAGCGTGGAGGGTAAAAATCGTAGAGGGAGACTAAGAAATGAATACGTTAATCAGATTCAGAAGGATGTAAGCTGCAGTAGTTATTCGGAGACGAATAGAGTAGTGTGGAGAGCTGCATCAAACCAATCTCTGGACTAAAGACCACCACAACAACAACTGTTGGTAATGAACGACCACACTACGGTATGTAATTTGTTTCAAAGTCCTAGCAGCTGTAAGCGTGCTTGCTAACAAAATGAAACGAATTTTGGAGTCACATCACGGTAGTCTGGTAAACAGACCACGAGAATACTTTTCCCATGAGTTAAAAGAAATAACAGAGCAAAAACATTTAACTTCAGAAGCTAAGATTCCTACAAAGGCTCTTATTTCATATTACAAAGTTACCTACGATACACCAGAGAACAAAAATCCTACACCGTAGCGAAAGACATTTGACCAGCTGCTCCATCTGTGATGCAGCGTCAAGGGTAACCGTGGCCATGGTCTCCGAGCTGATAGTCCATGCTGCTGCAAAAGGATGTTGAACTGTTCGTGCAGATGGTTGATGTCTTGCAAACGTCACCATCTGTTGCCTCAGGGATTGAGACGTGGCTGCACGATCCGTTACAGCCATGCTGATAAGATGCCTGTCATCTCTACTGCTAGTGATACGAGGCCGTTGGGATCCAGCATGGTGTTTCATATTACCCTCCTGAACCCACCGATTCCATATTCTGCTAACAGTCATTGGATCTCGACCAACGCGAGCAGCAATGTCACGATACTATAAACCGCAATCGCGATGGGCTACAATCTGACCTTTATCACAGTCGGAAATGTGATGGTACACATTTCTCCTCCTTACACGAGGAATCACAACAACGTTTCACCAGGCAACCCCGGTCAACTGCTGTTTGTGTATGAGAAATCGGTTGGAAAGTTTCCTCATGTCAGCACGTTGTAGGTGTCGCCACTGGCACCAACCTTGTGTGAATGCTCTGAAAAGCTAATCATTTGCATATCACAGCATCTTCTTCCTGTCGATTAAATTTCGCGTCTGTAGCACGTCATCTTCGTGGTGTAGCAATTTTAATGGCCAGTAGTGTACAAGTATCTTCTGCAGTATTCGATAGCTTGACTTCTGTCTGAATAAAAAACGAAGAATCAAATTGCTGCGAGGGAAACGATAAGCGGTGACATTTGTATTATTGATTGTCACAAATAATGGCCGTTTTTCCGTATATATCGCGATATTCAAGGGCGTGGTTAAACAGAAAGCTAAGAGGACAGCTTAAATTGCTGCGAGTAAAATAACAGACTGTTTTTTTTCTGCAATGTGTTGCTATTTCCGAGGGTCCAGTCAGCCACATTAAAAGACGGTTTCGGTTCCCTGTTGGGGTTATTCGCAATGTGCTGCTGGACAAATACACATCACTCTGACATCACTTCCGAGTGTGAGGACAGCTTCTCTCCACCACCAATGTATAGGCCACAGTATACGTTCGATACAGTTCCGCACTGTCGCCTGATAAACAAAGTAAGAGCCTACGGAATATCAGACCAGCTCTGTGGCTGGATTGAAGAGTTTTTAGCAAACAGAACACAGCATGTTATTCTCAATGGAGAGACATCTACAGACGTTAAAGTAACCTCTGGTGTGCCACAGGGGAGTGTTATGGGACTATTGCTTTTCACAATATATATAAATGACCTAGTAGGTAGGGTCAGAAGTTCCATGTGGCTTTTTGCGGATGATGCTGTAGTATACAGAGAAGTTGCAGCATTAGAAAATTGCAGCGAAATGCAGGAAGATCTGCAGCGGATAGGCTCTTGGTGCAGGGAGTGGCAACCAACCCTTAACATAGACAAATGTAATGTGTTGAAAATACATAGAAAGAAGGATCCTTTATTGTATGATAGCGGAACAAACACTGGTAGCAGTTACTTCTGTAAAATAACTGGGAGTATGCGTACGGAACGATTTGAAGTGGAATGGACATATAAAAGTAACTGTTGGTAAGGCGGGTGCCAGGTGGAGATTCATTGGGAGAGTCCTTAGAAAATGTAGTCCATCAACAAAGGAGGTGGCTTACAAATCACTCGTTCGACCTATAATTGAGTATTGCTCATCAGTGTGGGATCTGTACCAGGTCGGGTTGACAGAGGAGATAGAGAAGATCCAAAGAAGAGCGGCGTGCTTCGTCACAGGGTTATTGGGTAAGTGTGATAGCGTTACGGAGATGTTTAGCAAACTCGAGTGGCAGACTCTGCAAGAGAGGCGCTCTGCATCGCGGTGTAGCTTGCTGCCCAGGTTTCGAGAGGGTGCGTTTCTGGATGAGGTATCGAATATAAGGCTTCCCCCTACTTATACGTTGCGAGGAGATCACGAATAAAAAATTAGAGAGATTCGAGCGCACACAGAGGCTTTCCGGTAGTCGTTTTTCCCGCGAACCATACGCAAATGGAACAGGAAAGGGAGTTAATGACAGTGGCACGCAAAGTGCCCTCCGCCACACACCGTATTGTGGCTTTCAGAGTATAAATGTACGAGGGCTGTTTTTTTTTAACCTCTGACTGGCTGTAAATAAAATAAAAATGTACAGAAAATAATTTTATTACCAAAAGTGCAGTAAAGTCTTAACTTATTTTTCTACATAATCGCCAAAACGATTGAGGCACTTGTGATACCGTGACACAAGCTTTTCGATGCCTTCATCGAAGAATGTTGCCGCCAGTGAGGACAGGTAAGTCTTGACGGCGTCCTGAAGTTCTTCGTTAGTATCGAAGCGATGCCCACCTAACCATGACTTCAGTTCTCGGAACAGGTGATAATCACTAGGTGCTAGGTCCGGGCTGTACGGTGGATGTTCAAAAACTTTTCATTTAAACTTTTTTTGAGGAGGTTTTTTGTCATGTTGGCACTGTGTGGTCGGGTGTTGTCTCGGATCAAAACAACGCCAGACGAAAGTATTCCTCTGCGTTTGTTTTGAATGGCTCTGTGGAGACGATGTAAAGTTTCACAATAAACTTCCTCGGTTATCGACGTAGCTTGCTCCATAAAGTCCACCAGCAGCACTCCTTTATGGTCCCAAAACATAATGGTCGTTGTTTTTCTTTTTGTCAGTGAATGTTTAAACTTTTTTGGCTTGCTCGGGGAAGCTGTTTGCATCCACTGCTTTGATTGTTCCTTTGTTTCAGGATTGGCGTAGAGGACCCACATTTCATCGCCAGTAACAATCGACTTCAAAAAAACGTTTCCCTCATTGGCATCACGTGTGAGAAACGATAATTCTGACGCCATACTTTGCGTTTGTGGTCGGTACTCAGCATTTTTGGGATCCAACGTGCACACAGTTTCGGATAGCCTATGTCTTGAGTCACAATTGTGTACAAAGCAGACCCTGAAATGTCTGGAAATTCATCAGACAGTTCGCTAATTGTAAACCTCCGTTTGCATCTCACCGCCTGATCAACACGCTCAACGAGGCCTACAGTGGCTTGCGACCTTGTCCACCTTCATCATGGACGTCTGTTCATCCTTCTTTCAATTTTCGACACCATTCCCGAACGCTATCATTACTCATAACGTTGTTACCATACATGTTGCTCAATCTGCGATGGATTTCCGCAGCACTACATCCTTCTGCTTGCAGAAAACGGATTACACTTCGTAACTCACATTTGGCGGGAGCATCGAGCGTAGCGGCCATGTCTACACGGACGTAGCTCGACTACGACTGACACACTGCAGCTGAAAACGCATGACGCGCAGGTCCGGCCTCTCCCTACCTCTTACTTACTTAGATGGACGATCGGAGGTTGAAAAAAAAAACAGCCCTCGTAGGTGTAGACACGTGTACGTCAGTCGTGAAGACGGGTACGAGTGGAGCGTTGCATTTGTTTGGCAGGATGCGCGGTTGCGAGTGAGCGATGCGCGGCTGCGCAGGCGGCGGCCATGGCGGCGGCAGCAGCAGCGGCGGCGGCGCCGACAGCCAGCAGCAGCAGCAGCAGCAGCAGGGCCAGGATGCGGTCCAGGGGCAGCCCGAGCTGGCCACCATCTTCCAGCCGGCGCGCCGGCCTGGCTCCGGCGTGCAGCGCGCGCCCAGTGTAGTGGTCACCCACGGCGACGACACGCCGCCGAGGCCCGCCTCGGGCACCGGGTCCGTGGGGCAGCTGCCTAATGGGCCCTTCTCCAGCGTCCACCAGCACCAGCACGCGCCGCAACTGCAGCACGCCGACTCTGGTGAGTGCTTCTCTCTGTACGAACTGAACATTGCAAAACAATTGATGCTGAGATCTTCTGAGTTGTTAGGCCGCATTAAACAGGTGTGACCAAAATCCTGCGATACTCCTGTTTTTGCCCGGCGTAGTGTAGCAATTCGAGGTGTCAGACTCAACAAGTCGCTGGAGGTCCCTATAACTGTCCATAACTGCGAAAGTGTTGCCAGTGTAGGATTTTCTGCAAGAACTGATGTCTCAGTTATGTCCCATAAATGTTCAAAGGGATTTATGTCAAGCAGTCATTCGCCCGAAGTATCCAGAATGGGATTAGCCGAGCGGTCTAAGGCGCTGCAGTCGTGTACTGTGCGGCTGGTCCCGGTGGAGGCTTGAGTCCTCCCTCTGGCATGGGTGTGTGTGTTTGTCCTTAGGATAATTTAGGTTAAGTAATGTGTAAGCTTAGGGACTGATGGCCTTAGAATTTAAGTCCCATAAGATTCCACACACATTTGAACATTTTTTTGTCCAGAATGTTCTTCAAACCAATTGCAAACAGTTGTGGCCTGGTGACATGGCACATTGTCATCTGTCAACAAAATATCATTGTTTGGGAACAAATAGCCGCACATAACCAGTTCGTCAAAGATTGGTTCAGTTGGACCAGAGGACATAGTCCATTGCATGTCAACACAACCCATGCCATTGAAACGTCCCCTTAGAAAAATTAATGAATGATTGTACTGATAAACCCCTTACGTTATTTGATTTTCAAACAGCTGAGGAAAACTGAACGTACTCAGACATTTCTCTCTTTACTTATTCTGATCATCACTAAACTGACACGCAATATTTTTAGCGCAACGCAATCTGACTTTCAATAATCCCTACAAAAGAATGGCCCTGACTAACAATAACCTATAATTTTCTTGAATCATTTACCTCACAGAAATCTTCGTTACTCGAACTACTGCAATACAGCGAGCACCAATACTGCCAGCTAAATAAAGGATTCTAACTACTGAAGGCACTAACTACTGATAGGCATAGTTAGCAAATGAAAGATTTCGATAGAGAACAAACAATGTATTTACCTTAATAGTGTTCAAAAGTCATAATACATATATCAGTTCATGACATCCAGTCTTTCAAATTTACTGTCTCTGATGGACACCCGTCCAGATCATCCGCTCTCAAAACTCTGCCATCTCTCTCTACACATCCACCACTGCTGGTGGCTCACCTCCAACTGCGCAACGCTACGCGCTGTTCACATCCAACTGCCCAACACTACAATAGCGAATATTTCAACAATGCCAACCAGCCACAGACTGCACACAGCACAGTCAGTGATTTTGATACAGAGCGCTACCTGGCGTTACCAATATAAAAACCTAAACAGCCTACTTACACCATTACAGAGCCACCATCAGCTTGCATAGTGCCTTGTTGACGACTTAGGTCCACGGCTTCGTGAGGTCTGCGATGCACTCGAAGTCTACCATCTGCTCATACCAACTGAACTTGGTACTCATCTTATCAGGTCACAGTTTTCCAGTCGTCCAGGGTCCAACCAATATGCTCACAAGCCCAGGAGAGGCGCTGCAGGCGATGCCGTGTTGTTAGCAAAGACACTCGCGCCGGTCGTCTGTTGCCATACCACATTAACGCCAAATTTCGCCGATTGTTCTAATGGATACGTCCGTCGTGCGCCCCGCATTGATTTCTGCTGTTATTTCACACAGTGTTGCTTGTCTGTTAGCACTGATAACTCTGCGCAAGCACGGCTGCTCTCGGTCATTAAGTGAAAGTTGCTGCCATAAACGATCTGATTGATGGTATTGACAGCGGCCTTAGACTCTTTCCCGATGATGCTGTAGTCTACAGGAAAGTAGTATCACCCGAAAGTTGTGAACAAATCAATGCAGAAAATAAATGCATGGTGTAATGACTGACAGTTATCTGTCAATATTAGCAAGAGTATAACAAGGCGAAAATCCCCGTTAATGTATGAGTACAAAATAAATTATCACTCTTTGGAAGCGATAACATCAGTGAAGTATCAGGGTGTGACTATTCGAAATGATCGCAAATGGAATGATCAGATTACACGAGTAACGGGTAAGGCGAACTCTAGATTGCGGTTTATTGGCAGAATCCTGAAGCAATGCAGTCCTTCAACAAAGGATATAGCTTACAATACGTTAGTTCGTCCAGTCTTAGAGTATTGTTCGTCTGTATGGGACCCTTACCAGTAGGGTCTGATACAAGACATTGAGAAGGTCCAAAGAAGACCGGCAAGATTCGTGACTGGTACATTTAGCCATCGCGAGAGCGTTACAAATCTCATAGAAAGTTTGAAGTGTGACACACTTGCAGATAGACGACGCGCTAAACAGAAGGAGCTGCTCACTAAATTCCGAAATCCAATCTTCGCCGAGGATGTAGAGCATATATTATTACCACCAACTTTCAAATCGCGTAATGATCATCATTCAATGATAAGGGAAATAAGAGCTCTTACTGAGGTGTTCAGACAGTCGTTTTTTCCTCGCACGATCCACGAGTGGAACAGAGGGGGGGGGGGGGGGGGGGGGAATATGACTTTGGGGTGAAATGTGCCCTCCGCCACACACCGCTTGGTGGCTGGCGGAGTATATATGTAGATGTAGAAGGCCATCGGCCGCTGCGTTGTCAGTGATGACAGGAAATGCCTGAAATTTTGTATTCTCAGCGCGCTGTTGACACTGTGGATCTCGGGAAATAGAATACCCTAACGATTTCCGAAATGGAATGGTCCATAGTCTACCTCCAACTACCATTCCGTGTTCAGTCTCAAATTCCCGTCAAGTGGCCGTAATCACGTCGACAACGTTTTCAGATGAATATTAATGACAGCTCCGCCAATGCACTGTCCTTTCATTCCTCACGTACGCGATACTACCGCCATTAGTATATGTGCAAATCGCTATCCCATGACTGTCGTCACCTCAGTGCGTATTCCTCTACTAAATTCTACAGAATTCGTCGTTTTGATCCCTTTGCTGGTATCTTCTTCAGGATTATGCCGATTAACAACACTAAACTTTAATGGAGTGGAAAGGTACGGAATGTCACTCGACGTCACCTTCAAGTAGTGGTGTGTTCACGCAGAACGTCAACACGACACTTCTTTTATCCCATAAGTCATTGTTCACTTCCAGAAATCTGACCTCTGTTGTGGAAGAATGCTCGTGGAAAATACGCTAATCATCATGTAACATTTGCAACGTGTCACAAAACCAAAATACACTCCTGGAAATGGAAAAAAGAACACATTGACACCGGTGTGTCAGACCCACCATACTTGCTCCGGACACTGTGAGAGGGCTGTACAAGCAATGATCACACGCACGGCACAGCGGACACACCAGGAACCGCGGTGTTGGCCGTCGAATGGCGCAAGCTGTGCAGCATTTGTGCACCGCCGCCGTCAGTGTCAGCCAGTTTGCCGCGGCATACGGAGCTCCATCGCAGTCTTTAACACTGGTAGCATGCCGCGACAGCGTGGACGTGAACCGTATGTGCAGTTGACGGACTTTGAGCGAGGGCGTATAGTGGGCATGCGGGAGGCCGGGTGGACGTACCACCGAATTGCTCAACACGTGGGGCGTGAGGTCTCCACAGTACATCGATGTTGTCGCCAGTGGTCGGCGGAAGGTGCACGTGCCCGTCGACCTGGGACCGGACCGCAGCGACTCACGGATGCACGCCAAGACCGTAGGATCCTACGCAGTGCCGTAGGGGACCGCACCGCCACTTCCCAGCAAATTAGGGACACTGTTGCTCCTGGGGTATCGGCGAGGACCATTCGCAACCGTCTCCATGAAGCTGGGCTACGGTCCCGCACACCGTTAGGCCGTCTTCCGCTCACGCCCCAACATCGTGCAGCCCGCCTCCAGTGGTGTCGCGACAGGCGTGAATGGAGGGACGAATGGAGACGTGTCGTCTTCAGCGATGAGAGTCGCTTCTGCCTTGGTGCCAATGATGGTCGTATGCGTGTTTCGCGCCGTGCAGGTGAGCGCCACAATCAGGACTGCATACGACCGAGGCGCACAGGGCCAATACCCGGCATCATGGTGTGGGGAGCGATCTCCTACACTGGCCGTACACCACTGGTGATCGTCGAGGGGACACTGAATAGTGCACGGTACATCCAAACCGTCATCGAACCCATCGTTCTACCATTCCTAGACCGGCAAGGGAACGTGCTGTTCCAACAGGACAATGCACGTCCGCATGTATCCCGTGCCACCCAACGTGCTCTAGAAGGTGTAAGTCAACTACCCTGGCCAGCAAGATCTCCGGATCTGTCCCCCATTGAGCATGTTTGGGACTGGATGAAGCGTCGTCTCACGCGATCTGCACGTCCAGCACGAACGCTGGTCCAACTGAGGCGCCAGGTGGAAATGGCATGGCAAGCCGTTCCACAGGACTACATCCAGCATCTCTACGATCGTCTCCATGGGAGAATAGCAGCCTGCATTGCTGCGAAAGGTGGATATACACTGTACTAGTGCCGACATTGTGCATGCTCTGTTGCCTGTGTCTATGTGCCTGTAGTTCTGTCAGTGTGATCATGTGATGTATCTGACCCCAGGAATGTGTCAATAAAGTTTCCCCTTCCTGGGACAATGAATTCACGGTGTTCTTATTTCAATTTCCAGGAGTGTACATAGGCTGACAAAAAAAAGTGAAGGATCCAACAGAAGAGGAGGAAACGTAATGAATCTTCATGAGCTGAGAGCGAATGTAGTATAATGTCAGTGACTATAATATAATCAAATTTACAAAGAACTTGGTACTATCAGCCAACTTGTTAATATGATGATGCGTCCACCCTGGCTTGGATGCGTGCAATGGTGCAGTTGGGAAGGATGTGAAAAAGCCGTTGTCTTCTCCTGATGTAAGATGAACAACTGTTGTAACTGCTGTTTAATATCTTGGATAGTGGCATCATCCAGCTTTTCCATGAGCTGTCCACCTGTCTTGTCCTCAGTTGTGCAATTAGTGATACTCTATCTGATCATGATCAGCCGAGCGAAATGGCGCAGCAGTTAGCACAATGGACTCGCGTTCGGGAGGACGACGGTTCAAACCCGCGTCCAGCTACCCTGATATAGGTTTTCCGTGATTTCCCTAAATGGCTTCAACCAAGTGCCGGGATGGTTCCTATGAAAGGGTACGGCCGATTTCCTTAAGTATCTTCCCCTAATCCGATGGGACTGATGACCTCGCTGTTTGGTCCCCTCCCCCAAATCAACCAACCAACCACTCATTGTGATTGCAACTGCATTATATGGTAGTAATTAGAGTTGTGTTAATTCTGCTGTGTTGTGGCAAAAGAAACAAAACTTTACGTGGCAAAAAATAAATGTAGGCGTTACTTTTACTTAAGGCTTTTCACTGATGAAGCTTCTCTGAAGAAACAGAAAATGGTAACAAGTCAGGGGAAAATAAATCACTATTTTTGCTGAAATTTCGTCGAAATCCTGTAACACTGTGTGTTTTTTGGCTTTTTTCTTGCTACACTTCAATTATATGAAAAGTACGACAACAGTTCATAGCAGATAGTAGGCCTATACCATCTTTTTGTTTCTAAAAATGCTCAGAGTGAAGTACTGAACTACGTTGCCTCAAATGTGATGAAGGTGTCTTTATACCGAAGCGCCACAAAAACTGGTATAGGCATGCATGTTCAAATACAGAGGTACGTAAACAGGCAGAATACGGCGTGGTGGTCGGCAATGTCTACATAGGACAACAAGTGTCTGGCGCAGTTGTAACTAGTAGATCGCTTACTCCTGCTACAATGGAAGATTACCACGATTTAAATGAGTTTGAACGTGAAGTTATAGTTGGCGCACGAGCGATGGAAGGCAGCATCTCCGAGGTAGCGGTGAAGTAGGAATTTTCCCATACGACCATTTCACGAGAGTATTGTGAATATCAGGAATCCAGTAAAACATCAAATCTCCAACATCGCTGCGGCCCGAGAAAGATCCTGCAAGAACCGGACCAACGATGACTGAAGAGAATCGTTCAGCGTGACGGAAGTGCAACCCTTGCTGCTGATTTGAATGCTGGGCCATCAACAAGTGTCATTCAACGAAACATCATCGATATGGACTTATGGAACTGAAGGCCCTCTCATGTTCCCTTGATGACCGCACGACACAAAGCTTTACGCCTCGTCTGGGCCCATCAACACCATCATTGGACTGTTGATGACTGGAAAGATGTTGTCTCGTCCGACGAGTCTCGTTTCAAATTGTATCGAGCAGATGGACGTGTAGAGGTATGGAGACAACCTCATGAATCCATGAACCCTGCATGTCAGCGGTGGACGGCTCAAGCTGGTGGAGGCTCTGTAATGATGTGGGGCTTGTGCAGCTGAGGTGATATGAGACCCCTAATACGTCTAGATACGACTCTGACAGGAGACATGTACGTAAGCATCCTGTCTGATCATCTGTATCCATTCATCTCCATTGTGCAATTTCAGCAGGACAGTGCAACACTCCACATGTCCAGAATTGCTACAGAGTGGCTCCAGGAACACTCTTCTGAGAGTAAATACTTCCTCTGACCACCAAATTCCCCAGACATGAACATTATTGAGCATATCTGGGATGCCTTGCAACGTGCTGTTCAGAAGAGATCTCCACCCCATCGTACTCTTACGGGTTTATAACGTCAATTCCCTCCAGCACTTCTTCAGAAATCAGTCGAGTCCATGCCACATCGTGTTGTGGCACTTCTGCGTGCTCGCTGGGGCCCTACACGATATTAGGCAGTGGCACCAGTTTCTTTGGCTCTTCAGTATACAGCCTCACTAAGCAAATATTAATACGGGCGTATCCTTCTTCACTGAGTGCACGCCCTTAGGGCCAAGAACAGCAGGAAATGAAAGAATGAGCCTTACGAAACTAAAAAAAAATGTGAACTGAAACAAAATGTAACCAAACTAAGGCAGCCTATTCGAAAGTGCACAGCGTTTGTTCTTCTGCATCTTTTCCTGCTTCATGCAGGTTCGAAGGTCCTTACAGTTTCTGCCGCTTTTTGTGGTCCTATGTGCCATCCTAAGTCAGTTCTTTTTCCCACTGTTTCTCTCAAAAACAATCCACTAATCTGTTTTTAGACCTTACTTTAGCCTTACGCTGCCATCTCCATCACTCTCCTTGTAACATGAATTTGGTCTTTTCTCGTGATATGACCATAGCAGTGGAGTCTTCTCTACTTTCTTGGACGCTTCAACAACTTTTGTGATTCCTCAGATTTTCCTATTGGAACCTTGTCCTTTGTGTTGATACCGCATGTCTACCTCAAGTCTATGTCTCAGTTTCATCTAGCCTATTGCACCAGTTCTTAGTTGTTGCCCACGTCTCTTCGCCACACACTAATGGTGGCCTTACATGCCTTCCCCTTGACTTTGACATTTACATTTTTGTCTCAGAGGATTCCAGACATCCTTTTCCAAATCGTCCATTCAGCTTGCATTCTGAATCAAGATTTACACTACATTCTACATTTAAGCTGAGGCGTTTGAAGCAATCTACTCTCTTTTGGTTCTCCCCATTAATTATGAATGTTTCATCTTCCTTTTTCCCTGGCATAATTACTCTGTTTTCTTTCTGATGAGTGTAACCCCTCCGTCTTCCAGTGGACATTGTTACACTCCTGCGAAATCTGTGTCTGCTGATGACTGACAATCTATGCCATGCTGCCCCACACCATGCACTGCAACACACTTGACTCATTGCCATGCCTCCTACAAGAGGATCGAGACGTTTCTGCTCAAGTCTTTTCCACTCACTAATGGCCGCCCTATTGAGACCATTCGGAGAATTTTTCCCGCAATGAAGCACTGGCAACTCGGTCTGTGTCAGCACATACTAGATACCACAACATCCATTCGTTTCTTGCCTCCTGGATGACCTTGTTCATGAGGTGGGTTTGGTGTGCTTGTGCATTATCACCTTATAAGACAGACCCATTTGTTGACTATAGGGCTAGACAGTAGACCAAAGTATTGAAGAGTAACAGAAACGAGATTACCGAAAAACTTAACATCAAAACTGGAGGCAACAAAGTAGACGAACTTAAGAAATTCTGCTGCCTTGAACCAAAATAACACATGATGAATGAAGCCAGGAGGACATGATAAGCAGATCAGCATAATCATCGAGGGCATTCCTGGCATAGAGAAGTCAACTTCTATGAAACATAGGCCTTAATTCAAGGAAGAATTTTCTTAAAATGTACACTTGGAGCACAACATTATATGGGTATGAATCGGGAAACATGGGAAAACTGGAAAAACAGAGAATCAAAGCGTGTGATGTGTGGTGCTGGAAAGGTATTGAAATTTAAGTGGACTGACAATAAATGAAGATGTTCTCCGCAGAATCAGCGAGGAAAGGAACATATGAAAACAACTGACAAGTGTCTGTTGGTAGTAGTTTTTCTTGTAGTGAAGTTGAATTAGATAGTTCCTGCGTATTACTATGGGTAGAGGTTATACTCAACAGCCATACCAAAATAATAATTGGCTCCTTCTATCGACTCCCCGACTCAGATGATATAATAGCTGAACACTTCAAAGAAAACTTGAATCTCATTACAAATAAGCACCCCACTCATACAGTTATAAGTGGCGGAGACTTCAATCTACCCTCGATTTGTTGGCGAAAATACATGTGCAAAGCCGGTGGTAGAGAGAAAAAATCTTCAAAAATTGTGCTAAATGCTTTCTCTGAGAATCCAGATGGTATACCAATCAGGTTCCTTTCAGAGTATGCAGACACAATAGCGCCTTTCTTAGCAATCATATACAACCGCTCACCTGACGAAAGGTCTGTTCCTAAAGACTGGAAAGTAGCACAGTATTCAAGAAAGGAAATAGGAGTAACCCACTGAATTACAGACCCATATCACTGACCTCAATTTGCACTAGGATTTTCGAGCATATACTGTACTCGAACATGATGACTGACCTTGAAGAAAATGACTTATTGATACAGAATGAACACGGATTCTGAAAATATCGTTCTTGTGCAACACAGTTAGCTCTTTATTCAAGTGAAGTAATGAGTGCTGTCGACAAGGGATCTCAGATCGATTCCATATTCCTATATTTCCAGAAGGCTTTTGATACCGTTCCTTGCAAGCGACTGTTAATTAAGTTGCATGCATATGGAGTATCGTCTCAGAGGTGTGACTGGATTCGTGATTTCCTCTCAGAGAGGTCACAGTTCGTAATAATATATGGTAAATCATTGAGTAGAACAGAAGTGATATCTGGCGTTCCGCATGGTAGTGTCATAGGCCCTCTGCTGTTCCTGATTTATATAAATGATCTAGCTGATAATCTGAGAAGCCCCCTTAGATTGTTTGCAGACGACACTGTAATTGCAATTGAAAAAACTTCAATAAATTTATCAAGTGATTATCTAAGATAATCCAAGGAGCTAGTTAAAATGTATAACATTAGAATGTCAATCTAAAATAACTAAACAATTAGTACACCTTGAAACATCAGAAGCCTGAAAGTAAGTAATGGTCTCTTAAGCCAAACAATAGTAAATTAACGACTACTTCTGATGGGGAAATTTAAATCCAAATCACTCAAATATCTCCTCTCATATGAATCTCCCTATTCATTATATTTTCAGCTACTTTAATCCTATTCAATCAAATAAACTTTTTCTCATTTAAACCTAACCTTATAAAAAGAGCAGAAAAAAGAACAATTGAGATAAAGAACTTAAATTTAAAATGATAACAAATTAATTTTCAACATTTGATCCATAAACTATCATCTTCAACTTGTCATTAAATTGAACCAGAACATTCTTAGGACTATTATTAATCCCATCAATGTTCTGACTTGCAACATCAGGAATTAATATTATCTGAAATAAACTAAACTTAACTTTACACAACGAATTTAAAACACTACTAGGACCAAAATCATTTAATGGAAGAACATTCATTTTTATCTCAATGTTTATTATAATACTATTTAATAATTTTATAGGACTATTCCCTTATATTTTTACTAGAACAAGACATTTAGCATTAACATTTACAATCGCTCTGCCTATATGATTAAGATTTATATTATTTGAATGAATTAATCATACTAACCATATATTTACACATCTTGTACCACAAGGAACGCCACCCACATTAATGTCATTTATAGTATTAATTGAAACAATTAGAAATGTCATTCGACCATGTACACTAGCAGTACAACTAGCAGCAAACATAATTGCAGGACACCTATTATTAACCTTATCAGGAAACACATGACCGTCTATAGCAATATACTTAATTTCACTACTAATTATTGGACAAATACTTCTATTAATCCTAGAATCAGCAGTAGCCATAATTCAAGCTTGCGTTTTTTTCAGTTTTAAGAACTTTATATTCTAGATAAGTATATTAAACCTACGTCAACAACTCACTCAAA
Source organism: Schistocerca piceifrons (assembly GCF_021461385.2). Taxonomy (NCBI): domain Eukaryota; kingdom Metazoa; phylum Arthropoda; class Insecta; order Orthoptera; family Acrididae; genus Schistocerca; species Schistocerca piceifrons. The sequence goes on along the minus strand of NC_060138.1, from coordinate 766,648,509 downwards.
TCACCCATTCCACTTAGTAGACTATAGACCTTGACCACTAACAGGATCAATGGGAGCAATAGTCCTAGTATCAGGATTAGCAAAATGATTCCATCTATTTAACATTAATTGATTTATAATTGGATTTTGGATTACCTTACTAACAATAATTCATTGATGACGAAATGTAATACGAGAAGGAACCTATCAAGAATTACATACAGTTATTGTATCAATTGGATTACGATGAGGAATAATCCTATTTATTGCATCAGAAGTATTAATCTTTGTATCATTCTTCTGAGCCTACTTTAGAAGAAGACTAGCACCAACAATTGAGCTACGAATATTATGACCTCCAATAGCAATTCAACCTTTTAAGCCTATACAAATTCTATTAGTTAATACAGCTATCCTTTTAGAATCAGGAGTAACTGTAACATGAGCACATGTTAATAGTTTAATAGAATCTAACCACACTCAAGCATTACAAGGATTATTCTTCACAGTACTATTAGGATTATATTTCACAATACTTCAAGCATATAAGTATTGAGAAGCACCTTTCACTATTGCAGACACAGTATATGGATCTCCATTCTTCGTTGCAACAGGGTTCCATGGTCTCCACGTAATTATTGGAACAATCTTCTTAAGAACATGTCTACGTTGACACTCAATAAACCAATTCTCACCAAGACATCACTTTGGATTTGAAGCAGCAGCATGATATTGACACTTCGTAGATGTAGTATGATGATTCTTATATATTTCTATTTATTAATGAGGTAGATAATTGTTTTTCTGGTATAAATAGCACATTTGACTTCCAATCAGAAAGTTTGATATAAATCAAGAGAAACAATCTTAATCCTATCTACACGGGTTTTTATTAGATTTATTATTCCAATAATTGTCATAATCCTTGCAACAACATTATCAAAAAAATTAATCAATGACCAGGAAAATACATCACCATTCGAGTGTGGATTTGATCCAAATAGATCAGCCCGAATACCATTCTCCCTTCGATTCTCTTAATTGCAGTAATTTTTCTAATCTTTGATGTAGAAATTGCATTAATTCTATCAATGTTAATTATTTTCAAAACTTCAGACATTATAATCTGAACAGTATCAACAATATTTTTTATTCTAGTCCTATTAGGTGGACTGTGCCATGAATGAAATCAAGGAGCCTTACAATGAGCAGAACAAAGAGTTGTAGTTAACTATAACATTTGGGTTGTATTCAAAAAGTACTGATATAATCAATCAACCTCAAATAGAATAAGAAGCGACATATTGCAGTCAGTTTCGACCTGAAAGATTGGTACATAGTATACCCTTATTCTTATTAACTGAAGCCAAAAAGAGGCATATTACTGTTAATAATATATTTGAAATATAAAGTTCCAATTAAGGAAATGTAAAGCCAATATGAAAGCTGCTAACTTTTTATATTAGTGGTTAAACTCCGTTAACATTTCTAAAATTTATATAGTTTAAATAAAACATTACATTTTCACTGTAAAAAATAATATATTCATAGTTATAAATACCTAAAAGTAAAAATACTTCCTTAACATCTTCAGTGTCACACTCTAATTATAAGCTATTTAAGTATAAGAAAAATAACATTACTAAAATAAACATTCAAAAAATAAAAGTTAAAAGATAAATCTTAAAGTTAGAATCATATCAACCTTGGATATAACCAATTAAATAAATAAATAATCTATATAAACCTTGGCCACCAAATAACTCACCTCAACTATAATCAAATGATTTTGATGAATAATAACCCAACTTTACAGGAACATATCTAACAAACTTAGTTGAAAGAAAAGGTATAAATCATATAGAACCAGCAAATCTAACAAAAGAAAGCATACTTAAAGAAAATAAATTATGAGAAAAATCAAACTTAGAAATAAGATAACCCAAGTAATCATGTAAAACAACAACTGCAATCGTCAAAAACTTTAAATAATAAGGCAAAGCAATCACATGAGGAATAGGAAAAACCAATCAAGATAAAAGACTACCACCAAAAACAGCAACATTTAATAACCCAATCATACCAAATGAAACATAATAACCTTTATCATCAAAAGCATATCTAGAATAAAAATTATTATCCCCAGATATTGAATAATAATATAAACGAAAAGAATAAGAAGCAGTTAAACCATTAGAAAAAATAAAGAAAAAATTAAACAATTACTTCATCTTAAACAAACCATTTCAAGAATCAAGTCCTCTGAATAAAATCCTGCCAAAAAAGGTATACCACACAAAGATAAACTAGAAAAAATTAAAACAAACAGAAGTTAAAGGTATAAAATTAACAATTGAGCCCATAAAACGAATATCCTGCGAATCCTTTAAATCATGAATTATCGAAACTGGACACATAAATAATAATGCCTTAAACAAAGCATGAGCCAATAAGTGAAAGAATGCAAGCTTTGGATAACCTATAGCCAAAATTCTTATTATTAAACCAAGTTGTCTTAAAGTAGAAAGAGCAATAATCTTCTTTAACTCTAATTCAAAATAAGCACCCAATCCAGCCATAAATATAGTTATACAACCAATTAAAAGTAAAAATCAACCACAATTATAAGCATCTAATATTGGTCTAAAACGAATCAATAAATAAACTCCAGCAGTAACAAGAGTAGAAGAATGAACTAGAGCAGAAACAGGAGTAGGAGCAGCCATAGCAGCAGGAAGTCAAGAAGAAAAAGGAATTTGAGCTCTTTTAGTTATAGCTGCCAAAACAATTAATATATAACAAGCTTTATTTCAAAAGAATTAGAAATAAAATCATAATAATAAATATAATTTCAACCACCAAAATGTAATATTCAAGCAATAGAAATTAAAATAGCAACATCACCAATACGATTAGAAAGAGCACTTAATATACAAGCACTACAAGATTTTACATTTTGATAATAAATAACTAAACAATAAGAAACCAAACGTAAACCATCCCATCCTATCACAATTCTAATCTAATTAGGACTAATAATTAAAAACCCTATAGAAAGAATAAATATTAAAACAATAATAATACAACAATTTATATTTTTTCTCCTGATATATAATCCTCTCTATAGTAAATCACTAAAGAAGAAATATACATAACAAAAGACATAAAAATAAAAGATATTCAATCCAAAATTAGAGTTATAACAACCATAGAGCTATTCAAATTGAAAAGTTCTCATTCAACAAAAACTCTATAATCAATTATAAAGTAATAAATACCTAAAATAAAAATTATAGTTCTAGAAAAGAACACAGAAAAAACTCGAAGAACAAATAGAAAATAAATTCATGGCCTAAGATGAAAAACTTCATATCATTGATTCCACAAAACAATATTTTAAATTAAAATCTGAAGCAACTTATACAAAGAAATACTCACCCTTTAAACAAAGAATATTTAAAGGCAATCAATGAAAAAGTAAAAGATGATATTCATGAAAATAACCAAGAGAACAAGTATAAACCCCAGAATAATAATTCCCATTCTGAGAATAAAAATATAATACAAAGTATAAACAGCTCTAAAAAAAAGATAAAAAGATTAAAGCAAAAAATCTAAAAGAAGTTCAAGACATAATTCTATTTAATAATCAAAGCTCACCTACCAAATTCAATGATGGAGGAGCAGCAATATTTGATGATCTTAAAAGGAATCACCATAAAGCCATTCTAGGTATTAAACTAACTATACCCTTATTAAATAATAATCTTCGTCTACCTGAATGTTCATGGATAATATTAGATAAACAAAATAAACCATGACCAACCATTAAAGAAAGTGAACCCATACAACCTCATCAATTTAGTTATCAATCCACCAATAACCATTCTTATACGAGTGACAGAAGAATATGCAATTAAGGACTTCAAATCAACCTGATGAAAACAAATAAGTCTAACAATAACTCCACCAGATAAACCTAAAGATAATCAAAAATAATTAAACCTTAAACCCAAGTAAGAAGTAACCTTTATAACACGAAAAATTCCATAACCACCTAACTTTAATAAAACAACAGCAAGAATTATTCTACCTGAAATAGGGGCCTCTACATGAGCCTTAGGAAGTCATAAATTAACCAGAAATATTGCCATCTTAACTAAAAAATCCCAAATTATAAATACATGAAATATAAAGTAATAAGAACCAAAATCAACCAATAAAGGGAAATATAAAGTGTTAGAAAAATCATAAACCTTAAATAAAACCAACAACAAAGGTAATCTAGCAACCAAAGTATAGAAAATTAAATAAGCACTAGCCTGCAAACACTCAGGCTGATAACCTCAACCTAAAATCAAAAGCAAAGTAGGAACTAATCTAGCCTAAAAAAAGATAGAAGACCCAATCTAGCAAATGAACAATAAAGTATAATTATTAAAATTAAAACAATAAAAACAAAAAATTAGAATTATAAGAACTCAAATAAACTGAACCTCTTGCAGTAATTATTAAAGAACAAATTCAAAAACTCAACAAAATTAAGCTAAAAGAAAAATAATCAATACCAAAATAATATCTAATTATATTTAAATCAGCATATGAATACACACAAATTATAAAAACAAAACTCGACAGAAACGTTAAAGAATGAACCAACCACTGACAATTATTTAACAAACAATGAGGGTTCAAAAAAATAGTTATTAATAAATACTTTAACATAAAGATAAACCAAAAGAATTTAAAAAATCATTACCATGAGACTGAATTATTGAAACCAAAATAGAAAGCCCCAGAGCACCTTCACAAACAGAAAAAACTAAAAAAATAACAGGAAAGAAATAATCGTAATCAAATTCAATAAGAAAAACAATAATTAATATAAATAAAGAAATAACAATATACTCGAATCTCAGAAGAACCATTAATAAATGCTTACATTTAGAAGAAAATACATAATCACTGGCAAAATATATCAACAAAGAAGTAAAAACAGAGAATATAAACATTACTTTTAATAGTTTAAAAAAACACCAGTATCGTAAACCTGAAATAAGTCTAGCCCCCGCTTTTAAAACTTCAGAGGTGGAAAACTTCCATCATCGGTCCCCAAAACCGATATTTTAAATAAACTAACCCCTGAAATGATTAAAATAATAATTATATCACTATCAAACATAATAAATATTAATTTTATTGCATTAAGACAACCCAATATCAATAATACTTTTCATTATCCTTCAAACTTTCTCAATTGGATTAATAACAGGAACAATAATGGAAAACTATTGATTATCATATATTTTATTCTTAACATTTCTTGGTGATATATTAGGTCTATTTATTTATATTACAAGAATTGCATCAAACGAAATATTTCAATCTAAATCAACTACCATGATCATCGCCCTAAGACTATTTATTATATTAATATTAATTATCCTAGACATAACAATATTTATAGACTTTATATATGAAGATAGTAACTGTTCTAGAAAGAACAGAATACTGTTGATGACCGTGCAGCTTTTCCCTGGAATAAATGATGACTAACTGAAACCCTCAGCTGCCGACAGGTGTTGTTGATATACCTCGATGTGGACAGCTGAAAATGTGTGCCGCGACTGGGACTCGAACCCGGGATCTCCTGCTTACATGGCAGACGCTCTGTCCATCTGAGGCACCGAGGACACAGATGAATAGTGCTACTGCAGGGACTTATCCCTTGCACGCTTCCCGTGAGACCCACATTCCCAACTGTCCAAAATTCTACATATGTAACGTACCTTATAGACATTTGTCCATTCACTCATTACTCGCGCATGCTTTGGCGATTCTCGTAAGAGTTTGGGCAACCTGTGCACATTTGCACAGACGAAGGTCAATGGCTGGTAGCCTTTAACTATATATATATATGAAGACAGTAACTGTTCTAGAAAGAACAGAATACTATAAGACCCAGATAATTTTGTACCCGCCAATCCAATAGTAACACTAGTTCACATTCAACCAGAATGATATTTACTATTTGCATATGCAATTCTATGATCAATTCCTAACAAGTTGTGAGGTGTTATTGCGCTATTCCTATCAATTAGAATCTTAATAATTTTACCATTCTATAATAAAACACCATTCTGAGGTATCCAATTTTATCCTACCAATCAGATTCTATTCTGAATTATAGTAGTTGTTGTATGTTTATTAACATGAATTGGTAAACGACTAGTTGAAGAACCTTATATCATAAGAGGACAAATGTTTACAGTTATCTAGTTTACATACTTCTTAATTAATGTCCATGTTGCAAATGAATGAAGATAAGTTAATTAAAGAACAAATAATTAGCTTAGGAAAAGCATATGTTTTGAAAACATAAAACTAGAAGTTTAACTCTTCTATTAACTTTACTTAAAAAATTTCACTAAATAAATGAGATAAATAAAATCTTTAAACCAACAAAGAAAATAAAAACATTTAAAGATTAAGGTAAAAAACTTTTTCAAGCTAAATATATCGACTTATCATAATGGAACCATGGTAAAGTACCCCAAACTCAAATAAAACCAAAATATATAATATCAAGCTTAATAAAAAATATTAAAGAATAAAAATCACCCCCCAAAAAATTAAAGCTAATAATATTCTTATAAAAACAATTCTAGTATACTCAGCTAAAAAAATTAAAGTAAAACCACCAGCACCATATTCGATATTGAAGCCTGAAACTAACTCAGACTCACCTTCAGCAAAATCAAAAGGGGTACGATTAGTCTCGGCCAAACAAGAATCAAAACAAGCTAAAGCTAAGGGAAAAGAAATAATAATAAATCAGCAATAAAGCTGATAATTTATAAAATCAAACATGTTAAAACTACCAATTAAAATAATTAAAGACAATAAAATCAAAGCTAAACTAACTTCATATCAGATTGTTTGAGCAACAGAACAAAGAGAACCTAAAAAAACAATAATTTGAATTATAGGATCACCCAGCAATTATAATGGTATTAGCATCTAGTCTAGTACAGTACAAAAAAAACATAAGAAAAAGAACACATATAAGTTATGTAAGGGAAATTACTCAAACAGCCAAAGAAATCATTAAATTAAAAACAGGAGAAAAATAATAAAGCAAATAATTAGATATAATAGGAATAGGCTGCTCCTTAAAAATCCACTTAATAGCATCACTAAAGGGCTGTGGGATCCCTACAAATCCTATTTTATTAGGACACTTACGAATCTGAATATCACCTACAACCTTCCACACCAACAAAGTTAAAAAAACAACACTAATTAAAACACAAATAACTAATAAAAGAAAATTTAAAATAAATATAAATAAATCATAAAGTATCAATACTACTTGTAGAAAAAATCTACATAAATGAATTCTAAATTCAACCTATTAATCTGTCAAAATAGTAAATTAATTAATATTAATTAATAAAGTAAAAAATATTTTAACCATATGGTCCTTTCTTACTAATATGGATTAATAGTCTTAGGATAGAAACTGACCTGTCTCACACCGGTCTGAAATCAGATCATGTAAGAATTTAAAGGTTGAACAGACCTAATCACTGGACTCCTGCACCCAAAATTTTTCTTAATCCAACATCGAGGTCGCAATCTGCTTTGTCGATATGAGCTCTCAAAAAGAGCACCAATGTTGCTAATAAAGGGGCATAAGGGCATCTCATCTTTGTAATCTTTCATCAGTCCATGAAGTCTTGGAGGAACTGATGCTCTCTGTCATAGCTTCTTAACAACTTCATCTAGTAAGCCCGATTCTCAGAAAAGTGTCATGGTCTTCCTCTGCACCCTCTTTGGTAGTACCAGTACTGATCTTCCAGTAAACATTGTCTTCTAGCAGGCCGCATACTTTCTCAATTTAATTCTGGAGAGATAGGACCACAGTTGTGTTGCATTTAGCTGCTGATAAGAAGACAATATCTGGAGATTCTCTTAGTCCCCATATGGTCCCATTACCCTGCTAGAGATGTTCAGTTTCATAGATTTAATTCAGATGAGAGCGTGATAGGTTTCATTATATACTTCTACAGCTGCTTCAGGGGGAAGTCATGCAGCTTCCTGTTCCACAGCACTGATAATGTCTGTGATAGTTCAGATTTACGAGTGGGTGCAAAATTGAGTCCTTCCTTGAGAACTGAAACATCATCCTACTTAGTTGCTTGGCCATGAGATTGATGATAGTCTTCTCGGGGACATCAGAAGGTTGTATCTCTGAGACATGCTCAAATTTCATGTTTGAGGTGTGGTTGCACTTCTTTGTGCAGAATCCACTGTGGCCTATGTGACATCATTAATCCATTCTTATGTCCAAGAGATAAACTGGTTGGCCAGCTATAGATGTAATTTGAAAAGTTCTTTGCTAGTAGAGTCCATGCAACAGTGAATAAAGTATACTCTCTCCTGCGACCATGAGTACACTGCGGAGTTTCTTGATTCTTCTGACTACTGCTGAGTAAATGTAATATATTACCTTAGTGAAGTTCAGCACCACTCATTCTTCATGGCAACTCATAATACAAATGCACTCAGCAAAAAGCTCTTCCTATATACTCAAACAATGCAGTTAAATCATTTGATGCTTATTTCAAAATGTTTAAGAAAGCATTTCAAGAGAACTATGTGGACTTTGAAACAGAGGTGATAACCTTGTAGATCATTAAGGCAGCATCCTCAGATCACCGTCGAACATTCCTACTTGTAGAAAAGCATAAATAATTATTGAATTGGGCTGTTATCTTTTGCTTTGTAATGGGAGGAAGGTCAAAATTAGTGGTGATGGAATCACAGTGAGCGAAGTAGTAATTTGGTTTAAATGACTGTTAGATAATTGGAAACTGGCAAAATTGTATGTACTATATTGTTAATACCATGTATATTCCCATGGGTGTTCCCAGTATCTGTCAAATTACAAAGAATAACTTCTTTGCATTTGTTTCATGGAATTTCTTCTGCCACAGAGAACATAAAGGAGATATGTTGAATTATTAACAAAAAGAAGATTGTTATAAAAATTAATTTAGTACTGTTATGTTCATTACATATCTCTTTGTCTTCTTTTGGTGTATTTTATTGTCTGTGTTGTTTCTCAGTATCTAGAGGTATTTGTCTGCATGCAGGAGGATAGTCAAGTTCTTTTTATTCAAAATATGTACACGAAGTAATTTGTTGCAAGCAGATAGAACATTTCCATTTCATTTTCATTTCATTTATTATCATCCTTTGCATCATTTACGCGATATAGGAATTGTCATAATACTGTCTAGAATATGCACAACAGAATATTACAAATTTCTATCAAACACATAAAATTAACATTATATATCATGTTGAAAATTAAAACATTGAATTAATGGGTTGTTCTTTCACATGCTCTTTTAACATGTACCGTATGTGATGAATATATTTAGTACATTTTGGAAGACACATATTACACATAAGTTAGAGTTAAAAAGACATAGAATTGACAATGAAAACTACATGATATTGACAATACAACTATCAGTTAGTGATTTAAGGATTCAAAATATTCCTCTATGCTATAAAAACATTTATTTATCAGATAATTTTTTAATTCTGACTTAAATTTTCCTTCATCTTCTGTTCCCCTGATGCAGAGTGGCAGAGCATTATAAAGCTTTATTCCGTAGTGGCTCACGTGTTTTTGAGTTTTTGTTTTTCTTGTTCTTTCTACATACAAATTCTTACAGACACATGTATTGTAGTCTTGAAGATCTGTATTTACACGTAAACTACTCAAGTGTGTTCTTGTATGCATTATGATTTTTAATATGTACAAAGATGGTACTGTAAGTATGTTTAGCTGCATGAACAGTGGTTTGCAGGATGTTTGTGGAGAGCTCTGTGTAATAATTCTAATGACCCTTTTCTGTAATTCAAAAACCTCTCTCAAGCGACATTTAGTTGCACCCCAGAATGTTATTCCACAGGATATAATAGAATCAAAATAAGTCATATACACTATTCTTGTCAACTCTGCACTGCAAACTCTAGAAGTTATTCTCAGTGCAAAACATGCTGAATTGAGTTTTTTGGATATGTATGTGGTGCGGTCTTTCCATCCCAAGTGCTGATCAATGTACATGCCCAAAAATTTTGTAGACTCAATGATAAATGGTGATTGTCCTTCTCATTTAATTTACTGTACTGTATGTAATTTGTTTTATTTAAATGGAGTGTTAACTTATTAGCATAAAACCACTGTTGCACACTCTTCAGAACTTTTTCAGCTGTACTGAATAAGGATTTGCTGTCATCATTTATAATTATGCTTGTATCATCTACAAATAACATAATTTTTGATGATCTGTTGGGCCTTTCAATGTCATTTATATAGATTAGGAATAATAGTGGGCCAAGAACACTACACTGAGGGATACCTACTGCCACTTTCTCAGCATCAGATACCCACTTTATTTTTTGCTTATTCTGAGATGAGGTGAGTTCCACAACCTGAGTTCTATCTTAGAAATAGGATTCAAACCATTTACTCCCAACTCCTCTGATGACTACTGCCTCCAGTTTGTCAAGGAGAATTTGATGGTCTACTGTATCAAAGGCCTTGGAAAGATCTAGGTTGATTCCTACCACACAATTGTTATTGTCTAAATTTCTAATAATTTCTTCTGTTTAGGCCTGTATAGCTGTTTGTGTGCTGTGACCTGTACAAAAACTATGTTTATTACAATTTAGAAGATGTCAAGGTTGCTTATGAGTCTAATTTTCATCAGTTTTCCAAAAATTTTTATAAGAATGGAAGGAGGAATATAGGTCTACAGTTTTCTATCTTTTGAATAATGGTTTAACCTTAGAAATTTTCAGTCTTTGGGGGAACACACCTTCATTGAATGATAAATTGGCAATATGTAGCAGTGGTTACAAGATTTGTAAGGCAACTTTTTTTATTATTCTTACTGGCACTTCATCCAGTCCTGTAGACATTTTGGGTTTCATTCTGTTAATTACTTTCAATATTTCATATTTATCATACTACTGACTACTTTTGGTGCTGTTATTTTCTCTTCTTTGGTAAAGCTCTTGCTTAATTTATCAGGTACACTTAGAAAGTAGTTGTAAATGTAATTGGGCAAGACTTACTTCTTTATTTCAATGTTATCACTAGATTTAAGTACATTATCCTGGTCTTTAGAGCTTTTTCCTATTTCTCTTTTAACAATTTCCCATGTGGTCCTTGATTTATTGTCTGACTTCTTTATTAGTCTATCGTTACTTAATACTTTTGCTAGATTAATTACCCTTCTATATGCCTTTTTCGTAGTTACTAACATATTTTTTAAAATTAGGGTCAGTATTAGTTTTCATTTCAGAGTTTAGTCTTTTCATAGTCTTGGAAGAGTTTTTAATGCCAGATGTGATTGAAGAATTTGTGTGTCTATGGCTAGATGAGTTGATTTTAACTAATCTTTTTGGAAAGCACATTTCAAAATTTGTCATGAAAAGAGAGGAGAAAACATTGTATGCAGCATCTGTATCAGTTTGTCACAATACTTCTGCCCAAGATTGGTCAGTCACTGATGTTGCAGTTTTCGGCGGAGAAAATTCTCTTATACAGATGATGTACTGTTTTTGTATGTATTTAATTCTCTTCATTCTGACACAACACAATTTTAACACAGAAACATGTCTGAAACTCAGAATTTGACACACACACACACACACACACACACACACACACACACACACACACACACACACACACACACACAAAAACAGACAAACCAACTCTCACAACTAACGAGAACAAAGATTATATATAGTACACCAAAGAGAGTATTTTATATAACAAATGATATACTTGTTGTTAATCTTTTTTAAAGTTATTTTGAAAGTTTATAACTAACAATTTTTATTGATGATGACTTCAAATGGATATAATAGTAATTAAAAAATTTTGGAATAAATACAATATATGAAAAATAATTACGTTATTTGAAAAAACTATACAAAATATGAAATAACAATTATTTGTAAATTGTTTGTATTGTATAACAAATTTACAAAGTATATCAGGTAATTTTTTCCTGAAGCATATTGACACGTACCATATTTAGTGAAAAATGGGCGACTAATCAATTCCATTACATGACAAAAATTTTAAATGTGTGTTACTTTAGAAATATAATTTTTCTTTAAAAAATGAGGCGTTTACTGTAAAGAGGAACTGAGGGTCTTTCAGATGGAGTATGTCAATACATTCAGTTACTTACATTGCTTGACAGTTGCTAAGGAATAACTGAAACTTGCTGCAGATCATCCAACACCTGCCAATTGCTCAGAACAATGAACAATTATTATGTTACACCCTACCACTTATAGTAAAAAGATTCATAGAGGGCAGGAAAAGTCTGTCTGCAAACACTGTATGCATTTGATAATTCATTCAGTTTGGCTTTTAAATAAATTAGAATTCTATGGTGTCACGGGCAGTGCTGCAAAATGGTTCAAGTCATAACTCGCTAACAGGAAACAAAGGGTGTCAGTGCAAGGGACAAGTGAATTAAGTCATCGTCAGAATGGGAAGAAATTACATGTGGTGTCCCACAAGGATCCAGCTTAGGGCCATAGCTTTTTCTTGTGTACATTAATGATGTCTCATCAGTTACACCGCCAGAAGCAGAATTCGTTTTGTTTGCAGATGACACAAGTATTACAATAAATAATATGTCGAGTGTAGTTCTAGAAAGATCTGCTAATGATATTTTCATGGATATTAATAAATGGTTTAAAGCCAACTCACTGACATTAAACTCCGAAAAGACTCACTATATGCAATTCAGAACCTGAGAGGTTTCCAACCAGCATATGCATAAAGTATGAAGCAGACAGAAGCGGTTGACAGTCTTAAATTCTTGGGATTACAACTTGATAATAAATCCAGTTGGGAGGAGCACACCACAGAACTGCAGAAACACCTTAACAAATCTGTATTTGCAATTTGAGTGTTAGCAGACATAGGCAACATAAAAATGAAAAAAGCTTACATACTTTGCCTACTTTCATTCCACAATGTCATATGGTATAATATTTTGGGGTAACTGTTCAAGTCAAACAAAAGTTTTCAGAGTCCAAAAGCATGTAATATGTATTATTTGTGGAGTAAATTCACAGACGTCCTGTAGAAACCTCTTCAAAGAACTGGGTATACTAACTACTGCCTCTCAGTATATTTACTCCTTAATGAAATTTGTCCTAAATAATGTATCTCTTTCTTCCAATAAACAGCTCAGTTCATACGTACAATACCAGGAACAAAAATGATCTGCACAAGGACTTACTTTAGTTCAAAAAGGGGTCCACTACTCAGGAACACTCATCTTCAATAATTTGCCAGCAAAGATAAAAAATTTAGTTACAAATAAAGATCAGTTTAAAAGAAGCCTGAAAGACTTACTAGTGGCCAACTCCTTCTACTCCATTGACAAATTTTTTAATAGAAACAAATGATGTATTCTATTATTGTATATATTCATACTATTAGTATTGTTATTTCAGTATTGTTATTTCAGCTCATATATATATATATATTCCTGGAAATTGAAATAAGAACACCGTGAATTCATTGTCCCAGGAAGGGGAAACTTTATTGACACATTCCTGGGGTCAGATACATCACATGATCACACTGACAGAACCACAGGCACATAGACACAGGCAACAGAGCATGCACAATGTCGGCACTAGTACAGTGTATATCCACCTTTCGCAGCAATGCAGGCTGCTATTCTCCCATGGAGACGATCGTAGAGATGCCATGCCATTTCCACCTGGCGCCTCAGTTGGACCAGCGTTCGTGCTGGACGTGCAGACCGCGTGAGACGACGCTTCATCCAGTCCCAAACATGCTCAATGGGGGACAGATCCGGAGATCTTGCTGGCCAGGGTAGTTGACTTACACCTTCTAGAGCACGTTGAGTGGCACGGGATACATGCGGACGTGCATTGTCCTGTTGGAACAGCAAGTTCCCTTGCCGGTCTAGGAATGGTAGAACGATGGGTTCGATGACGGTTTGGATGTACCGTGCACTATTCAGTGTCCCCTCGACGATCACCAGTGGTGTACGGCTAGTGTAGGAGATCGCTCCCCACACCATGATGCCGGGTGTTGGCCCTGTGTGCCTCGGTCATATGCAGTCCTGATTGTGGCGCTCACCTGCACGGCGCCAAATACGCATACGACCATCATTAGCACCAAGGCAGAAGCGACTCTCATCGCTGAAGACGACACGTCTCCATTCGTCCCTCCATTCACGCCTGTCGCGACACCACTGGAGGCGGGCTGCACGATGTTGGGGCGTGAGCGGAAGACGGCCTAACGGTGTGCGGGACCATAGCCCAGCTTCATGGAGATGGTTGCGAATGGTCCTCGCCGATACCCCAGGAGCAACAGTGTCCCTAATTTGTTGGGAAGTGGCGGTGCGGTCCCCTACGGCACTGCGTAGGATCCTACGGTCTTGGCGTGCATCCGTGCGTCGCTGCGGTCCAGTCCCAGGTCGACGGGCACGTGCACCTTCCGCCGACCACTGGCGACAACATTGATGTACTGTGGAGACCTCACGCCCCACATGTTGAGCAATTCGGCGGTACGTCCACCCGGCCTCCCGCATGCCCACTATATGTCCGTCAACTGCACATACGGTTCACGTCCACGCTGTCGCGGCATGCTACCAGTGTTAAAGACTGCAATGGAGCTCCGTATGCCACGGCAAACTGGCTGACACTGACGGCGGCGGTGCACAAATGCTGCGCAGCTAGCACCATTCGACGGCCAACACCGTGGTTCCTGGTGTGTCCGCTGTGCCGTGCGTGTGATTATTGCTTGTACAGCCCTCTCGCAGTGTCCGGAGCAAGTATGGTGGGTCTGACACACCGGTGTCAATGTGTTCTTTTTTCCATTTCCAGGAGTGTATGTATGTATGTATGTATGTATGTATGTATATAGACACACACACACATGTTCCACATCCACGAGGATCTCCTCAGCATGGATCTATGGAACGAAAAACTAATCTAATCTAAAGGTTATTGTTGTTATTGATTAGTGCAGCATTTCATATGGTACGGCAAATGTCTACAAGACATCATTTGAGTGCTTAAGATACTGCATGAGCAATTGGGTGCCTCAAAGCCAAACAAAATGTCATTACTGTGACCAAAGTAACGGGTGTGCCTTAAAAGTGTCATTTCATGAACAAAAACGGCTACTGAAAGAGGAAATGCTATGCAAAGCCATGATGGTGGTTGTAGATGTACCATCGCACCCCAAGATCATCACTATGTAGTCCTAGTGACAAAAAGGAACAGACAACTCCCTCCTAGGCAGATCACTGCAGACCTTGCTACTGCTATCAGTACATGCCTCTACCAGAACCATTCCATGGTGATTAAATCAGGCTGATTTGTATGCCTGGAAGACTGTTAAATGCATCCCACTTTACTCATGACATTAGCAAGAAAGAGTTCGCTGTTGTGGGAAGCATATTGGTTGGGGTCAGTAACAGAAGTCCAGAGCAATGTTCTCTGACAAATCCTACTTCTCAGTGGCAAGTGATTCTGAAAATTAGTATTGAGAGAAAGAGGAACACATTATACACCACAGAACGTCCATGAACATCATCAGTGTGTCCTAGGCATTATGGTGTGGGCAAACATTATAGACAATGGCCAAACACTAATGTAAGTCTTTGTGCTAGGTATCATTACCGAAGAAGAACAGTATTCCAGGAAGATTATTCTGGATTATATTCATCTCCTCCCCCCACCCCATGGACCATAGACCTTACCATTCGTGGGGAGGCTTGCGTGCCTCAACGATACAGATACCGTACCATAGGTGCAACCACAATGGAGGGGTATCTGTTGAGAGGCCAGACAAACGTGTGGTTTCTGAAGAGGGGCAGCAACCTTTTCAGTAGTTGCAGGGGCAACATTCTGGATGATTGACGGATCTGGCCTTGTAACGCTAACCAAAACGGCCTTGCTGTGGTGGTACGGTGAATAGCCGAAAGCAAGGGGAAACTACCACTGTAATTTGTCTGGAGGGCATGCAGCTTTACTTTATTATTAAATGATGATGGCATCCTCTTGGGTAAAATATTCCAGAGGTAAAATAGTCCCCCATTTGAATCTCCGGGCGGGGACTACTCAAGAGGACATTGTTATCAGGAGGGAGAAAACTGGTATTCTATGGATTGGAGCATGGAATGTCAGAGCCCTTAATTGGGCAGGTAGGTTAGAAAATTTAAAAAAGGAAATGGATAGGTTAAAGTTAGATATAGTGGTAATTAGTGAAGTTCGGTGGCAGGAGGAACAAGACTTTTGGTCAGGTGAATACAGGGTTATAAATACAAAATCAAATAGGGGTAATGCAGGAGTTGGTTTAATCATGAATAAAAAATAGGAGTGCAGGTAAGCTACTACAAACAGCATAGTGAACGCATTATTGTGACCAAGATAGATATGAAGCCCACGCCTACTACAGTAGTAAAAGTTTATATGCCAACTAGCTCTGCAGATGATGAAGAAATTGATGAAATGTATGATGAGATAAAAGAAATTATTCAGGTGGTGAAGGGAGATAAAAATTTAATAGTCATGGGTGACTGGATTCAACAGTAGGAAAAGGAAGAGAGGGAAATGTTGTGGGTTGGCAGGAGAGCCAACACCGGGTATGAGAGGAAGCCAAAAGGCATGTGTTTTAGCTCACGCAGGCTGGCGTGAGGTCTGGAGCAGGACAAGGAAATTAGACTTTAGAAAAACAGACATAGCTGGTGGAATACTTAACTTTAATCCATTAATGATGATCATTGCTCTTGACGGTACATGATTACAGTATCAATAGTAACTGGTAATGGCACCTTGCTAGGTCGTAGCAAATGACGTAGCTGAAGGCTATGCTAACTATCGTCTCGGCAAATGAGAGCGTATTTTGTCAGTGAACCATTGCTAGCAAAGTTGGTTGTACAACTGGGGCGAGTGCTAGGAAGTCTCTCTAGACCTGCCATGTGGCGGCGCTCAGTCTGCAATCACTGATAGTGGCGACACGCGGGTCCGACGTATACTAACAGACCACGGCCAATTTAAAGGCTACCACCTAGCAAGTGTGGTGTCTGGCAGTGACACCACAGGAAACGTAGTAGGTGAATATGGATTAGGGCCAAGAAATGAAAGAGGAAGCCGCCTGGTAGAATTTTGCACAGAGCATAACTTAATCATAGCTAACACTGGGTTCAAGAATCATGAAAGAGGGTTGTATACATGGAAGAACCCTGGAGATACTAGAAGGTTTCAGATAGATTATATAATGGTAAGACAGAGATTTAGGAACCAGGTTTTATATTGTAAGACATTCCCAGGGGCAGATGTGGACTCTGACCACAATCTATTGGTTATGAACTATAGATTGAAACTAAAGAAACTGCAAAATGGTGGGAATTTAAGGAGATGGGACCTGGATAAACTGAAAGAACCAGAGGTTCTACAGAGTTTCAGGGAGAGCATAAGGGAACAATTGACAGGAATGGGGGAAAGAAATACAGTAGGAGAAGAATGAGTAACTTTGAGGGATGAAATAGTGAAGGCAGAAGAGGATCAAGTAGGTAAAAAGACGAGGGCTAGTAGAAATCCTTGGGTAACAGAAGAGATACTGAATTTAAATGATAAAGGAGAAAATATAAAAATTTTGTAAATGAAGCAGGCAAAAAGGAATACAAACGTCTCAAAAATGAGATTGACAGGAAGTGCAAAATGGCTAAGCAGGGATGGCTAGAGGACAAATGTAAGGATGTAGAGGCTTATCTCACTAGGGGTAAGATAGATACTGCCTACAGGAAAATTAAAGAGACCTTTGGAGAGAAGAGAACCACTTGTATGAATATCAAGAGCTCAGATAGAAACCCAGTTCTAAGCAAAGAAGGGAAAGCATAAAGGTGGAAGGAGTATATAGATGGGCTATATAAGGGTGATGTACTTGAGGACAATATTATGGAAATGGAAAAGGATGTAGATGAAGATGAAATGGGAGATACAATACTGCATGAAGAGTTTGACAGAGCACTGAAAGATCTGAGTCGAAACAAGGCCCCGGGAGTAGACAACATTCCATTAGAACTACTAACAGCCTTGGGAGAGCCAGTCCTGACAAAACTCTACCATCTGATGAGCAAGATGTATGAGACAGGCGAAATTCCCTCAGACTTCAAGAAGAATATAATAATTCCAATCCCAAAGAAATAAGGCGTTGCCAGGTGCGAAAATTACCGAACTATCAGTTTAATAAGTCACAGCTGGAAAATACTAACTTGAATTCTTTACAGACGAATGGAAAAACTGGTAGAAGCTGACTTTGGGGAAGATCAGTTTGGATTCCATAGAAATGTTGGGACAGGTGAGGCAATACTGACCCTATGACTTATCTAAGAAGAAAGATTCAGGAAAAGCAAACCTACGTTTCTAGCATTTGTAGACTTAGAGAAAGCTTTTGACAATGTTGACTGGAATACTCTCTTTCATATTCTGAAGGGAGCAGGGGTAAAATACAGGGAGCGAAAGGCTATTTACAATTTGCACAGAAACCAGATGGCAGTTATAAGAGTTGAGGGACATGAAAGGGAAGCAGTGGTTGGGAAGGGAGTGAGACAGGGTTGTAGCCTCTCCCTGATGCTATTCAATCTGCATATTGAGCAAGCAGTAAAGGAAACAAAAGAAAAGTTCAGAGTAGGCATTAAAATCCATGGAGAGGGAATAAAAACTTTGAGGTTCGCCGATGACATTGTAATTCTCTCAGAGACAGCAAAGGATTTGGAAGAGCAGTTGAACGGAATGGACAGTGTCTTGAAAGGAGGGTATAAGATGAATACAACAAAAGCAAAACGAGGATAATGGAATGTAATCAAATTAAGTCGGGTGATGCTGAGGGAATTAGATTAGGAAATGAGACACTTAAAGTAGTAAAGAAGTTTTTCTATTTGGGGAGCATAATAACTGATGATGGTAGAAGTAGAGAGGATATAAAATGTAGACTGGCAATGGTAAGGAAAGCGTTTCTGAAGAAGAGAAATTTGTTAACATTGAGTATAGATTTATGTGTCAGGAAGTCATTTTTGAAAGTATTTGTATGGAGTGTAGCCATGTATGGAAGTGAAACATGGACGATAAATAGTTCAGAAAAGAAGAGAATAAAAGCTTTTGAAATGTGGTGCTACAGAAGAATGCTGAAGATTAGATGGGTAGATCACATAACTAATGAGGAGGTATTGAATAGAGAAGAGGAGTTTGTGGCACAACTTGACTAGAAGAAGGGATCGGTTGGTAGGACATGTTCCGAGGCATCAAGGGATCACCAATATAGTACTGGATGGCAGTGCAGAGAGTAAAAATGGTAGAGGGAGACCAAGGTATGAGTACACTAAGCAGATTCAGAAGGATGTAGGCTGCAGTAGGTACTGGGAGATGAAGAAGCTTGCACAGGATAGAGTAGCATGGAGAGCTGCATCAAACCAGTCTCAGGACTGAAGACCACAACAACAACAACAGTTCATCTGTTTAATGGTATGGTAAGTCCCAACTTTCTGTTTATGGACAACAACATCCATCTACACAGAACCAATGAGGTGTCAGAAACATGTGAAAGCGAAGGTATTGAACATATAGAATGGACTGCATACTCCTCAGAGCTAAATCCTAAAGAGCATGCCCAGGATGCTCTTAGCAGATATGTTTCTCAGTGAACAACCCCTCCCCAAACTGTGCAAGAACTGAAAATTACCTTGAAAGAGGAGTGGTACAGTATCTCCAAAAAACTCCTTAGTTTGGTAGTAAGCACGAGTAACAGGTGCAAAATGTGCATTAGTGCTTGAGGAGAGAGCACATTCCTTGCTAATAGTCCAATATTGCTTTTATGTTGGGAGTCTGACCTGCATCAAACGTGGACATTATTTGCGTCTGTTATCCTACTTTCCCATGTGGTGAACTTTATGCAGTACCATTTTTCATTATAAATATGCCACTCCAATTCTATTATGTACGCACAGTGTTTCTTGTCTTCCATCATTGTCTGTGGTTATTCCTGTCCAACAATGTCTCTGTTCCTTGGCAGTTGTCAAGTGGAGTATTAGCCCACTCCAAATTCTCCACATAATTTCCCTGAACCTTAAATTTTGAATATTTACTAATGAAAATTAATAACAATTAGTGAAATTGAGTTGAAATAAGAAAGAAACTGATGTATGTAATTCTCATATATGTATAATTCCTTAAAATGAAATTTAAAAATGTTCAAAAGTGTGTGAAAACCTAAGGGACCAAACTGCTGGGGTCATCGGTCCCTAGTCTTGCACACTACTTAAACTAACTTAAACTAAATTATCCTAAGAACAACACACACACCCATGCATGAGGGAGGACTCGAACCTTCAGTGAGAGGAGCTGCCCAGTCCATGACATGGCACCTCAAACCACATGGGTGCTCCACGTGGCAAAATGAAATTAAAGAGAGGAAAAAAATTATTATTTGGAATGGAATAAGAACAAGAGGATTGTTCTAGCTTGCACTGGTACAACAGCTAAAGCCAGCCATAAAGAAAATTGTGTACAGGACAGTCGGATTGGAAGGTGGTGGGCAGGAATGAACCATTAGGAAGATTTTAGTTAAAAGGCCATTTATTGGCAGTAAATGCATTGAAATTGGTCACATAGTCAGGCCTAGGGAGATGAGGGTGAGCCAGAGCATAGTCAGGGGCGAAACGTAGTTCACATAGCTGAGGACAAGTGGTGTCTGCCATTTGGACAAGTCCAACTGGCGTGGCAGCTTCTGAAAAAACAAAGCCCCAGCACTGGGAAGGGCAGGAGATGTTGACTGCTACCAGGTGCGTGATCGAGAGAGAGTGGCCTGGTAGTGGGCGGCCGGGTACATCCAACACAGCCACATGGTTTCCTCCGCCCTGATTGGTCAAAAGTCAAGGAACCCACAGGTTGTTGTTGTTGTGGTCTTCAGTCCTGAGACTGGTTTGATGCAGCTCTCCATGCTACTCTATCCTGTGCAAGCTTTTTCATCTCCCAGTACCTACTGCAACCTACATCCTTCTGAATCTGCTTAGTGTATTCATCTCTTGGTCTCCCTCTATGATTTTTACCCTCCACGCTGCCCTCCAATACTAAATTGGTGATCCCTTGAGGCCTCAGAACATGTCCTACCAACCGATCCCTTCTTCTGGTCAAGTTGTGCCACAAACTTCTCTTCTCCCCAATCCTATTCAATACTTCCTCATTAGTTATGTGATCTACCCATCTAATCTTCAGCATTCTTCTGTAGCACCACATTTCAAAAGCTTCTATTCTCTTCTTGTCCAAACTATTTATCGTCCATGTTTCACTTCCATACATGGCTACACTCCATACAAATACTTTCAGAAACGACTTCCTGACACTTAAATCAATACTGGATGTTAACAAATTTCTCTTCTTCAGAAACACTCTCCTTGCCATTGCCAGCCTACATTTTATATCCTCTCTACTTCGACCATCATCAGTTATTTTGCTCCCCAAATATCAAAACTCCTTTACTACTTTAAGTGCCTCATTTCCTAATCTAATTCCCTCAGCATCACCATTCCATTCAACTGCTCTTCCAAGTCCTTTGCTGTCTCTGACAGAATTACAATGTCATCGGCGAACCTCAAAGTTTTTATTTCTTCTCCAAGAATTTTAAAACCTACTCCGAATTTTTCTTTTGTTTCCTTTACTGCTTGCTCAATATACAGATTGAACAACATCAGGGAGAGGCTACAACCCTGTCTTACTCCCTTCCCAACCACTGCTTCCCTTTCATGTCCCTCGACTCTTATAACTGCCATCTGGTTTCTGTACAAATTGTAAATAGCCTTTTGCTCCCTGTATTTTACCCCTGCCACCTTTAGAATTTGAAAGAGAGTATTCCAGTCAACATTGTCAAAAGCTTTCTCTAAGTCTACAAATGCTAGAAACGTAGGTTTGCCTTTCCTTAATCTTTCTTCTAAGATAAGTCGTAAGGTCAGTATTGCCTCACGTGTTCCAGTGTTTCTACGGAATCCAAACTGATCTTCCCCGAGGTTGGCTTCTACTAGTTTTTCCATTCGTCTGTAAAGAATTCGCGTTAGTATTTTGCAGCTGTGACTTATTAATCTGATAGTTCGGTAATTTTCACATCTGTCAACACCTGCTTTCTTTGGGATTGGAATTATTATATTCTTCTTGAAGTCTGAGGGTATTTCGCCTGTTTCATACATCTTGCTCACCAGATGGTAGAGTTTTGTCAGGACTGGCTCTCCCACAGCCGTCAGTAGTTCCAAAGGAATATTGTCTACTCCGGGGGCCTTGTTTTGACTCAGGTCTTTCAGTGCTCTGTCAAACTCTTCACGCAGTATCGTATCTCCCATTTCATCTTCATCTACATCCTCTTTCATTTCCATAATATTGTCCTCAAGCACATCGCCCTTGTATAGACCCTCTATATACTCCTTCCACCTTTCTGCTTTCCCTTGTTTGCTTAGAAGTGGGTTTCCATCTGAGCTCTTGATATTCATACAAGTCGTTCTCTTATCTCCAAAGGTCTCTTTAATTTTCCTGTAGGCAGTATCTATCTTACCCCTAGTGAGATAGGCCTCTACATCCTTACATTTGTCCTCTAGCCATCCCTGCTTAGCCATTTTGCACTTCCTGTCGATCTCATTTTTGAGACGTTTGTATTCCTTTTTGCCTGTTTCACTTACTGCATTTTTATATTTTCTCCTTTCATCAATTAAATTCAATATTTCTTCTGTTACCCAAGGATTTCTACTAGCCCTCGTCTTTTTACCTACTTGATCCTCTGCTGCCTTCACTACTTCATCCCTCAAAGCTACCCATTCTTCTTCTACTGTATTAATTTCCCCCATTCCTGTCAATTGCTCCCTTATGCTCTTCCTGAATCTCTGTACAACTTCCGGTTCTTTTAGTTTATCCAGGTCCCATCTCCTTAAATTCCCACCTTTTTGCAGTTTCTTCAGTTTTAATCTACAGATCATAACCAATAGATTGTGGTCAGAGTCCACATCTGCCCCTGGAAATGTCTTACAATTTAAAACCTGGTTCCTAAATCTCTGTCTTACCATTATATAATCTATCTGATACCTTTTAGTATCTCCAGGGTTCTTCCATGTATACAACCTTCTTTCATGATTCTTAAACCAAGTGTTAGTTATGATTATGTTGTGCTCTGTGCAAAATTCTAGCAGGCGGCTTCCTCTTTCATTTCTGTCCCCCAATCCATATCCACCTACTACGTTTCCTTCTCTCCCTTTTCCTACACTCGAATTCCAGTCACCCATGACTATTAAATTTTCGTCTCCCTTCACAATCTGAATAATTTCATTTATTTCATCATACATTTCTTCAATTTCTTCGTCATCTGCAGAGCTAGTTGGCATATAAACTTGTACTACTGTAGTAGGTGTGGGCTTCATATCTATCTTGGCCACAATAACCCGCAGGGGCGGCATGGAAATATCCAGAGCGTGGGTGGCATTACCTCATCAGCACACGGGGGAAGCGCTGGATTGAGATGCTTGCTGACTTGCTGTTGCCAGACTGTGTGATGAGAAAATTACAGGCAGCTGAAGCTGCCAGCTAATGCTGGACCATAACAAGAGAATAAATAAACCCTTTGAAATAAATTAACGATAGAATCCCCTACTGTCTGCCTCAACCTTACCCTCCTCCCCCTTCCGTGGGAGCGGAGAACGTATGTGAATTCACTCAATGTAATTGTTATTTAAATGTAGACAGTTTTAATTTGCAAAACAAGGTAGATCTGGTTTGGCTGTTAAAGGTTCCCACAGATGATGGCAGGGGCATTAAACTAGGGGTGGGTGTAGAGACTTTAAGACCTCCTAGGGGTTACAAAGGAGCTTACACACGTCAACAATATTATGTGTATACAAGAACAAGGAATAAATAGTATAAAACATCAAAACAAAATTACATGAGTTAGCAAGTGTGAATAAAACATCTCAGAAAGAAATAATTTGTATCAAGCATACAAGCCAAGTGTCATTGTGTTTTTTTGTTTTTTTTTTTTTTTTAAGAAAAATTATGCTATCACCACCGAAGTTACACACAGGACTGAGCAGAGCGATGCGGTGCATTGTGTTGTCCTCAGCAGGCAGCGCCTAGTCTGCCAGCTGGAAGGGAGTGTGACGGTGGCCAGGTCTGTTCACTGGAACTGGGAGCACTAGACTATGTTGCACAAGTTTTCACATCGGTAGATAATACATTTGCACTCTTATAACTAAGGGAGGCACATGGCTGATTGGTTCTTTCTTCTAGTCAGGGGTGGTATTCGCCCTGAGGCTCGGGTTCTGGAACCATTGGAGGGGATGGTCCAATGGTCCAAGGTCTGTATCAGTACAAGAATAAGAATTGCAGTGACTGGGGTTACTGTGGCGCTGGGTATAATGGTTGTATGTATTTTAGTGGCTATTTGCCATTCATTTAGGTGTGCTAACATACCATAAATGGGCTAACCGGTAGAAAAAACGTAGGTAAATGGGCACAAATACTAAGTGAGTAAGCCATAGTGACATGAAACATTATTAGAACACTAATCATGCGGGCAGGGGCCAGGGAGGCAGCCATGTCAAAGCAGCATGTAGCAGATGACTTAAAGGTTGTGCTACGTCAGAGCGGTTCTACATCAGAGCAGTGCATGTCAGAAGTGGGATTAAGCGGGACATCATGCTAGATGCATTGTTACAGCGGGTTCTGTTTAAAATTACATTATGCCATAGTAATTATGTAGTTATGTGTTATACATAAAACATATTCAAATAAATTCAATATCTTCAATAATGCAGAAATGCTAGCTTGTCACCCGGATCCTCCTATACAATAGGCTTTAGTCACTTAACAAAGATGACACGGTAAATGAGAAGGGTCTCAGCAATAGAGACATATGTATGTGGACAGAGGGAAGGATAGTTTGGTGCTCTGATGAGAAGTAAGAAATGAAATAGAAGATTGAGAGTGTTGGAGTCGAAGAAGGAAACATGACAGACCCAAAAGATAGGAAATCCCCCTACCAATGATACCCCACTGTTCCAGTACTTCACTGTGGTGATGGAAGGAGAAGTGTGTTCGGCATTCCCTACAGAATGGACTTGGCACAGCTTCACCTTCCCAGTCCCCAAAAATTAACCCCAACACTCCCTATTAACTGATCGATGAAGGGTAAACAATTAGCGTTCTGCAAGACAAAGTAATCGAAATTTTTGGCATAGCGTTAGTCACATCTAGTATCAAAGTTCCTTGGGAATCCACTTAAGCCCAAACATAATGGTTACATAAACATACATAAATATAGAAATGAGGTACACAAGTATCATATTAAATTGCCGCATATACCATATCAATAACTGAACAAAGGTAAATGCTTCTTTGGGCTGACCATCCCAGCATGATCATGTTCACATTATGAGAAGAAGTTTCTCATGCATCATTAAAATATTTGCTAAACACCATAAGTCATGTGTGAAAATGACAAAGAAAGATGCCACCAGTTTAGTACAAGTGCGGCAGCTCGTTGCCCAGGACTATTAAAAGTCACATAGCCTCAACAGTAGAAAGTGTTAGTGTAGGAGGACAGTGTGAAATATCTGGGATCTCTAGTGGGTGAAAATAACAAAGAAAAATTATTTCTCATTTTCAAAATGAAGCAGGGGTAGGTTTAAGATATAGGACTTACGTTGCTGGATGAGTTAGAACTGTATAATAGCTGAAAATCTTTGTGAGACCCTGAAGCTATATCCAACAAAAACCGCCTCTTCATGGATTTGCTCTCATTACTGTTAAAAACATGGCCCCTCGATATGGTCTTTCATCCATAGGCAGTTGTAGAGCATCCCCTTACACCAGAGGAAAGAGGGGGGGGGGGGGGTGAGCAGTTGTGCTCTCCTACCCTTCTTGTGCAATAATTTTACACCCCTTCTGTGACAGTTATACCACTGATTGAATCACTTAGTGAGGTATTTGGATTGGTACGCAGCATCGACTATGTCACTGCCATTGCTATCGGAAAGATGACTACTTGGTCAACTAGAGTAAGTAAAAGTGGTATCACAGTTTCCAGGGGCCAGCTCTGTTTAAATCCAATGTCGAGGGGAAGCAGTGTTACTGCAGTTGTACTGTTTGCTGCGAAAGTCTGTAACGACGTGGTACAGTCAAGTTACCATGATACTCATTAAACCTCTGTTTACAATAGAGGAATAGCCTAAGAATAACAAGGTGCAAGATGAATACTGCTGGAGAGGCCAGGAAGGCTGAATATGAATGGTCCCATGGTGACTGGGGCAGACGACAAGAGAGAAATTCCGATTATAGTAATTGTATAGGAATATAAGAGCATGCTTTAGATCAGCATTGAAGAAATATCATGAGGATGAATACTGTGAGAGAGACCAGGAAGGCTGGACACGGCGTCAACAGAGAATTTCTGAAATAGACAAGGCAATGACCCACAGATGAAAGAGATAGGCAGGTGATCGATTTACGAAACTAAAAATTGAAGGAATAAATTGATCAGCTGGGCGCTCTGCAGACGCTAACTGCAATGTGCAAGGTACATGGCCCTGGAGGAATTACTTTTCCTGTAGGCACAGATAGGTTCGTATGCTAGGTTGGGTTCCGATTCTCGGATACAAGGATTGTGTCGTTGGATGTCAATGTTGTTGATAACAAGAGGAGAAAAACGAAACTCGACGAGAATCTAGAGACTTCCACAGTGGAAACAGAAAGTGCAAGGAATTGAATTAGAAATGATTAAATTGAGCTTAGCTTCTGAAGAACTTTTCCTTTATGAAGGTATAGTGCACAGCGCATCGTTGACATGACGGTATCGCCTAGTTAACTGTGTATACAACAATGCTGTGATTCCAAGATAGCTGCTAAGTACTTCTTCCTAAAACTCAACACCTCTTCACAAAAACCTTTATTGTGTGACCAAATTCGCCGTCTATATCCTCTCACCATTTTGCGACTAAACTCGCCATCTCTGTAACTCCATGGTGCTCGCCTCATCGGGTCCAGCTAGTTGCTTAAAGCTCCACCTATCCTTGGGTATATCACAGTGTCCTGAGACACATCATACAGTTAAATAATAGTATTTCAGTAGTCAGAGATCCTCCGGAAAATACAATGGAAGAATAATGTCAAAGAAGGCTCAAGTTTTGAACTGAGATTTCCGTTTACTGGCAGTTAGCTGAGGGCTAGGCAGGGTTCCCGTGTGATAGTGCCTGATCGGCGGTTGTTAGAGACCATGGAACACTGTTCTCATGAACTCTTCTTTGACATGAAAGACTAAAGTCTGTGTTAGTTCACCTGAAATAGTTTCGTGTTGGAATACACCCGGGTGGTGAACTCCAAAAGATGTTATTCAGTTGAAGTTGAAAGAGGAAAGTGGGTAGGGTGGACTATGCCTCAAAATTGAAAAGTAAAGGAACAACATAGACAGCTAGGGATCTGCCTGCCAGTTTCGGCATGCCAGGTGCTCGACCTTGCATGACTTTTCATGTGTTGTTCTATTGAAAGCTGAAAGATGCAAGTGGGTAGGACAGTCTATGCTGCAAAATTGAAAAGTGAGGGGACAACATAGACACTAGGGATCCACATTATTGCTGGTTGCATTATGTGAGGTGCGTGCCCTTGTTGGTGGTGCATGAGTCTTGGTTATGCAATGAAGTTTTTATGAGAGAGATGACGAGTTTTAAGAAGAAGTATGTAGCAGCATTGTCGTATACACAGTTAAGTAGGCCATACTGTTGTGTCAATGATGCACCATATACTACAACTTCATAAAGGAAAAGTCCTTCAGAATTACTCTCAACTTAGTCGTTTCTAATTCAGTTCCATACGCTTTCTGCTTCCACTATAGAAGCCCCTAGATTCTCGTCAAGTTTTGTTTTGCTCCTCTTGTTCTCAACAGCGTTGAATTGCTACAGGGCTGTGTACCTTGTACATTGCAGTTAGCGCCCGCAGAGTGCACAGCTGATTGATTTATTCTTTTGATTTTCAGTTTCATAAATCGATCGCCTACCTATCTCTTTCATCTCTGCGACAGTGCCTCTTGTCTTTCAATATGACTACTACAATCTAGCAGCGTTCATCCTGCACCCACCCTAATCTCAGGCTATTCCTCTAGTGTAAACAGAGGTTTAATGAGTATCATGGTAACTTGACTGTACCATCTAGTTACAGACAGTAATCGTACAACTGCAATAAGACTGCTTTCCCCCTCTTTTCCCTGGTGTAAGGGTTAAGCTGAATTGTTTTACAGATCTGCACTTGTAACCCCAGATATTTGACACTGTCCTCCCACACTAACACTTTCTACTGTCAAGGCTATGCAACTTTTCATAGTCCCAGGCAACAAGATGCCCCACCTGCACCAAACTGGATTCATTTTTCTTCATCATTTTCACACATGACTTTATGGTGTTTATAAAATATAATGATGCATGAGAAATGTCTTCTCATAATGTGAACATTATCACTGGGATCGTCCGCCCAAAGAGGCATTTAACTTTGTTTACTTATTGATATGGCATATGCAACAATTTAATATGATACTTGTGTACCTCATTTCTATATTTATGTATGTATATGTAACCATTATGTTTGGGCTAAAGTGGATTCCCAAGGAACTTTTGTACTGGACGTAACTAATGCAACATTAAAAATTTTGATTACTTTGTCTTGCAGAATGCTACTTGTTTACCCTTCATTGATCAGTTAATAGGGAGTGTTGGGGTTAATTTTTGGGGACTGGGAAGGTGAAGCAGGGAACGCCGAACACACTTCTCCCTCTGGCACCAGAGTGAAATACTGGAACAGTGGAGGATCGTGGGTAGGAGGGTAGGGGGGTTTCCAGTCTTTGGGGTCTGTCATCTTTCCTTCTTCAACTCCAGCACTCCAAATTTACTATTTCATTTCTTACTTCTCATCAGAGTACCAAGCTATCCTTCCCTCTGTCCACATGCATATGTCTCTATTGCTGAGACCCTTCCCATTTACCGTGTCATCTTTGTTAAGTGACTAAAGCCTATTGTATAGGAGGATTCAGGAAACAAGCTAGCTTTTCTGCACTATTGAAGATACCGAATTTACTTGAATATGTTTTATGTATAATGCTTAACTACATGTCTTATAATTATGGAAATTTCCAGAGCATGGCCTGGTCAGCGTCATTGCCTGGATGGCGTTACCTCATCAGCACACGGGGGAAGTGCATGATCGAGATGCTTGCTTGCCAGACTGTGGGACAAGAAAATAACAGGCAGCCAAAGCTGCCAGCTAATGCTGGACTGTAATGAGAGAATACGATAAACCCTTTGAAATAAATTAACAGTAGAATCCCCTGCTGTCTGGCTCAACTTTACAATTGTAAATACCATAATGCAGTCGACAGAAAATATAAGAATGATTCATCAACATGTATTAAGCATGTAGGAGATAAAATAACCAATCCAAGGCTATGTGTGAGGTGTTAAATACTCATTTTACAAACAGTGGTGACAATTTTTCTTCCTTAGTCAATGCTCTGCAACATTACAGTGCTTGGGAGTAACAGGGTTTGAAAGATCAGTGGTTGTCACTCTGATACCTCAGCTGAAATCAAGAATATTATGAAGCAGATGCAACATTCACACTTAAGTAGCTTTGATGATATATCTTTCTATTTGTCCTGTTGTACCTTTTCCACTGTACAATACAATAAACTATTCATTTTAATCTGGGCAGTTTCCTAATGCTTTCAAAGCCGCAAAAATAATTCCAATATTTAGTGAAGGAATGCAGATAAGCTACTATGAACAGCATAGTGAATGCATTATTGTAGCCACCACAGTAGTACCATTTATATGTCAGCTAGTTGCACAGATGATGAAGAGATTGAAGAAATGTATGATGAGATTAAAGAAATTATTCAGACAGTTAAGGGAGACAAAAATGTAATGTCATGGGGGACTGGAATTTGATAGTAGGAAAAGGAAGAGAAGAAAAAATTGTAGGCAAATATGCGCTGGGCGAAAAGAATGAGAGATGAAGCCACCTGGTAGAATTTTGCACAGACCATAATTTAATCATAGCTATCACTTGGTTTAAAAAGGGTAATGGATAGGTTACAGTTAGATATAGTGGGAATTAGTGAAGTTCGGTGGCAGGAGGAACAAGACTTTTGATCAGGTGATTATGGGGTTATAAATACAAAATCAAATAGGGGTAATGCAGGAGTAGCTTTAATAATGAATAAAAAAATAGGAGTGCGGGTTAGCTACTACAAACAGCATAGTGAACGCATTATTGTGGCCAAGATAGACACAAAGCCCATGCCTACTACAGCAGTACAAGTTTATATGCCAACTAGCTCTGCAGATGATGAAGAAATTGATGAAATGTATGACGAGATAAAAGAAATTATTCAGGTAGTGAAGGGAGACGAAAATTTAATAGTCATGGGTGACTGGAATTCGTCAGTAGGAAAAGGGAGAGAAGGAAACATAGTAGGTGAATATGGATTGGGGGGAAGAAATGAAAGAGGAAGCCGCCTGGTAGAATTTTGCACAGAGCACAACTTAATCATAGCTAACACTTGGTTCAAGAATCATGAAAGAAGGTTGTATACCTGGAAGAATCCTGGAGATACTAAAAGGTATCAGATAGATTACATAATGGTAAGACAGAGATTTAGGAACCAGGTTTTATATTGCAAGACATTTCCAGGGGCAGATGTGGATTCTGACCACAATCTATTGGTTATGAACTGCAGATTGAAACTGAAGAAACTGCAAAAAGGCGGGAATTTAAGGAGATGGGACCTGGATAAACTGAAAGAACCAGAGGTTGTACAGAGTTTCAGGGAAAGCATAAGGGAACAATTGACAGGAATGGGGGAAAGAAATACAGTAGAAGAAGAATGGGTAGCTCTGAGGGATGAAGTAGTGAAGGCAGCAGAGGATCAAGTAGGTAAAAAGACGAGGGCTAATAGAATTCCTTGGGTAACAGAAGAAATATTGAATTTAATTGATGAAAGGAGAAAATATAAAAATGCAGTAAATGAAGCAGGCAAACAGGAATACAAACGTCTCAAAAAATAGATCGACAGGAAGTGCAAAATGGCTAAGCAGGGATGGCTAGAGGACAAATGTAAGGATGTAGAGGCTTATCTCACTAGGGGAAAGATAGATACTGCCTACAGGAAAATTAAAGAGACCTTTGGAGAGAAGAGAACCACTTGTATGAATATCAAGAGCTCAGATGGAAACCCAGTTCTAAGCAAAGAAGGGAAGGCAGAAAGATGGAAGGACTATATAGAGGGTTTATACAAGGGCAATGTACTTGAGGACAATATTATGGAAATGGAAGAGGATGTAGATGATTATGAAATGGGAGATAAGATACTGCGTGAAGAGTTTGACAGAGCTCTGCAAGACCTGAGTCGAAACAAGGCCCCGGGAGTAGACAACATTCCATTAGAACTACTGATGGCCTTGGGAGAGCCAGTCATGACAAAACTCTACCATCTGGTGAGCAAGATGTATGAGACAGGCGAAATACCCACAGACTTCAAGAAGAATATAATATTTCCAATCCCAAAGAAAATAGGTGTTGACAGATGTGAAAATTACCGAACTATCAGTTTAATAAGTCACAGCTGCAAAATACTAACGCGAATTGTTTACAGACGAATGGAAAAACTGGTAGAAGCGGACCTCGGGGAAGATCAGTTTGGGTTCTGTAGAAATGCTGGAACACGTGAGGCAATACTAACCTTACGACTTATCTTAGAAGAAAGATTAAGAAAAGGCAAACCTACGTTTCTAGCATTTGTAGACTTAGAGAAAGCTTTTGACAACGTTAACTGGAATACTCTCTTTCAAATTCTGAAGGTGGCAGGGGTAAAATACAGGGAGCGAAAGGCTATTTACAATTTGTACAGAAACCAGATGGCAGTTATAAGAGTCGAGGGGCATGAAAGGGAAGCAGTGGTTGGGAAAGGAGTGAGGCAGGGTTGTAGCCTCTCCCCAATGTTATTCAATCTGTATATTGAGCAAGCAGTAAAGGAAACAATAGAAAAATTCGGAGTAGGTATTAAAATCCATGGAGAAGAAATAAAAACTTTGAGGTTCGCCGATGACATTGTAATTCTGTCAGAGACAGCAAAGGACTTGGTAGAGCAGTTGAACGGAATGGACAGTGTCTTGAAAGGGGGATATAAGATGAACATCAACAAAAGCAAAATGAGGATAATGGAATGTAGTCAAATTAAATCGGGTGATACTGAGGGGATTAGATTAGGAAATGAGACACTTAAAGTAGTAAAGGAGTTTTGCTATTTAGGGAGTAAAATAACTGATGATGGTCGAAGTAGAGAGGATATAAAATGTAGACTGGCAATGGTAAGGAAATCGTTTCTGAAGAAGAGAAATTTGTCAACATCGAGTATAGATTTAAGTGTCAGGAAGTCATTTCTGAAAGTATTTGTATGGAGTGTAGCCATGTATGGAAGTGAAACATGGACGATAACCAGTTTGGACAGGAAGAGAATAGAAGCTTTCGAAATGTGGTGCTACAGAAGAATGCTGAAGATAAGGTGGGTAGATCACGTAACTAATGAGGAGGTATTGAATAGGATTGGGGAGAAGAGAAGTTTGTGGCACAACTTGACTAGAAGAAGGGATCGGTTGGTAGGACATGTTTTGAGGCATCAAGGGATCACCAATTTAGCATTGGAGGGCAGCGTGGAGGGTAAAAATCGTAGAGGGAGACCAAGAGATGAATACACTAAGCAGATTCAGAAGGATGTAGGTTGCAGTAGGTACTGGGAGATGAAAAAGCTTGCACAGGATAGAGTAGCATGGAGAGCTGCATCAAACCAGTCTCAGGACTGAAGACCACAACAACAACAACATCACTTGGTTTAAGAATCATGAAAGAAAGCTGTGTACATGGAAGAGACGTAGAGACACTAGAAGGTTTCAGATAGATGATATAGTGGTATAACAGAGATTTTGGAACCAGATTTCAATTTGTAAGACTTTTGCAGAGGCAGTTGTGCATGCTGACCACAGTTTATAGGTTATGAGCTGCAGATTAAAACTGAAGGAACTGTAAAAAGGTAGTATTTAAGGAGATGGGACCTGGACAAACTGAAAGGACCAGAGGTTGTAGAAAGTTTCAGAGGGAGCATTAGGGATAGACTAACAAGATCAGGGGAAAGGAATACAGTAGAAGAAGAAAGGGTAGCTTTTGAGACATGAAATAGTGAAGGTGGCAGAGTATCAAACCAGTAATAAGAAAAGGGCTAGTAGAAATCCTTGGGTATCACAAGAGATATTGAAATAAATTTATGAAAGAAGAAAATTTAAAAATGCACCAAATGAAGCAGGTGAAATTGAATACAAATATCTAAAAAATGAGATTGACTGGAAGTGCAAAATGGCTAAGCAGGAATGTCTGGAGGACAAATGTAAGGGTTTAGAAGCATATGTTTGTAGGGTAAAGATAGATGCCACCTACAGGAAAATTAAAGAGACCTTTGGAGAATAGAGAACCACCTGTATTAATATCAAGAGCTCAGATGGGAAACTAGTCCTAAGCAAAGAAGAGAAAGCAGAAAGGTGGAAGGAGTATATAGAGGGCCCATATAAGGGAGATGTACTTAAGGGCCATATTATGGAAATGGAAGAGGACATAATTGAAGATGAGAAGAGAGATATGATCCTGCTTGAAGGATATGTCAGAGCACTGTAAGACATAAGTTAAAATAGGGACCCAGGAGTAAAGAATATACCATTAGAACTATTGAGATCCTTGGGAGAGCCAGCCATGGCAAAACTCTTCCATGAGGTGAGCAAGATGTTTGAGACAGGCAAAGCACCCTCAGGCTTCAAGAATAATTCCAATTCTAGTTCCAAAGAAAGCAGGTGCTGACAGGTGTGAATATTACTGAACTATCAGTTTAGTAAGTAATGGCTGCAAAATACTAACATGAATTCTGCACAGAAGAATGGAAAAACTGGTAGAATATGACCTCAGGGAAGATCAGTTTGGATTCAGGACAAATGTAGCAACATGCGAGGCAATACTTGACCCTCTGACTTATCTTAGAAGATAGATTAAGGAAAGACAAACCTACATTTATAGCATTTCTAGACTCAGAGAAAATTTTTGACATTGTTTGACTGGAATACTCTCTTTAAAATTGTGAAGGTAATAGGGAAAAATACAGTGAGTGAAAGGCCATTTGCAACCTGTACAGAAACCAGATGGCAGTAATAAGAGTTGAGGAACATGAAAGGGAAGTGGTAGTTGAGAAGGGAGTGAGATGGTGTTGTAGCCTATCCCCAGTGTTATTCAATTCGTACACTGAACAAGTAGTAAAGTAAACCAAAGAAAAATTTGGAGTAGGAATTAAAGTTCAGGGAAAAGAAATAAAAACTTTAAGGTTTGCCAATGACATTATAATTCTATCAGAGACAGCAAAGGACTTGGAAGAATAGCTGCATGGAATGGACAGTGTCTTGAAAGGAGTATTTAAATTGAACATCACCAGAAGCAAAACAAGGATAGTGGAATGTAGTTGAATTAAATCAGATGGTGCTGAGAGAACTAGATTATGAAGTGAGACACTTAAAGTAGAAGATGCCGTGTGCTATTTGGGTTGCAAAATAACTGATGATGGGTTGAAGTAGAGAGGATATGAAATGCAGACTGGCAATGGCAAGAAAGGTATTTCTGCACAAAATAAATTTGTTAACATTGAGTATAGATTTAAGTATCAGGAAGTTTCTTCTGAAAGTATTTTTAGGAAGTGGAAATGGAAATGAGCATTTGGCATCACTGGCTGGGAGGCCCCTTATGGTGCAAGTCCAGCTGCCTTGGTGCAGGTCTTATTACATTCGATGCCACATTAGGTAACTTGTGCGCCAGATGGCGATGAAATGGTAATGAATACAACACAACACCCAGTCCCTGAGCAGAGAAAATCCCCGACCCAGCCGGGAATCGAATCCGGACCCGTAGGACGGCAATCCGTCATGCTGACCACTCACGCGGTCTTTGCAGGAAGTGAAACATGGACAATAAACTGTTTGGACTAGAAAAGACTAGATGCTTTTGAAATGAGGTGCTACAGAAGAATGACGAAGATTAGGTGGGTAGATTGCTTAACTAACAAGGAGGTAGTGAATGGAATTGGGGAGAAAAAAAGTTGTGGCGCAATCTGACTGAAAGACGAATTTTATTGGTAGGACACTTTCTGAGACATCAAAGTATCATCAATTTAGTAATGGAGGGAAGTGTGGAGGGTAAAAGTTGTAGAGAGAGACCAAGAGATAAATACAGTAAGCAGATTCATCAGGATGTAGGTTGCAGTAGTTACTTGGAAATGAAGAATCGTGCACAGATAGAGTGGCACAGAGAACTGCATCAATCCAGTCTTCTGTATGAACACCACAACAACAACACATCACATAAAGGTGATGAAATGTATATAAAAGGAGAAAACAGTATATGGTTGAGTTATAAATATTATAAATAAACTGCTTAATAAGTCAACAACAGGTTAGCTCCAGGAGGTGAAAGCTTATTAATGGGCCCCTACGCTATTTTTTCAATGAAATATGTAGTGCATGTAATGTGAAAAGGCCAACATCAGGAAAATTCGTGAATCTCATCAAAGAATTTGATCTTGTAGACCATGAACTACTATTATGTAAAATGTTTGGTTATCATATTAGGGGCACATGCAATGACTGATTTAAATCCTACATACAAGACAGAAAATAGAGAGTGGTAATTTTATTAAAAAATGGGAAACTGTACAATGTGATGAACAAATGGTTTCATATAGTGATATGTAGGGGGCTAAAGCTCATTCCAATTCTCTTTATAATTTTTATTAATGATCTCCCAAACTACATAATCTTTGTTGATACTACAGATATCCTCCTCACTAACCATTTAGTACAAGAACTAAGGAAAAAAATCTATTATACCAACCACAGCATAATAAGTTGGCAAAACATTAGTAAACTAATACTATACAAAATAAGACTGAGTACAAACATTTTACTTCTGCATAACAATCAGCACCTGAAACTGATCATCTAGTCATTGACAATACACTTACCAATCGAGAACAAATAACAAAATTTCATGGCATATGGATAGATGATACCTTACAATGGGAAACATGTATGGGAAAACTATTAAGCAGATTTGACAGTTTTTGGTATGCTTTCAGTGTCCTCAGCAAAGTGTATGACATTCAAACATTCAAAACAATGTACATCACGTGTGTGTACTCACTCATCTCATATGCCAGCGAAAAGAATTACTAAAACAGTAAAGCAAGTCTCAGTACCCTCTAGAATAGGAAGTCTATTCCAAGTGTGTATATCCTTGATACATCAATTTAATGCATGGTAATAGCCATTTATTTACAAAGAACAGTGAAGTGCACAAACATTAAACCCATTATTTCAAACATTGTTGTTCTAGTGGAACAGGATTTGCATAAGGCCCATGGTAGTCTGAGATAAGGTGAATTTATGTTCTGTAAGTCATCTGGCAACCTAAAGGCAACCAAGAATGGATTTAAGACAGACTAAAAATTGTGCTCCAGAAACACACTTCTGTACCAATACTAAAAAAGATAACATGGAAGCCCAGTTACTCTAATTAACATAAGACAATCTGAAATTCATTATAGCTACAACAACAGAGGTTACAAGAAATTAGTAAGCGTGTTTTTCCATTATGGATGTTGTCACATCACAATCACACTCAGATCCAAATCTGAAAACAAATTTGTCAGTGAAGTACAGCGCTTAGCAATGAAAACAACTTTATTACAAACAGCAGTGTATAGCCAGAACAGAACTGACCTCCTGGACAGAGAGAGCTGCTATTTATAAAAACTTGAAATATTCCAGAATGCTCATATTTACAAAAAACAACAAGTATTCAAGAAAACACAAACATAAAAAACACCAGATATTTCAACCTACCACAAATGATAAACACTAAGCAACAAATAATTGCTGGTGGACAGGTTTGAACTAGTGACTCACAGTGTATCAGCCAATAACACCAACAGCTACACCATACTGAATGCACCATAGGTCGCTGCATTGGTCTCTGTCCTGAAAAAATAGTGACCACCTGTTTCAGAAGTTCCCATTGGAGCCAAGTACAGCACCCTGGATCTAGGTCTTTTCATGATCCTCTGTACAGCTGCACTGGTGGATTCTAACATTCTGGTCATATTGTTATATCCTCTTCACAATGATGAGACCCTCCCATCATGCTTCATGATCATTGAGCATGTCTCTAGCTTCTGTGTGCCTCCCATCTTCTGCAGTTGTGGACTGTAGTAGGGCTACATATGCAGGACATGGACAATGTCTGTGTCCCTTTATCTTCTTACTGAAGGGTGATTATCTTCCACTTCATGTGTGACATCTGACAAGCAACAAAGGTTATGATTCAACCCTAAGTAGCACTTCAGCAACTTTTCTGGTGGTCCCCATTTCTGCACGGGCATAAAAACACATACCAAGTCTCCTGGGCTATATCTCATTGGCCAGTGCTTGGTGTTATAGTGCTCTTAGTCTTTCTACTAGGTGTTCTGGTATGCGAGCAAGCTGTCTTGCTTCTCTGATCATGGTGATGAGGTGTTTCAGTTTCATCTGACTGAAATGGAAATAGTGTATCCATTATTATTTCAGCCTCATAACTGTGGAGCAGCAAGACTGATGTGAAGTCTGCAGTTTCTTACTTCACTGTGTTGTATGAAAATGTTGAGACAGGCAGTATTGTATCCCAAACTCTCTACTCAACACCAGCATACATCAAAAGCTTATCTTCCAACATCATATTAAAGTTTTTTTGAGGTCTTCCATCTGTGGATGGTAGGCAGTCATCATACTGTAGGTGATGTAACTTGAAATTACCTCTGATGCTAGTGTCAAATGTAAATCTTTTCCATGATCAAAGACTATAACAAGGGATGCTTTGTGCTTCAAAATGATGTCTTCTACAAGGAACTTTGCAATTTCCAGAGCTTTGCCAGTCTACACAGCTTTGGAGACACAATAGCAGGTGAGGTAGTCAGTGCAGACTATTATCCATCAGTTCCTATTGTCTACTTTGGAAAACTTTCCAAAAGTTCAATTTGCATTCACTGCTAAAGGTGTTATTGGCACAAGATGACCCAGAGGTAATAGTGGCACAAGCTTCTGACACTGACATTCCTTGCTGTTGCTCATGTAGATTCTTAATTGGGCAGCAGGGTCCTGGCTAGTGACACCCACTTATGATGGTGTTTTGAGTATTTAAAAATCCCAGGTGGCCACATGTTGGAGCATCATGGGAATACTTCCAGTCAGCTGGCTGTAGATGACCTGGGATGATGAGCAACTACTTCTGCCCCACTGGACCATAGCTCCTCTTATACAATGCTCTGTTTTTAACTGAATTTCTCCAGGTTTCTTCTTCTTCAAGGCTTCTATGGTTTTCAGTGTCACTAAATGCACTGATGACTGAGATTTCATCCTTACTGTTGTGTTCCACCAAAGGATTCCTTGAAAGGCAATTGCATCCTTGTGTTTGTGTCCACTTTTGTATACCATTGTGACATTGCAGTTCTGAAGCCTCACCAGTTGACCCAACAGTTGCTTCATGCTAGTCAGCCAGCATAGAGAATGGTACTCCACCACAATGGCGACTGGTTTGCCAAAGAAATATGGCCAGAACTTGATAGCCCAAACAACTACAAGACATGCTTTCTCAGTTGTAGAGTATTTTGTGTTGGACTTGGAGAGTACTCTGGATGCATAAGCTATCACCTTTTCAGCACCTTCTTGAATTCACATTAGTACTGCACATATCCTGTAGCTACTAGCATCAGTGTGAAGTTCTGTCTCACCATTCTCATCATACAATCCTAGGACTGGAGAGGATATCAGCACTTCCTATAGCACAAGGAAAGAGCCTTCTTCCTCCTTGCTCCTGGAAAATTTGTCATTTCCCTGCAATTGTTTTTGCAAGAGCCATGCTTGGTACAGTAGTCCTTTACAAATTGCCAGTAGTATGAGCACATTCTGAGAAAACTTCTCACATAACAAATGTGCTGAGGAGTCAGAAAATCTGTCACTCCTCTTATGTTATCTGGACTGGAATGGACTCCTACTCCACTCACTAGGTGAACCAAGATTTTTATATCAGGTGGCTTAAGATTTCTTCAGATGTATTCAAAACAATGTCAATTTCATTCAGATAATGAAGTCATGTTGTCCATTTGTGTGTCAAAGCAAGTTATCATTCATATGTTTGAAGGTGTCTGGAGTTTTACACAGTTCAAATGGCACAATTTAAACCTATAGAGGCTATCAGAAGTTGAGTAGGTAGTTATTTCCCAGTGAGCTGCATCAAATCAATTTGTCATTAATTTGTCTGCATGTCAATGGCTGAGCAATAATTTGCTCTTTTCAGGCAGTCTTAAGGTGTCATCAGTGTGCAGCAGTGATTTTGTTCAGTCATCAGTAGTTGACATGTAAATGCCATGCTCCAACTACTCCACAAGAACCAAGGACTCTGAAGCTTCAATGATGTCACCTAGCAGTGTCTTCTCCTCTGCCTCATAGATTATCAATCATTCAGCTGGTGATACTCTGTATGAGCGCTGGCTAATTGTTAAATACAGTGTTTTACCATGGGCTGCTTGGTCTATCTTTTCTGCAGTCTGGACTTGAAAGCATTCAGAAATGGATGTGAAATGGCTATCACTCATTAATGTCATTCCTTGGTTAGGCCAGATGCTGTTGGCTGTTCAATAATAGCTTCCTCCATTGCGTCATTTGTAGTAGTAGCAGAGCATAATTCTTCATCAGTGACACTAAACTGCCCTTCCTGAACTGTTAACTGTCCCTAAGCACCTTCCTGTAGGGATAAGTTGTCACAGCTCATGGCAATTAGTGATTCAATGTTCTCCTTGACCACTTACAGGGTGTATGATCATGGCTGGCATGTACACTTCTTCTCTTGTGAGTCTGGGTAGCTTTTTGCATTTGCCAGAAGTTTCACAGTTTAACTGTGCATCTCAGTTGATGACTTTATCTCATTTCATTGATGATACCAGGATAACAACGTCTTCAACTGGGAAGAACTGCCTACAGCAAATTTTGTTGCATATGGACATTAGAATAGCTTCATCATTCTGGAGGTTTGATCTCCCACATTCTATAACTGCTTGTGATGCCTGCAAGGAAATATGTTGAAGAATAAACAATATGAGTACATTCAGTTAAAATGACAAATTTGATGGAATGTGTTCTGTCACTGACAGTTATTCTTGCAATACATGTTCCTGTCAGCTGTATGTATTTCCCATTTGTGACTTCCAGCACGATCTCTTTCATATCACAAAGCACAGTGTCCTTTATCTGATGATGAAAAGCATCTCGCATTACAGAAAAGGAAGCCAGTGAGCGGAGCAAACCAGCACCTGGACAGGTTAGCCATCAGTGATGAAGACAGTGAGATTTCCTGACACCTTGGTGACTGTCATCCACGGTGGGTTTGCATCTGTAGTGGCCTCACCTTCATAGATTGTAGCCTTGCTTAGTTTTCCTCAATTCAGCAGCTAGCAAGTGGGTGGCACCTCTATGATGGAGAATGGCTACAGCATGTTGGGAAGTGATCTCATTCAGTGTATGGTGATGGGCTTCATCCTACAGTTGACTATAATCATATGCAGTTAAGTGCTGTGATTGACAACTTGTGGTATAATAGGCGTTGAACATTTGCCTTCTCTCTCTGCAGTAGCACACAACAGTCCAGGGCACTGAAAGTGAAAGCATACTGGCATGTTGTTCCATGTTCTCCAAATATCTGTTCTCCTAAGGGATGTTGTACTTGGTGGAAGAGTGAGCTGTACCTGCATTGGTCAGATGTTGAGTTGTCTTTTGACAGTTTGGCATAAGTCTCAGTTGGCTGAGTCCATTCTTTGTGGTGTGTTCAGATAGGTGTGGTGATTGGTGCTAAAGATTGATACACATATTCTTCAATATTTTATTTTACCTCATGATATATGGAATTAACTTTTATGGCTGCTATCTGTTGTGTTCTTAGTCTGATATTTCAGGCTGCCATACATTTTTGTATCTCTTCTCTTACTATACAGCATATGAAAGAGGCAAGCCCATGGTAGTCTCCCACTACTGTCATAGGAACCACATTTGGCAACTGATCATACCTCTTTCATCAGATTCTTTTTCTGTTACACTTCCTTGATTGCCTAAACCCACTTGATGAATATCTCTGTTGTTGTGATGTACTTTACCAGAAGCTGCTCCTTCCATCAAGTGTGAGATTTTGTCAGTTTCTGTCATATTTGGATTCACTGTATTGCAAAGGCTCAGAATATTGTGTATATATAATTGTGTTGTTTCCCCATATCGTTGTGACCTGATATTCAATTGTTATTCCACTAAGCAGCCTTTTTCTAATTGACACCAGACATTTTCTTCAGTTTCAACCGGATTTTGTACCAGTTATTGAGCTTCTCTTTGTTGTTTTCAAACCCCTACTGGACTGTACCATCAAAATAAAAGTACACATTTGCCAAACACATAATGTCATCCCACCTGTTGCATTTGGAAACTCAGTAGAATCTTTCAACCAGAACTGTGAGAACTGTGGATGAACTGGAGAACTCTGGAGAATTGTGATGGATGTCTGATGTGTGGTTGACTTATTTATGGCTTGAAATCCATTGGTCTCTTGAATATATGGGTCTTTGGACTGATGGGCTGATTGTATTCTGGTTCCTGTCTGTGTAGGTGATGGCTTTTACATTACCTAATTGGAGCCATGATGATGTAAATGTTTGGAGTACTTGGCATCCTCACCAAAAAATGTGACATCATAATTGCAAGCAAGTCAAATCCAAAATCACTGTTGTCAGTGACATACATAACTTAGCATTGAAAGCAAGTTTGTTATGACAAGTAGTGTTCAACAAGAACAACCTTGCCCAACCTAGACGGAGTGTGCAGCTATTTATACAAACATTGAATATTTCAGAATGCTAGTATTTATACGCATAGCAGATATTCAAGAATTTACAAACATTACAAACATAAGATATTTCAAGAAGCTTCCAGAAATAATAAATACTAAACAACAAATAGTTTCTGCTGGTCAGATTTGAACTGGTGACCCATGACACATTAGCCAATGATGCTAACCATTACACCATATTGCATGCATCACAGCATTTCCATTGCTGTATTTTGTGTGACTGGACACTACTATATTAAATTATGCAGTTATTAGTTATTCATGTACACAGCTACTTCTAGTAGTTCCATGTATGTAATATAGTTACTTCATACAATGGTATGTGAAAACCCACAAGAGTGATTCATAGGACAAACAAATAACCTTTTTTTTATTGATTCATTTAGTTGGTTTTGAGACATTGTCTCACTATCAAATATTACCATTAACAAAACTCCATAAATTTAAAGTAAATGCATCCTTGAACACAGTTTCATTAAGGCCCCATATCCTGCCTTAAAATTGTAGAAAGATCATACACAGGCTCTCATTCAACCATACTAGCAATGACTTATTTATAATGAGCAATTCACTTGTTTTGGTTTGTATCAGATACTTGAATCCTGTTTTGATAATTTTATATCAACAACTTTAGTGTTTTCCTGATGTATTTTGTTTCTGTCTGTATGAGCATTGTAATTCATTTCTTCTTGCCATCAATAAATTCAATGATGTCAGCAGGAAGTTCAAAACTCATCATACTGACAGACAAGTTAACAATAGTGTTGTCTATGACTCAGATGCTATGTGTGAATTGGTGGGATGTCAGCATTACGTCCCAAGTATTGGGAGCACATCCCAAGCCCATTCAGTGGGAATTTGGCTCACATCAGTTTGAGTGTTTTACATTTGTTACTTTGATGGGATGCTTTATGATGTATAATTTGTCACTTTGATGATTTTGGTTTGGTAGAAGCTACTTATAGGGCAAGAGTCTGGTAGAGAGTGATGTGTCTTAAATGTTTGTCTAGTTATTAGTGTAATGGAGTAGGAAAGTCAGTGATTAAGTTTTCCTGGCTTTCTAGAACCTAAAACAACATTTATGAAAATGCTTGTCATCAAAGTCTACACACTGATACCCTATTCAGCTGCCTAGCTTTATTGTTTATTGATCTACATTAATTTTGGTAGTTTTCCTTTCTGGCACACCACATTGCCGTAGTGTGGCAATTCAAGGCTTCTGCTGGTAACTGCCTGTAGTCAATTCAACAACTCTCTCATCCTATTTCAGCATGTCAAATCTACTTGTGGCACTCAGTGATCCAACATGTAATATTGTGATGGGTAGGAAGAGGAGATACAGCATGTTTCAACTGACTCTCACATTCACATTTAGACCCCAGCAGTCCTCAGTTTGAGTCTACCAGGAGAATTTTCTTTTTTCCCATTTTTTTCAATTTTTCTTGCAGGAGTTAACAGTGTATTGGCAAGGATTTTCATTTATTCACTATCTGCATGTATAAACCAATAACATTTTCTGCAAAAAATTAGTAATTATATAAGTCCATACACTATCAATAGTACCAATATGATGATAACACACACCACAGATGATTTTTTAGGGTAAGTACTTAAATATAAATGTCTTCAGAAACAGGGTGAACTGAGACACCAACAATTCCATCTTTTGTTGTATTATATCATGTTCATTGTCTTAAAAACAAGAGTACAATGCTGTAAGAATACTCCAGTATAAACTATATGTTCATGTACCATAATTTGTATTGTGGCTTTACATTAGTGAGCTGCTTTAATGAGGTAGCTTCATCACATTATATTATTCCAGTAGAAATGCATTCTGGGCTGCCTGCACCCAGTCTACCTGAACTTAACTTCATAATCATTAATGTATATGGAACACTAAGCGGTAATTCATTTATTTTTATGAACAAGGTGGAGGTTCTGCTGAACAGACGGAGCCCATGTAATATGAAGATAGTGTACTTTGTGTCTACTTTAAAACTGACTTCTCAAAAAGCAGTGTTGCTACGGATATTTTAATAAACACAACAAAACCATTTGATATGGTTCACGCAATAACCATCCAACAAGATCAAAAACATACATAAAATCTGTCATTGACATAGTACTTATCTCAGATACAAACTATGCCTTCACTAGCAATGTACTGGGCATGGGTTATAGTGACCATGAGGCATAATTATTATGCATACAGATGCAAAAAAGTGGTGACAGTTACGAAAAGGAAACTAAGAAAAGAACAGTTTATGGAGATAATATTAGAATATTTAACTTCCTATTACCTAAGGAAAACTGGGAAAACATTTTCTATGAGAAAAATGCTGACAGCATGAACATGTGTTTCAAAAATATCTGCCTTTATT
Source organism: Schistocerca piceifrons (assembly GCF_021461385.2). NCBI lineage: Eukaryota > Metazoa > Arthropoda > Insecta > Orthoptera > Acrididae > Schistocerca > Schistocerca piceifrons. Next base: position 766,603,921 of record NC_060138.1, on the reverse strand, counting down.
ACTTTAATGCAACTTTCCTTCTTAGCATCAAAAGTTAGATGTTAAGAACAAAACATAATGGATAACAAAAGCCATTAAAATTTCCAGTGATGGAAACAGATTACTGCAGTACTGATGTAAAATATCAGGGTCACTCCAAAAGAAATGCACACTACTTTTTTTTTAAATCCATCTTTTATTCTACATGTTTGAAAGTTTTACAGTGTGTAGATACATCCTTTAGGAACAATATTTTCATTTCTCCACATAATTTCCACCCCTCTCAACTGCCTTACACCATCTTGGAACAAGTGCCTGTGTACCCACACAGTAAAATTCTGGACCAACCTGTTGGAGCCACTGTTTGGCAGCGTGCACAAGGGAGTCATCATCTTCAAACCTTGTTCCATGAAGAGAGTCTTTGAGTTTCCCAAAGAGATGATGGTGACATGGAGCTAGGTCAGGACTGTAAGACGGGTGTTTCAGTGTTGTCCGTCCGAGTTTTGTGATCGCTTCCATGGTTTTTGACTGACATCTGGCCGTGAATTGTCGTGCAACAGCAAAACATCCTGCTTTTGCCAATGTGGTTGAACACGACTCAGTCAAGCTTGAAGTTTCTTCAGTGTTGTCACATATGCATCAGAATTTAGCATGGGCTCCAGAATTTAGCATGGGCTCCAAGTTCCACTTGGCACAATGACCACAAGCAAGAGTCATTCGGAATTGAAAAACACCGTAGCCATAACTTTTCCAGCAGAAGATGTGGTTTTGAATTTTTTTTCTTGGGTGAATTCACGTGATGCCACTCCATTGATTGCCTCTTCATCTCTGGTGAAAAATAATGGAGCCATGTTTCATCACCTGTCACAGTTCTTCCAAGAAATTCACCTCCACCATTCTCGTACTGTTCCAAAAGTTCGCTGCTTACCATTTTTCTTGTTTCTTTGTGAGCCACTGTCAACATCCTGGGAACCCACATGGCCCAAACCTTTTTTTAACGCCAACACTTTCAATATTCTGCAAACACTTCCTTCCCCTACCCCAACTAGCATGACAATTCGTTCACTGTGATGCATCTGTCAGCAGTCACCAATTCGTTAACTCTCTGCACACTGTGAGGACAATCCTCAATATTGCCGTGCCCGTTTTCATCATGTAACCTGCTTGCCCACCAACTAACTGTACTGCGATCGACAGCAGCATCTCCATACACCTTTTTCAACCACTTGTTGATGTTCCCCACTGTCTCGTTTTCACAGCACAGGAATTCTATGACAGCACGTTGCTTCCGACGAACGTCAAGTATAGCAGCCATCTTGAAGACATGCTGTGACAGCACCACTCATGTGAACAGGTGAACTAAGTTTGAAAACAAGTGGGAAGGATGTATCTACACACTGTGAAACTTTCACACATGCAGAATGAAAACTGTATTTTTACAAAAATAGTGTGCATTTCTTTTGGAGTTACCCTTGTATATACACTGTTCCAAGAACTGTTTGCCTCTTCTAATATCTACAAAAAAATCTACGTTAGGGTATTCATGCAGGGAAAAATTATGTACAACAACTATCTGATAAGAAACTCATCCCAAATGAGAGCCATGTAGTAGGTTAGCAACAGAGAACCTTTTAGTACATTGCTTAAGAAATAGTATGTATCTTTCTCATGCGATGGACTCAATATTATATTATTGTGGCTTCTACTTGCAAGTCAATAACAAATTTACTTTTGTCATTAATGACAAGCAATGACTATATTACTGTCAAGAGTACACAGTGTAAAGAAGAATGTTATTTTCAATTTATGTCTATGAAATAATATAACATCGAATCTTATGCTTGAAAATGATATAAATGCCAAAATTGCAATAGTAAAATAAAAAGATTTACAGCTAAAAACGAATATAATACCATTAAAAGAAACTCTCACCCATGTCACATGATCTCACCTCATGAGACACTGTGAATAAGTTTCGAATTTAACCTGGATATTAGCACCAAGTCTGATAAGGAATTTTACATCACCACCTCTCCTCTCCATGCCAGTAAACTTCTGTGGGGGCAAATTTTGTCCCACCACCAGGATATGGAGCAGCTACTAAGTCAAGCACCATGACACAGATGTGGGTTAAAAACTTCAGCTACAGTGACAGATAATATGGTACAACCTCTGTGATTTTCGTCTAATTTCACCACCTCTCCTCTCCATGCCAGTAAACTTCTGTGGGGGCAAATTTTGTCCCACCATCAGGATATGGAGCAGCTACTAAGTCAAGCACCATGACACAGATGTGGGTTAAAAACTTCAGCTACAGTGGCAGATAATATGGTACAACCGCCGGCCGAAGTGGCCGTGCGGTTAAAGGTGCTGCAGTCTGGAACCGCAAGACCGCTACGGTCGCAGGTTCGAATCCTGCCTCGGGCATGGATGTTTGTGATGTCCTTAGGTTAGTTAGGTTTAACTAGTTCTAAGTTCTAGGGGACTAATGACCTCAGCAGTTGCGTCCCATAGTGCTCAGAGCCAATATGGTACAACCTCTGTGATTTTCGTCTAATTTCCAAAACATTTTTGCATGCCTTAAGTAATATAGGAGCATGCTGGTAGGAGAAAGTGTAGTTTAAAGTATTCTATTGCAGCGTGTGATATCTGTTGCTATTGGTGAATATTTGGGAAGCAGGGAGTGATACACACATTAAATATTTTACATACTTTGCTGGGTTATCACACAGTGCCTTTGCACCAATATATTAGCATTGTGCATCATGTTACATTTACTGAATGGGACAAACCTTGCACTATCTCTATGAATAGTAAGCCACAAAAAGAAAAATGGGATAAACCCTTAAATTTTTTGACACATGGCTTGTGTGGTATTTTAATGTAGTTTGGTATGTCTTCAGTAACATTAAGTTCTGTCCATGTAGTTCCAAACTAATTGATTTGCTACATATTGAAGATCTTCCCTGATCACCGGAAGCCCAACAATGTGAATACAAGCTGCCATAAGAAGCTTAAACATTAAAATTGATGTGGCAGACTTGCAGTAATAAACAAAATAGCCAAAAGCATTCTCTCATGTTTTCGAGCTAGTTCACAACTTTCTTCTTCTCAGCAAGTCGTGAAATACTTTTCTGCAGTTTGCATTTATTTTGAAACTGTTCACAGTATATTTTACATTGACTTAGGAAACAATTCATGATACATTTCCAACAGTTCGTCTGTCACTTGCAGTATAAATAAGGCTGGTAGATGTTTATTTGTCTAATACCAATAGCATGTAAAATGGATAATACTGTCTTGATGTGTGGCTGGTGACTGTGAAATTAGCACAAAACTGTGTAAAAATGACTGTCATGGTGAGCTGTGTTAGATATTGAAGAATTGTATTTTTTTTCTCACACAGATACTGCTTCATGTAAGCAGTAAATGAATGAATGAACATCTTTACCGATACATTGAATACTTGAGCCCCGTCTATGTGTCACATAATGACATATTTATCTTAGTGAGTGAACCACAGCTCGCACAACTGAGTAGACTTGCTGAAGACTAATAGTAAAGAATCTGTTGACTTTACAACACACAGGGAAGGTGGTCTCATTCAAAAGGGCTACCAGAGCAACACATCTCAGAGTATTGAGGCATTAGCTTACCAGGAGAAATCATCTGTCAGAATAAAAAGGAACAGTTACTGTTTATAAAACAGTTGACATGAACATTTATATACATCATGAATGGCAGATTTGATATATTCAGCTAGCATGGCACTTCTCATAAAAGAAACCTGGTACACAATTGCCACCATTATTTTTTATCTATTGTTTTCATGTGTTATACTTTGTGAGTCAACCCTTTCTATTTGCCAAAATAGTTGCAACCTATTTAATTTGGTTTATTGATACTTATGCATCATTTCTTACAAGATAGGTCAAAAGGACAAAAACAGGCAATGTGTCTATGGAAAAGAACTTGCTGCAGCGGTAACTGAAGTAGTAATAGATGTGTATGCTCTAGCACTACCTCAACTCTATCTGTTGATTACTTTAACTTAATCTGTATCACCAACACCACAACCCATTAAATATCACTGACTTTACCTGGTTGTTCTCATTTAGACATTACACTCAAACTTGTAGCACACACACAATCACTGAATTAAAGAATTGGCCAAGAAAGAGATGTCTCCCAAATGGTGTATATCAGTAGCAACTGCAAACCAGCGATAAATATGCAGCACACCAGCACTGATGGAGCCTTCATGGAAACAACCAGTTTGAAGAAACCATCTCCCAACATAATTTTGATGAACTAATGGCCCCAGTGAAGATCCAAAAACCTATGCTGCAGTTCAAGACTTTGTAAGAGAAATACTGGAAGGATTCTGCAGTTGCTTAACACCTTGACCCACAAGATTCTCCACTAGCGTTAAACTTCCACATGCAGTCTTGACCTGAAGGCCATCTGTGTTTATCCACCACAATGAGTACATACATAGTAAGATAACAAGCATTATCATTACTAATGCGAGGGATGATGCAACTGCATGGTATAAGCTTTGCTCACCTGATCTAACCATGTCTACATCTGAAGTTAGTGTCACAGTCAAAAATATAATTTTTAAACACCAATCAAAGTCACTTCCTGCATGGCTGTCCATAGTTATACTTCACAAACATTGCACAAACTAACAATAAAGCTTATTAAGTCATTGAGGTTGAGTGGTCACCAGCTACAGTTCTCACTTTAGCCAACATTATTCATCACCTGCCCATAATAAGTGGATGATGCCACCAACATGTAACTTTTTAGCAGACTGTAACCTCAGACATGCCACTTTTCCTAATACTGCTAATTTAGTGACTTTGATGCTCCACACCTACCCAGCAAGCATAAACTCACTTGGAGTCCTTCTTGTAATGATTTTGTGATTGCTCTGTCTGCTAAAAACTGTTTTATGGAAGAACTGCTTTGTTTCTCCCACCCTTCAGGGCCAGGGCCAAGTCCAGGGTGTCTTTCCATTAAAATGCATTTTACAGTTTAGTTTTGACGGAAGTGTATCTGCATCAAGCTTACAGAACGTTTGAGATTCCTCACTTTTGCCTCTCTCTGGTACTTTGTTTCTGTCCACGTAATGGACTTGCTTCACTCACGGGTGTGTCTTGCCATCTTGCGTGACAATGAATGAATATGAAGCTTCCTGTCAGATTAAAACTGTGTGCCAAACCAAGACTCAAACTCAGGACCTTTGCCTTTTGTAGGAAAGTGCTCTACCACCTGAGTTATCCAAGCATGACTCACGACCCATCCTCACAGCTTCAATTCTGCCAGTACCTCCTATGACCGAATATGACTGCTTCTTATCTCTCTAAGTTTTGATACACTACTCAATTGAAAGACACATAACTCTTGAACCAGATGTCAGATTTCATCAATAAATTAAAAATTACACAAAATATATATTTAGGATGTGTTCTGTAATAAGTTATTCTTAACCTTAACTTAATGTTATAGATCAGAAATGAGTGTGGTCAGTGAAATAGCATGTCACTGCCATGTCTCATGGTTTCTGTTTAGGAAACAGTTACAAGTTAGGTGAGTGCTTTTATGGGAGGCATGAAAACAAAGTTAAACATACTTGACAAATTTCATTTCATCCATACTCAGAACTAGTATTCAGTTTCTTTTCTTTTGAATGAAAAATACCCACCAGTGTTTGTCTCTGCTCAACTCATGAACACATTCCTACTGCTTCTGTTATGAATATAGGTGCATCATATCAGTGTTGCCAACTAACACACCTTTTTCAGTTTCTGTTTTGGGCTGTATACGTCCCACATTGTGAATCACCAGTTCATTCCTAGACATATTTTATTATTCCACTACAACATAGCAAATACAAAAATGCTCATTAAGTTGTCTTTTTATGGCCAGTGCTCATGTGGCATGAAAAGTTCAAGAAGCATGTTGTCCAAGGAGCTCCATTGTGTCTTTCTCAATTTAATGTTAGGTAGTTTTTCGTCTGTTTTTAAATGTTTTCATGGCTGCACAGCCATTTGGTTGTGTGCCTGTATTTATGAAAGTCAGAGTACTGCCAGTACTTTTTAGATACAGTAATGACAGACTATCAGACTGCCCAAATCATTCATACATTCATACTGTCCAGAGAAATTATTTGCTGCTTCTGGTGGAGAGAGAGAGACAGAGAGAGGGAGAGAGAGAGAGAGAGAGAGAGAGAGAGAGAAAGAGAGAGAGACCAAGGGTGTGTGGCGGAGGGCACTATTCATGCTAAAGTCATAGTTCCCCCCTCTGTTCCACTCGCAGATTGCACAAGGGAAAAACGACTGTCTGAACATCTCAGTATGGGCTGTAATTTCCCTTATCTTTGAATGGCGATCATTGCATGCTTTGAAAGTTGGTGGTAATAATATATTCTCTACATCCTCGGCAAAGATCAGCTTTTGGAATTTAGTGAGCAGCCCCTTCTGATTAGAGTGTCATCTGTCTGCAAGTGTGTCCCACATCAAACTTTCTACAAGATTTGTAACACTCTCACGATGGCTAAATGTAGCAGCCATGAATCTTGCCACTCTTCTTTGGACCTTCTCAATGGAAGATATTGTTCTTTCACCTTTTTGTGAAGGGCATCATTGATGTGTTTATGCTTTATTGACAATGAATATAGGGTAAAAAAAACATACATATAATAACATTCTTATGAAAAAATTAATCAGTTTTAATGTTTGATATGACACCTCAGTCAAATTTGTTTCATTCATTCATATAGCATTAAGAAAAGCTGAAGTATGAAGTGTGTGAGAAAAATAATGAGACTGAAAACACTGCAAGCAAATAGTAATTCTGTGTTGTTCTACATGTTGTTCTACATGTATAGACCAAATGCTCTGCTTGAGTTTCAGATCTGCACAATCACCATGTGATTTTTGAGAGCGCCATCGTTGAAGTTGTGTTTTTGTTGTGTGTTACAAAAATCCATGAGTGTGACCACTGAACAGTTGAAACAGCCCTATGTGGAACATTCTTTATCACAAGCACAAATTTTTCGCTGGCACAAACCATTCTTGGAAGGCCAAAAACATGCTAGAGATGAACCTTCAATTTAAAAAACAATGAAAGCATTAAACATTTGCAAGCTCTTGTGGAATTATTCCTCCAGGAAACATTGTCAACCAAGTGTTCTTGAAAGGCTTACGAAAAGGCTCAATGAATGAGACTGGACATTGCAGACAATTGGATGTCACACAGCCACTTCCATCACAGAATTTTTTACCTCAAAAGGCACTCCTGTTGTTCTTCAGCCCTCCCCCCCAATTCACTTGATCTGAGTTCTTGTGACATGTTTTATTTTCTTGAAATTAAAAAGTGTCTTAAAAGGACATCATGTTGAGACTCTGGAGAACATTCAAAAGAATGTGATCAACATGTTAAAGACCTTACCAGTTAAAGTCTTTCAGTAATGCTACCATAACTGGGAACAATGGTTCTACTTGTGTATGGCTGCCAAAGGGAACTACCTTGAAGGAGACAATATCATTGTTAGGAAATAAAATAAAATAAAACAAAAACTTTGGTGCATAAAAAACAAGGATCATTACTTTTCTCACACACCTCATGTGTGCTACAATTTGAAGTGCATTTGTTTCATTCACTGTGGTTTGAAGTTAGTTTATGATCAGTTACAGGGAGCACTCATCAGGAGCAACAGCAGCAACCAGGGGCAGCAGCTGGCAAACTCCGTGCATGCAATAATTCTTGCTGCTCCCAATCTGCCCGTAAGGTGAGCCTTTTCACTTCCTATTCATCCTAGATAACAAAAGAGTATCATTTACGTTTTTCTTGCTCTATACAGTCTTCCCCCCCCCAGGGGCAGATGTGGACTCTGACCACAATCTATTGGTTATGACCTGTAGATTAAAACTGAAGAAACTGCAAAAAGGTGGGAATTTAAGGAGATGGGACCTGGATAAACTGAAAGAACCAGAGGTTGTACAGAGTTTCAGGGAGAGCATAAGTGAACAATTGACAGGAATGAGGGGAAGAAATACAGTAGAAGAAGAATGGGTAGCTTTGAGGGATGAAATAGTCACGGCAGCAGAGGATCAAGTAGGTAAAAAGACGAGGGCTAGTAGAAATCCTTGGGTAACACAAGAAATATTGAATTTGATTGATGAAAGGAGAAAATGTAAAAATGCAATAAATGAAGCAGGCAAAAAGGAATACAAACGTCTCAAAAATGAGATCGACAGGAAGTGCAAAATGGCTAAGCAGGGATGGCTAGAGGACAAATGTTAGGATGTAGAGGCTTATCTCACTAGGGGTAAGATAGATACTGCCTGCAGGAAAATTAAAGAGACCTTTGGAGACAAGAGAACCACTTGTATGAACATCAAGAGCTCAGATGGAAACCCAGTTCTAAGCAAAGAAGGGAAAGCAGAAAGGTGGAAGGAGTATATAGAGGATCTATACAAGGGCGATGTACTTGAGGACAATATTATGGAAATGGAAGAGGATTTAGATGATTATGAAATGGGAGATACAATACTGCGTGAAGAGTTTGACAGAGCACTGAAAGACCTGAATCGAAACAAGGCCCCCGGAGTAGACAACATTCCATTAGAACTACTGACGGCCTTGGGAAAGCCAGTCCTGACAAAACTCTACCATCTGGTGAGGAAGATGTATGAAACACGCGAAATTCCCTCAGACTTCAAGAAGAATATAATAATTCCAATCCCAAAGAAAGCAGGTGTTGACAGATGTGAAAATTACCGAACAATCAGTTTAATAAGCCACAGCTGCAAAATACTAACACGAATTCTTTACAGATGAATGGAAAAACTAGTAGAAGCTGACCTCGGGGAAGATCAGTTTGGATTTCATAGAAATACTGGAACACGTGAGGCAATACTGACCTTACGACTTATCTTAGAAGAAAGATTAAGAAAAGGGAAACCTACATTTCTAGCATTTGTAGACTTAGAGAAAGCTTTTGACAATGTTGACTGGAATACTCTGTTTCAAATTCTAAAGGTGGCAGGGGTAAAATACAGGGAGCGAAAGGGTATTTATTATTTGTACAGAAACCAGATAGCAGTTATAAGAGTCGAGGGGCATGAAAGGGAAGCAGTGGTTGGGAAGGGTGTAAGACAGGGTTGTAGCCTCTCCCTGATGTTATACAATCTGTATATTGAGCAAGCAGTAAAGGAAACAAAAGAAAAATTCGGAGTAGGTATTAAAATCCATGGAGAAGAAATAAAAACTTTGAGGCTCGCCGATGACATTGTAATTCAATTCTGTCAGAGACAGCAAAGGACTTGGAAGAGCAGTTGAATGGAATGGACAGTGTCTTGAGAGGAGTATGTAAGATGAACATCTACAAAAACAAAATGAGAATAATAGAACGTAGTTTAATTAAATCAGATGATGCTGAGGGAATTAGATTAGGAAATGAGACACTTAAAGTAGTAAAGGAGTTTTGCTATTTGGGGAGCAAAATAACTGATGATGGTCAAAGTAGAGAGGATATAAAATGTAGACTGGCAATGGCAAGGAAAGCGTTTCTGAAGAAGAGAAATTTATTAACATCGAGTATAGATTTAAGTGTCAGGAAGTCTTTTCTGAAAGTATTTGTATGGAGTGTAGCCATGTATGGAAGTGAAACATGGACGATAAATAGTTTGGACAAGAAGAGAATAGAAGCTTTCAAAATGTGGTGCTACAGAAGAATGCTGAAGATTAGTTGGGTAGATCACATAACTAATGAGGAAGTATTGAATAGGATTGGGGAGAAGAGAAGTTTGTGGCACAACTTGACCAGAAGAAGGGATCGGTTGGTAGGACATGTTCTGAGGCATCAAGGGAGCACCAATTTAGTATTGGAGGGCAGCGTGGAGGGTAAAAATCGTAGAGTGAGGCCAAGAGATGAATACACTAAGCAGATTCAGAAGGATGTAGGTTGCAGTAGGTACTGGGAGATGAAGAACCTTGCACAGGATAGAGTAGCATGGAGAGCTGCATCAAACCAGTCTCAGGACTGAAGACCAAAACAACAACAACATACAGTCTTATTTTTAACTCTTTTTATTTTGTAAGAAACTGATTGACTATTAAGTCTATAAATTATTTGCCAAAGTTCCTGTTAGGCAGATAGAGCTACAGTCCAAGCTGGTCCCACACATGTTCTCAGGGCAGATCTGATGATCTTACTGGCCATGGGAGTACATAAACTTCATGGAGATAGTTCATAGATATGTTCCATTTGTGGACAAGCATTTTTCTGTTAAAAATGGCATTAAGGTACTGTCACATGAAAGGTGACATGGGAAGATACATGATGACCTGTACCATTGTGCCATCAGAGTTCCCTCAAACAGTATCAGTCATATGCAGTGGGTGCCCACACCATAACACCATGACTAAAGTAACTGTGGCTCTCCAAAACATTGGAAGAATGGGACCTCTCCTCAGGTCACCAGCATACTCTCTGACGATGGCCATTCAGGGTAGTGCAGAATCAAGGTTCATTGAGAACACAATGCAGTGCCATTCATCAGCAGTCCACACTCTCGCATGAGGCCACCACTCCAAACTCATCCATGTGTATTGTAGTGTTAATGGTAACATAGGCCTGTCAAAGTAATTCCCTAATCTGGCTAATGCTAGTCTCTGACCAATGGAGCAGGATGACACAGAATGTTCGTGGATGACAGGCACAGATGTGACACAGGTTACAATGTGCCTGGTGCATATTTTGATTATGCACCCTTGTAGTGGTCAGTCATAATCCAATGTAACCTTAACTGCAAGTATGTCTGCTGTCACACTCCCTTGCAGTTTGACACTGGACAACTGTCACATCCAAATGCCCCACAAATCTAGATACTGCGTTATTCAACCAGCCAGCTATTAGAGACCTGCAATGAGGCCCATTTCAGTATCTATCAGGTGCTGACAACTCTGTCTGACACAAGTCAGCAACATCTTCATGTCCTTCAGAATGATAACATCTGATATTGTTCATATCCCTAATATACTTTACCAAGGCTGGTAACAAAACTTAATGCAAACAACGCTAATGCTCTCAGGTAGCCATTCTACCAGTCACAGAGGCTTGCAACTCTATTTACATACCCATGAATGGAGTGTACATGTACAAAGTTATATTCACTTCTGACTATGTCTTCTGCATGCTTCAATTTTTTGTCAGGCAGTGCAAGTTTGGCAAACCTAATTAAAGGAATTTAGCATCTGAAATAACTGTGCACTGAGTAAATTCTACAAGATCTGCTGTGTTCTTTATCATATGGTTGTTTGGAAGAAAAGAAGTCTCAGTCATAAGCTTATTAAATATAGTACCTTACTGAAAAAAATAACTTGGCCAAAGGGGCTTTAATTTAATTAACTGTGGGCCTAATAGGGCCATAGCTTTTGGCATTAATTTTGATGGGCCAGGATTAATAACTATGCATTTCTTAAGTAATGTATCTGTTAGCAAAAAAGAACTATTACTAACTATTTTCTTGACCATGTCTGATTTTTTTGGTGAGATATTTTGACATTTTAAACATTTGGTTCACTTTGACAAACTTCATAGTCTTTTTTTATATATTCTTTTATAGTAATCGGCATCTACATCTATACTCTGCAAACTACTGTGAGGTGCATCCCATTGTACCAGTTATTATGGTTTCTTCTTGTTCCGTTCATGTGTAGAGTATGGGAAGAACTGTTGTCTAAATGCCTCTGTGCTTGCAGTAATTATTCTACTCTTGTCCTCGCAATCCCTATGTGAGCAATACATAGGTAGTTGTAGTATATTCCTAAAGTAATCATTTAAAGCTGTTTCTTGAAACTTTGTTAATAGACTTTCTCGGTATAGTTTATATCTATCTTTGAGAGCCTTCCAATTCAGTTCCTTCAGTATCTCTGTGACCATTGGTGCTGCCATTCTCTGTATATGTTCAGCATCCCCTGTTCGTCCTATCTGGTAAGATCCCACATACTTGAGCAATATTCTAGAATTGGTCATACGAGTGATTTGTAAGGAATCTCCTCTGCAGATTGACTGCCCTTCCCCGGTATTCTACCAGCAAACTTCTGTACCACCTGCTTTACCCATGACAGAACCTCTGTGGTCATTCCAGTTCATACCCCTACAAGGTGCTACACCCAGATATTTGTATGAATTGGCTGATTCCAACTGTGACTCACTGATATTATAGTCATAAGATACTACGTTTTTTAATTTTGTGAAGGGCACAACACAATTTTACATTTCTGAACATTTAAAGCAAGTTGCCAATCTCTGCAGCACTCTTTCAGATGGTACATCATTATAGATAATTGCATCACCTGCCAACAAAAGAATTTCTTTCATTTACATTAAGAATTATTGACTCATATTCATCTAATTTCTTACTGATTGCTTTTATTAGAATTTGATCTCATCTATGGAGACATTTCTTCTCTTATAAATATATACAGTCTTAGCTACTTTATAGGTTACAATATTTTTATTGACTGTAGACACTTTCATTTGATCTATTACCACTTTAATATGTGCTATAAGTTCTAGATGCAGCGCTGTATTTTAAACTTTTTGTTAATAATGCATGCTCTCTAACAGTGAATCAATGTTAGTAAGATTTACAACTTTAACATAATAGTGAATATCAGATTAAGTGTGTACAGAATGAACATTAGAGGCACTTAAAAATTTACAAATTTTCTCAGCAGACCTATCTTAAATTATTTCTTCTAGCTTGTCTAAAAAGTTCTCAGCAGCATTTACTACTAAGTCTACAGCACAATTATCCAAATTCTTACCTAGTCTGACATGTGCAGTGTAGATCATTTTTGAAGGACAGTTTGATGTCTGTTCATCTCATCTCTAATTTGTCCCTAAGCAATTTTTCTTTGATATTTCACTGAGGTTCTTTGACGCTGAATTCCAAAACTTACTTTTCACTTTTGCAAACACTGGCAATGCTTTAAATGAAATATTCATTCAGATTAGGTACATTGTATGCACTCTGGCAACATTTTCTTGACTGACATGATTTTACGTCTGAACTTTCTTTCTATACTTTGCATTATAAGTAATATTTTGTATATGCTGTTATTGGCAGACTTTCTCATTATTGAACAACCAATTTTGTTCGGTTTAGAGCCATCTTCCAGTTTTCTGTTTCTGTGTTTATTTATTTAGCGCATGGCTACTGCAGACATATCATAAAATTAAATTACATATACATAGGTACATATTGACACACAAGAAACTTAAGTTTGTCTTTACAACTGAATATCCAGTCCCTCAATCCAGCACACTGCATCTGGAGTTGCTAGCAGGAAGTCCTCTACAGCACCGTGATAGGCTCAAATCCTGCATTCACTGTCAATGTGGTGAACAGTCTGGTATGGAGCCCCACAGTCAGAGGCTGGATTAGGTAGCTTCTTCCATTTAAAGAAAGCATTCCTGCATCAGCCATGGCTGGTATGGATTCTGTTGAGAGTAGTCCAGGTCCTGCATAGTAGGTTGAATCCACTTTGAAGTTTAGCACCTGAGAAGATGTTATGCAGGTGCTCATCTGTCACTGCTTCCCACTGACCTTTCCATTCTTGAAGGGGTTTGAAGTCCTTAGCAACCATGGCAGCAGCATCACACAGAGATGGATGGCGTGATTGCAGTCTCTTACAATTTAAAAGTCGCAGGTCACTATGCACAGGTAGGTTAGAATTCCTGGAGATCTTGTGGAATTCTCTCATAAGGGCAGTACATCTGTGTAGATCGGGAGTGGAAGCCAGTAAACTGGAGTAGATCTGATTGCACCAGAAATTATGCATATTGTCATATTCAGATAGGTGTCAACAAGCCTATCCATAGGATACGCTGGCAGTGACATATCAACTAAATAGCAGAAACAGTTCTTTTCAGAGCCTTGTTTCTGTGTTGATTAACTTTCGTGAATTCCCTCTCTATTGGATTATGATGTGGTGAAGATTCCTAGAAATATTGTGCTGCTTCTTGTTCTAAAAAGTCTAAAGGGGTGTATTTCTGAAGTACTCTATCCCCTTAAAATGCTGATTTTGTGCCCTGTGCTTTTTTCCCCAGTAAAACTGTCACTAGATGTGAGACTCTGAAGCAAACAGCATGAGCACTTTGAAGCAGTGCTCAGACATCTGAAGTGGTGCTAATTGACACAAAGAGGAACAGAAGAGTGATAAAGATACCATGTCATTATGAGCTGTAGTATATATGGATTACTGTGGTTTGTTCATTGATTCCATTTTTGTTCATTCACCTTCAGATATCCTGTGGTTATCTTGAGTTGTTCTCATTCTTGTGTATATTATCAATGTTGTCAATAAAGTATTCATACTAAAACATTTCCCCCTAAGAACCACGGACCTTGCTGCTGGTGGGGAGGCTTGCGGGCCTCAGCGATACAGATAGCCGTACCGTAGGTGCAGCCACAATGGAGGGGTATCTGTTGAGAGGCCAGACAAATGTGTGGTTCCTGAAGAGAGGCAGCAGCCTCTTCAGTAGTTGCAAGAGCAACATTCTGGATGATTGACTGATCTGGCCTTGTAACATTAACCAAAACAGCCTTGCCATGCTGGTACTGCGAACAGTGGAAATCAAGAGGAAACTACAGCTGTAATTTTTCCTGAGGGCATGCAGCTTTACTTTGTGGTTAAATGATGATGGTGTCCTCTTGGGTAAAATATTCCAGAGGTAAAATAGTCCCCCATTCAGATCTTCAGGCAGGGACTACTGAGGAGGACATCATTATCAGGAGCAACAAGTCTGGTGTTCTATAGATCGGAGGGTGGAATGTCAGATCCCTTAATTGGGTAGGTAGGTTAGAAAATTTAAAAAGGGAAGTGGATAGGTTAAAGTTAGATATAGTGGTAATTAGTGAAGTTTGGTGGCAGGAGGAACAAAACTTCTGGTCAGGTGAATACAGAGTCATAAATACAAAATTAAATAGGGGTAATGCTGGAGTAGGTTAGTAACGAATAAAAAATAGGAGCATGGGTAAACTACTATGAACAGCATAGCGAATGCATTATTGTAACCAAGACAGACACAAAGCCCACACCTACCACAGTAGTACAAGTTTATATGGGAACTAGCTCTGAAGACGACGAAGAGATTGAAGAAATTTATTATGAGATAAAAGAAATTATTCAGATAGTGAAGGGAGATGAAAATTTAATAGTCATGGGGGACTGGAATTCAATAGCAAGGAAGAGAAGGAAAAGTTGTAGGTGAATATAGAAAGGGGGTAAGGAATGAAAGAGGAAGCCACCTGGTATAATTTTGCTCAGAGCTTAAGTTAATCATAGCTAACATTTGGTTTTAAAAAATCATCAGAGAAGGTTGTATATGTGGAAGAGGCCTGGAGACACTGGAAGGTTTCAGATAGATTATCTAATGGTAAGACAGAGATTTAGGAACCAGATTTTAAATTGCGAGACATTTCCAGGGGCAGATGTGGACTCCGACCACAATCTATTGGTTATGAACTGTAGATTAAAACTGAATAAATTGTGAAAAGATGGGAACTTACAGAGATGGGATCTGGATAAGCTGAAAGAACCAGAGGTTGTAGAGAGTTTCAGAGACAGCATTAGGGAATGACTGACAATAACAAGGGAAAGAAATACAGTAGAAGAAGAACTGGTAGAGGACAAATGTAAGGATGTAGAGGTATATATCAGTAGGGGTAAGATAGATACTGCCTATAGGAAAATTAAAAAGACCCTTGGAGAAAAGAGAACCATTTGTATGAACATCAAGAGCTCAGATGGAAAACCAGTTTTAAGTGAAGAAGGGAGAGCAGAAAAGTGGAAGGAGTATATAGAGAGTCTATACAAGGGCGATGTATTTGACGGCAATATTGTGGAAATGGAAGAGGACTTAGATGAAGATGAAATCGGAGACATGATACTGCATGAAGAATTTGACTGAGCACTGAAACAATTAAGTCAAAACAAGGCCCAGGGAGTAGACAACATTCCATCAGAACTACTGATAGCCTTGGGAGAGTCAGCCCTGACAAAACTCTACCATCTGGTGAGCAAGATGTTTGGGACAGGTGAAATACCCTCAGACTTCAATGAAGAATATAATAATTCCAATCCCAAAAAAAGCAGGTGTAAACCAGAGTGAAAATTACCAAACTACCAGTTTAATAAGTCATGGCTGCAAAATACTAACACAGATCATTTACAGTTGAATGGAAAAACTGATAAAAGCTGACCTCAGGGAGGATCAGTTTGAATTCCATAGAAATGTTGGAACATGTGAGGCAATACTGACCCTATGACTTATCTTGAAGATAGATTAAGAAAAGGCAATCCTATGTTTCTAGCATTTGTAGACTTAGAGAAGGCTTTTGACAATGTTAACCGGAATACTCTCTTTCAAATTCTGAAGGTGTCAGGGGTCAAATACAGGGAGCAAAAGGCTATTTACAATTTGTACAGAAACCAGATGGCAATTATAAGAGTCGAGGAGCCTGATAGGGAAGCAGTGGTTGGGAAGGGAGTGAAACAGTGTTGTAGCCTATCCCTGATGTTATTC
Source organism: Schistocerca piceifrons (assembly GCF_021461385.2). Taxonomy (NCBI): domain Eukaryota; kingdom Metazoa; phylum Arthropoda; class Insecta; order Orthoptera; family Acrididae; genus Schistocerca; species Schistocerca piceifrons. The sequence goes on along the minus strand of NC_060138.1, from coordinate 766,587,333 downwards.
AGTCTGTATATTGAGCAAGCAGTAAAGAAAACAAAAGAAAAATTTGGACTAGGAGTTAAAATCCATGGAGAGGAAATAAAAACTTTGAGGTTTGCCGATGACATTGTAATTCTAACAGAGACAGCAAAGGACCTGGAAGAGCAGTTGAATGTAATGGACATTGTCTTGAAAGGAGGATATAAGATGAACATCAACAAAAACAAAATGAGAATAATAGAATGTAGTTTAATTAAATCAGATGATGCTGAGGGAATTAGATTAGGAAATGAGACACTTAAAGTAGTAGATGAGGTTTGCTCTTTGGGGAGCAAAATAATTGATGATTGTTGAAGTAGAGAGGATATAAAATGTATACTGGCAATGGCAAGGAAAGCGTTTCTGAAGAAGAGAAAGTTTTTAACATCGAGTATAGATTTAAGTGTCAGAAAGTCTTTTCTGAAAGTATTTGTGTGGAGTGTAGCCATATGGCAATTAAAACTCTGTCTTCTGGCAGCAAAATACCATTCTGTGGTTCACACAATTGAAAAGCCAGTTTCTGTTAGTCAGTATAACCACTGGAGAAGTATAGTTGGGTGGAAGGGGGGGTGGGGGGTGAAGGGACCAGACTATAAAGGCCATCGATTGAAGGTGTAGTTACGTTGTTGCTACCCTCAATTAGGACGTGGCCATGGAAATTCAGGATTCTGTGGCCACAAGAACAAGCACTGTCAAATACGTTGCCATTAAAAATGCTCTGATCAGTCGCTTGTCTCTAACAGAAGCCAGATGATTAAAAAATTACTACAGACATTATTGTCAGGGTTTTATGCACAACCATCTGCTTCTGGCCAGTCCACTGAATGACTTTTTGTGATATTTGCCAAGCCCAAGTGACAAATTACAGTGGACTAGTGAAGCAGAAACTACTTTTGACAATGTGAAGACTGCTATTGCTGAGATCACACTTCTAGTGCACCCCGTTCCACAAGTATTTCTCGCTTTGATGGCTTATGTGTCTGCAACTGCAATAAGCTCTGCACTCCAACAATAGATAGACCAATGTTGGCAGCCCTTGGTATTCTTCAGCTAGAAACTATCTCCATTGAAACAGAGGTGGTCAACATATGACCACAAGTTATATGTGTTTATGCTTCTATAAAGAATATTCACCATATGTTTGAAAGTTTACAGTCTACACTAATCAGTGATCACAAGACGCTATTCTATACTCTTTGTCAGAGACCAGACAAAGCATCACCGTGTCAGCTGCAACACTTAGGTTATACAATATAATTCATTGCTATGTCAATGGGGAAATGAGTACACTGACAGCTGACCTTGCCTATGTAGGTTCCATTACAGACGCAGTCAACTACAAGGCACTTGCCTTGGGCACAAAAATATGACAGTGAGTGAGCTACAAGACTTCCTTCTATGTCCATCTGATTTACCACTATGTTTCATCCAGATACCACTTTTGAATGTAACTTTTATTGTGATATTTGCACATCACATGCTCTCCAGTTTGTGACAACAATCTTTTGTTGACAGGAAATCTCATTACTATGTGATTTGTCCCACCCATAAGTCCTGAGTAGGACAAGGCTGGTTTAGTGAGTTTTTGTGTGGCAAAATATGGACAGAGCCTGCAAAGTTTTCATGCACCAATGTGTGGCCTGAAAACATAATAAGATCACCCACCATATCATTGCATCTCTAGGCTCTTTAGTCCCGCCCAGCCACGATTTGAACATGTTCACACAGACATTGTCAGACCATTACCACCATCTGAAGGACAGACATTCTTTCTAACAGGCACAGCCTTAAGTTTTTCCTATGGCCAATGCTACCACTGAAATCACTGCAACCATATTTTTTGTGGAGGGAACACTCTTTTCAGAGTGCCTCTCCATATTACCATCAACAAAGACAGGTAACTTGGGTCATGTATGTTCAAATCAATCGCTTTTTTAACAATTGTGAAGTATATTTAAATTTTAGCTTATCATCTGATAGCAAATGGCTTAATTCAGCGTTTAAACTGTTAATTAATAGGGTCTCTAGGATGTCATGAATCACAACATTTGATAAAAACTCTGCCAATTATCCTACTGGGTTTCTGAAGTAATGTCAAGGACGATTTTTGTCCACAGCAGCAGAAATGATTTATGGTCAACCAGTTAGATTAATCAGGGTATGCTTCAGCAACATGCCTAATCATGTTACTGGGGCATCAGACTTTGTTCAAACATTACTTTTGCACATTCAGGAACTATGCCCAGTCACATAGAGAGAGCAACATATTACTGGTCTTTCAGCTTTGCTAATCTTTCGGCATGTAACTAGGTTTGTGTTAGGTATGAAGTTATGCACAAACTTTTGCACCCACCATATCACGCAACATATACAGTTCTTAGTCAGATAAGACAATATTCAAAGCTTAACGTTAGTGGTACCTCAGCTATGACTTCCATCAATCGCCATAAACCTGCCTTCTGCACCTCTTTATGCTGGTACCTGCAAACCAGACATGCTACAGCGGATTTTGGACACAGTTCCTGATGAATTTTTGACAGATTCACCAGAATTACTTGCCTCTGCACTGCTCATCACATTATCTGCATCTCATACCCATTTCAATAGAAATTACAATTAGAAGTGGATGGAGTGGGGGAGGGGGGGGGGGGTGATATAGATTCTGTGTCATTATGAGCTATAACAATATTATGAAAAGAATAGTTGCTACTCACGATATAGAAAAGATGCTGAGTTGCAGATAGACACAACAAAAAGACTGTCTTTTTGTTGTGCCTTTCTACGACTCAGCATCTCCACTATATGGTGAGTAGCAACTACGCTTTTCATAATATTGTTACATTGCATCATGGATTTTCCATTGATTATGAGCTATAATGTATAACACTGAATCCTGATTGTTCTTTGATTTCACTTTGGTTTGTTGACTTTCAGATATCCTATGCTTAACTTGAGTTGTTTGTGTTCTCACATGTATATTATAAATATTGTCAATAAAGTGTTCATACTAAAATGCAACAGAATTTTGGGATTGATGATAGCAACAAATGTCTTTGGGTACATCATGTCCACCATTAATCATTACTGGACAAAAATATCAAAGTATTCCACTTGTATTATCAGTAAGCATAGAATTAATTCTGTGATTTATTTTTTATTTCATTTTTGTGACATTTCAGTTTGACAGACAGAATACCTGGGAAGAAAATTATATGTGAACTTATATCATGTGTATACAGTACCTGACTGACAAATAAAGTCAGTACCTTAGATGATCAGACTAAATGTGGTTCATTTCAGGAGAATGAAGCGCAAATAGACATGAAACTTCTGTTAGACTGCCAGTCACAGCTTGAAACATGTTATACAGTTGGTTCTTTCACAAATTCTTAACAGGCACATCACTTAAATGGTTTTTATTTTCAGTGCAATCATATGTAGATTGAGTATTGTCACTTTGCAAGTAATACAAATGATGACTGGAAGCATTCATTTAAGTTAGTTATCCAATATCACCTCACTGCTGATCCTTACTTTAATAGTTGAGTAACTAGGTCTACGTGCAAATTTTAATGTCTGAAAATTGTGTGCTGGACTGGAGTTTGACCCCAGAATTCTGAAAATTATTTACTCTGAAACACAGTTTAAATATGTCGGAAAAAGTCACTTCCATGAACAGTGTCCTGCTTACTGAGAAAAGTCATTTTGTAGCTCATGTCACTGGTTGCAAACCATTCTCTGTTCGCATATTTGACCTGGAAAAACCCAAGTAAGTTTTTGTGGGTCCTTGAACTGTACATGTAGGGGAAGGGCAGACAGGCTTCATATCACTCTCTCTACCATTACATTTACATTTAAGTAAACCCCTGTGAAGTGTATGGCAGAAGATACTCCCCATTGTATGATTATCACTCTCTCTACCATTACATTTACATTTAAGTAGACCCCTGTGAAGTGTATGGCAGAAGATACTCCCCATTGTATGATTTATTAGACTTCTTCCTGTTAAATTCATGTATGAAGTGCTCGAGGAATGATTGCTTAAGTGCCTCTGCATGTACTGTAATTAGTTTACTCTTGTCTTGTGGTCCCTATGAGGTTGCAGTATTTTCCCATATTTCTCACTTTATGCTGGATCTTAAAATGTTTCAAGCTGGCTTTCAAAGGAAAGTTGGCATGTATTTATAGGTGTCTGCCACTCCTTTTTTTTTTCAATTTTTCTATAGTGCTCTCCCATGGGTCAGATAAACCTTTATGCTCGTTCAATATCCTCGGGGTAGTCCTATTTTGTATGGATCTGATACACTGGAGGAATATTTTAGAATAGGTGACACTTGTAAAGTACTGTCTGAAAAAGGGTGTGTGAATATAATAAGTTGCAACTAGACCAGCTTTCAAAGTGGTGCAAATATTGACACCTTATTACATGTTCAGAAATGTAAAATTATGAACTTTACAATGCAGAAATCTAGAATTTTTAGTCTACAGTGAGTCACAATTGAATCAGTCAACACACATCACTACTTGAGTGCAACAGTTTGTAGGATATGAATTTTAGTCAGCAAGCATTATCCTAATTTTTGCAGCTGGACATGAATGAAAACTGATTTCAGTGTGGGGGTGTGCACTGTATCATCCTCAGACAACAAACTGTCCCATTTTTTAATACTGATGAGGACCTCAATGGATACACATGTCCACTTAACAGTTCTATCCCCCTACTTGGGAATCAGATCCAACCTATCAAGAGACAGTCAGTTCCACTTGGTTACCCTTCCTTGGGACCTCTTTTTTGAGTCTGGTGTGAGCCTCCAATCCATGATACTCAATATGAAGCTTGACTGTGGAAGCTGTGGTTTGTATGGAAAGCCTTCATCCTGAGTCTCTTCTGAAATTGTTTCTTCCTGATACTTGTACAACCTCAAGCTAATAATCCCCAAAAGCTAGTATCCTACCAATGAACCAAAGTCTGCTACCCGCTTTAGCTATGACTGAGCCCATGTGATCACTGGACTTCACACCCTACAAACTGTTTCACCCAAGTAGTGATGTACATTGACTGATTCATTCGTGGCTCATTAATATTGTAGTTAAAAGATTCTATGTTTCTGCATTGTGAAGTACATGCTTTTACATTTATGAATATTTAAAGTAAATTGTCAGTATTTACACCACTTTGAATGCTTGTCATGATCTGACTGATAATATTTACACAGTTTTATCAGACAGTATTTCATTAAAAATAGATGCATCATCTATGAAAATCTGAGGTTACTATTGATGTTGTTTGCCAGATCATTAATATACAACATGAACAATAAGGGCCCCAGTACACCTCCCTCAGCCATGCCTGAAGTTATTTTACATTTGTTGATGACTCCCCAACCAAGAAAACATGTTGTGTCCTCCTTATCAATCCTCACTGGAGAAATTAATTTTCTTTGATACCTTATATGATCGTACTTTCATTAGTAATGATTAGTGTGATACTGACTCAAATGCTTTTCAGAAGTTGTGGATACGGCATCTACTGGTTGCTCTGAACGATGGCCTTCATGATGTCATGTGGAAAATGCATGACTATGGTTTCGAATGAATGATGTTCCAGATTACTGATTTGCAGGAATGGAGTTATTCTATTCAAGATATTACATTATATTTTGGCTCAGATTATCTTCCAATACTATACAAGATATGTATTTCAAAGATACTGGATGGTAGTTTTCTGTATCACTTCTGCTACCCTTTTTGGAAACAAGTGTGACCTGTGCTTTCTTCCAGATATCACACACACTTTCTTGTTTGAGGGATCTGTGGTACATTGTTATCTCAAAAACATGATCAAGTCCAAATCCAAAAGCTAGGTCATCAATGAAGTACAAAACTTAGCACTGAAAGCACTTCTATTAAGAATACCAACACACAGCTGGAAGAGAGCTGACCTCTTGCATGGAATGTGCAGCTATTAGGTCAGACATCAAACTTTCAAGAATATACAAACATCACATATTTCAAGAACCTTTCACAGATGATAAATACTAAACAATAAATTATTGCTCGTTAACAAGTTTGAACTAGCAACTTGCAACATGTCAGCCATTGATGCCAACTACTAAACCACACTGCATGCACCATAGCTCATGGCATTGCTCCCTCTCCTGGAGAAACTGTGGCCCTCTGTTTCAGAAGACCTCAATGAAGCTGACTACAGCATCTTGGATCCAGATCTTGTCACTGGTTCTCTGTATGGTGGTGCTTATGGATTCTAGCATTCTGATCATTTTATTACATCCCCTCCATTAAGGTGAGCATCAAAGATAGTGTTTCCTGTTGAAGCTTCATGAGTGTTGAGTGTGCTTTAGTTTCCTTCAACCTCACATCAATCTGCACCTCTGGGTTGTAGTGGGGTTTCATACAGAGGTCATGGACGATGCCTGTGGCATTTGTCTACTTGATGGATGCTCTTAATCCTCTTCTTCGTATGTGAAGTCTGACAAGAAATAAAGTTTAGTATCTTTTCTGGTAGTCCCACACACTGCACAGGCATAAAAATCCATACCAAGTCTACTGGTCTGTATCTCACTGGCTGGTGCTTGACACTAAAGTGCTCTGTCTTTCTCTGTGGTGTTCAGGGTCCATATGCAAGGCAGTGGCTTGCTTCTTCAGTCCTAGTGATGAGATGGTTCAGGTAATCATCCTGAGCATCATCCAGTTGAAATGGGAGCAGTGTATCCACCTTCATTTTGGCTTCACAACCATGTAGGAGAAGGTGCAGTATGAAGCCTGTAGTGTCTTTCTTTGCTTTGTTTTAAGTGAATGTCTTGACTGGCTATTTCATATCCTAATCTCTCTCTTTGGCATCAACATACATTGAGAGAAATCTGCCAACGTCTTATTAAAGCATCCTGTGAGACCATTCATCTGCAGATGGCAGGCAGTTGTCATCCTCTGGCAAGTTCTGGTGCCATCTGTGTTGTGTACTGGTTAGTGTCACTGGCTGACATACTGTTGGTTACTAGTTCAAATCCAACCACCAGTTATTTCATATTTCCCTTTTGTGGAATGCTCTTGAAATATCTTTTGCTTGAAATGTCTATATATTCAAATACTAGCTTTCTGGAACATTCAGTGTTTGTATAAGGAACTTCACTCTCCATCCAGGAGATCAGTTCTGTTTTGGCTGAACGTTGGTGTTTGCTATAAACATGCTTTCAGTGCTAAGTGCTGTATTTCATTGATAACTCAGCTTTTGGATTTGTACTTGATTGTGGTTTTGGGTCAACAATGTTTAGTGGAGACAGCAAAACCATGGCTTTGACTGAATAAGGATTTGACTGAACTGCTAAATACAACAGCTGAGATGTCATAAACAGTTTGGCATATGTGTACTTATACAATGGATGTCACAGCCCGACAGTGGTATGAGAACAATGAAGAGATGTTCAGTAACTGGAACAAATTCCAGGCAAAACTAAAGAAAATGTTTGGTGACAATCAACAGTTAGTCCACTCAGTGGATGAACAATTGAAGAACAGGCCCCAGAGTAACTGAAAAACAACACAGTTGTACAAACCGAATCTGTTGGTCCTCTGCCATATTGTGACTCCTAAAATGACGAAGCTGACAAAATGTCCACATGATGAAAGAAGTTGCAGAAGACATGTCCCAACCTCTTATGGTAAAAGACATCACAAAGAGATAGGAAACCATCAAGTGGTGCCAGCTAATCAAAGAAATGCAACAGAAAAAAAAGAGTTGGACAAAAGAAGTATGACCAAATGCCAAATGTGGTCTCTACCACAGTTGTGGAGGCCACTATGAGCTCACTATTCTCATGCTTCAGGTAGTAACACAAGATATACATAAGTGTTTGGGAGGCAGAACAGATGGTGTGAGTATACAAGAGACAACAACCTTAAATGTCAGGAGGCAACAGGTAATGTTGAGGAAGAGGTGTTCAGGTCTTTAGCATGAATCTACACCACCAACCAAACCCACCGTGAAGAATGGAGTTGGTCAACTCAGACTTATGCTCAGCACAAAACAACAGCCAAGCACTCAACCAACAAATGTTAAACCAACTCCTTCACCAAGTATGACAATCCACAGAATAACGGACATTTGCAGGACAGAGAACAACAGACTAGCACATTTTCACTGTGGACATGCTGGACACATTGTGCACTACTGCAGAGTAAGAAGACAAATGTTCAATGACTATTAGGCCATGAGTTGTCAACCATTACAACAGTCCTATTTACACAAGTCATCTACAGATGATTAGAGTTGACTTATGGGCCAAAGCTCACCACCGTACCCTGGATGAGGTCATTCCCTGACATGCATAGTCATTTCCTGTAGATGTACAGAGGTACCAGCTTCTTGCCTGATAACTTCATGAAAACTAAGTGAGGCAACCATTTACACAGATAAGGCCACCACTGATGAAAATCCTCCATGGATGACAGTTACCAAGAAGATAAAAAATCTGATCAACTTCATCATCAACAGCCAATCAGTCCAGGGAAAAATCAGTTCAGGGGCTTCTATTTCTGTAATGCTGAATGATTACCAACAAAGATTACAGAAGATAATATTACATAATACAAAAGTGATTATGGTGATGTTCTCAAATGGGAGATATGTTGAGCTGACAGGAACATGTACTGTAAGAATAACTGTCAATGACAGAACACAGTCCCTCCAATTTGACCTGTTAGCAGAATGCAATCATTATGTTATTCTCTGTTATGTGACTTGTGGCAGCCCTCAAAAGCAATCGCAGACTGTGGAATATCAGAGCCCTACATTGACAAAGCTATTCCAATGTGCACACATAACAAAGATTGCTCTGGGCAGCTGGATGCAGTTCAAGACATTATCCCATCATCGTCAATGAGAAATGTTTGAGTGGTCCATTAAATTCTGAAGTTTTTGTCAGTTGCTAAAAGCTACTCACTCTCAAAAGAAATCTTTATGCCAGGCCAGTGATACTCATAAACATTTGGAGAGGTCAGGACCTATGGGTTGCTAACAGTCACAAGCAACCCCAAAACATCCCTAATGGTATATGCATAAAAAGAGCAGTAGCAACCAAAGATTTGTGCTTCACTACCACTAGAGTCAATACAGAGGAAGAAGCAACTGTTGAACTACCAATAGGACCTGGTGTGACAGAGAAACAATGTCAGTGAGTAATAGCCATTCTTTTTTAAATTTAACTACTTCTGGGACCTGTAAGTGCTCAGTATAACAGTTCTTAATTCACTTGGTGAAAGAAGGCACAGCATCAGTTGCAACTAATGTTTATTGTAGCAGATCTGGATTTTGCTCACCGAGTGACCATCTTCAGTGATGGAAGTAATACAGAAACCAATTAGAACAGAATCACATTCACGTTAACACCAAAATACAGTTGTAGACATTTCACGTGTAAGTGGAAGACACATAACAGCAGATAAATTTAACACATTTTAGCCATTATTTGGCATAGTCCCTCTAGGACTATGCTCATCAAGAGTTCAAATTGCATTGAGGTCATGTTTGCAGTTATTTCACGGCTGGCCTCTCTGTACATAAAACGTGACTATGGTGCTCTCCCTACAGGCACCATGTTACAGTAATGCATTGTACATATGTAGTTGGTTTTTTATGATATCACAAGACTAGCCATTTTAAATAAATACATTTTTATCAATATACAATAGAAGTGACTGCAACAGTGAGTGATGTTAAAGCAGCAAAACTTCTTTTTGCAAAGTGATAGTAATGTGGACTACTCTAAATAGGTTGCTATTGATATGTATGTAATTGCCTTTCATTTTGTATTAAAGAGGTACTTCATGTATTAATGTGTCTAGAAACATTACACATCCATTGATTTCTATAAAATTTAACAACAGCAGTTAAAAGAGGATTATGTATATTAATGCTTTCAGATATGTTTATAAATGATGTACTTAGCAATTACCTACGTATCGATAGCTACCAATACAAACTGGTTCGCATTACTACAGTTTACCTCTAAAGAATTTTTACAGCTTTAACATCGCTCACTGTTGTACTCACTTCTATTGTATATCGATAAAAAAGTATTTCCTTAGAATGGCTATTATTTGGTAACATAAATAGCCAACTAATTATATACACTGCATTACTGTAACATAACATACTACATATGTAACGTGGCACATGCATAGAGTGCCATAATCACGTACAGGTGAGGCAAGCTGTGGGACAACTGCAAAACAGTCACCTAAGTGCGGTTTGAAATCTTGGCATGTATAGCCCAAGAAGGGTGGATGGAATGTGTAAACTTTATCTGCTGGTATGTGCCATCCACTTATATGTGAAATTTCTACAATTGTACTTTGTTGTTAACATTTATGTGATTGTATTTTTCTTACTTGTCACTTCTTCTTCCATGTGTTCATGCTTTTAGGAAGCTTTAATTTTCGAGTACTGGTAATAGTGTTCCATAGATTTCGTGTTTGTTTTGAATACAGTCAGAGAGAGTCCCTTTAGTCAGCCATAGTGCCAGTAGTGCTAGCATTTGTTTTGAATACAGTCCAGAGACAGGTAGTGCTCATTTTCATTGTTTTCAACAAGAAGTGTGTAGTAACCACAGTTTAGTCAGCTATCAGCCGCCTTTAGTGAATTAGCAGTCTAGTTAAAAGTTGATTAACTCTCTACATTAAATTGATTTATTAGGATGGATAGGATGTGTGACTACTGTGTATGGATGCAGGAGGAGCTGGCCACTGTTCGCGAACAGCTGAACGTGTTGATGGCCGCGGTCAGCCGTCTTCAGGCTGCCGCCTCAGAGTGTAGCGGCAGTGGGGAGTCTGGTGTGTCGCATGGTACACCCCAGGTGTTACATGCTTCACCCATGGTCCCTGCTGTCTAGACATCTTCCTGGGTACCGGGCGCGGTTGGGCCACCCTCTCCCCAAGGGGAGTGGCGGATTCAGCAGCGTTTACGGTGCACGAGGCGGAGGGTCAATGTGGTGGCTGGCCGTGTGACATTGCCCGCTCACCCTGTGAGCGGACATGTGGCCGCTCCTTCAGCAAGGTCTGAGCAGGCACACAGGGGGAGGGGTTTATTAGTGATTGGGAGCTCCAACGTTAGCCGTTTGATGGAGCCCCTCAGGGAGATAGCGGAAAGGTCGGGGAAGAAGGCCAGTGTTCACTCTGTCTGCTTGCCGGGGGGGCTTCATCTGAGATGTGGAGGAGGCCCTGCTGGTGGCGATAGAGAGCACTGAGTGCACCTGACTGCAAATTGTTCCTCATGTTGGTACCAATGACTCCTGCCGTCTGGGTTCAGAGGTCATCCTCAGTTCACACAGGTGGTTGGCGGAGCTAGTGAAGGCAGAAAGCCTTGCTCGTGGGGTGGAATCTGAGATAACTATTTGTAGTATCGTTCCCAGAACCGATCGTGGTCCTCTGGTTTGGAGCCGAGTGGAAGGCTTAAACCAGAGGCTCAGACGATTATGTGGAGATCTCGGGTGCAAATTTCTCGACCTCCGCAATCGGGTGGAGAAATGAAGGCTCCCCCTGAATAGGTCAGGCGTGCACTACACGCAGGAAGCGGCTATAAGGGTAGCAGAGTATGTGTGGAGTGCCCATGTGGGTTTTTTAGGTTAGAGAATTCCCTCCCTAGGCCCGACAAGATGCCTCCTGAGATATGACAAGTTAGTAGTAGGCAAAACACAACAGGGAATAACAATATTAATGTGCTAATAGTAAACTGCAGGAGCATCTATAGAAAGGTCCCAGAACTGCTCTCATTAATGAACGGTCACAATGCCCACTTAGTACTAGGGACAGAAAGTTGGCTGAAACCAGATGTAAACAGTAATGAAATTCTAAACTCAGTTTGGAATGTATACCGCAGAGACAGGCTTGGACAGTGAAGGGGGAGGTGTGTTTATAGTGATAAAAAGTACAATAGTATCGAAGGAAATTGATGGAGATCCGAAATGTGAAATAATTTGGGTGAAGCTCACAGTTAAAGCAGACTCAAACATGGTAATTGGATGTCTCTATAGGTCCCCTGGCTCAGCAGCTGTTGTGGCAGAGCACATAAAGGAAAATCTGGAAAATATTTTGAGAGATTTCCCAACCATGTTATAGTTCTGGGTGGAAATTTTAATTTGCTGGATATAGACTGGGAGACTCAAACATTTATAATGGGTGGCAGGGACAAAGAATCCAGTGAAATCTTATTAGTGCATTATCTGAAAACTATCTTGAGCAGTTAAACAGAGAACCGACCCATGGCGATAACATACTAGACCTTCTGGTGATAAGCAGACCCAAACTATTTGAAACAGTTAACGCAGAACAGGGAATCAGTGATCATAAAGCGGTTACTGCATCGATGATTTCAGCCGTAAATAGAAATATTAAAAAAGGTAGGAAGATTTTTCTGTTTAGCAAAAGTGACAAAAAGCAGATTTCAGAGTACCTGATGGATCAACACAAAAGTTTTGTCTCAAGTACAGATAGTGTTGAGGATCAGTGGACAAAGTTCAAAACAATTGCACAATATGCATTAGATGAGTATGTACCAAGCAAGATCGTAAGAGATGGAAAAGAGCCACCGTGGTACAACAACCAAGTTAGAAAACTGCTGCGGAAGCAAAGGGAACTTCACAGCAAACATAAACATAGCCAAAGCCTTGCAGACAAACAAAAATTATGTGAAGCTAAATGTAGTGTGAGGAGGGCTATGCAAGAGGCATTCAATGAATTCGAAAGTAAAGTTCTATGTACTGACTTGGCAGAAAATCCTAAGAAATTTTGGTCTTATGTCAAAGTGGTAGGTGGATCAAAACAAAATGTCCAAACACTCTGTGACCAAAATGGTGTTGAAACAGAGGATGACAGACTAAAGGCTGAAATACTAAATGTCTTTTTCCAAAGCTGTTTCACAGAGGAAGGCTGCACTGTAATACCTTCTCTAGATTGTCGCACAGATGACAAAATGATAGATATTGAAATAGATGACAGAGGGGTATAGAAACAGTTAAAATCACTCAAAAGAGGAAAGGTCACTGGACCTGATGGGATACCAGTTCGATTTTACACAGAGTATGCGAAGGAACTTGCCCCCTTTCTTGTAACGGTGTACCGTAGGTTTCTAGAAGAGCGTAGCGTTCCAAAGGATTGTAAAAGGGCACAGGTCATCCCCGTTTTTTAGAAGGGACGTCGAGCAGATGTGCAGAACTATAGAACTATATCTCTAACATCGATCAGTTGTAGAATTTTGGAACATGTATTATATTTGAGTATAATGACTTTTCTGGAGACTAGCAATCTACTCTGTAGGAATCAGCATGGGTTTCAAAAAAGGTGATCGTGTGAAACCCAGTTTGCGCTGTTCGTCCAGCGCGCTTCATTACAGGATCATTTAGTAATCATGAAAGTGTTACAGAGATGATAGATAAAATCCAGTGGAAGACTCTGCAGGAGAGACACTCAGTAGCTCAGTGCGGGCTTTTGTTGAAGTTTCGAGAACATACCTTCACCGAGGAGTCAAGCAGTATATTGCTCCCTCCTACATATATCTTGCGAAGAGACCATGAAGATAAAATCAGAGAGATTAGAGCCCACACAGAGGCATACCGACAATCCTTCTTTCCACGAACAATACGAGACTGGAATAGAAGGGAGAACCGATATAGGTACTCAAGGTACCCTCCGCCACACACCGTCAGGTGGCTTGCAGAGTATGGATGTGGATGTAGATGTAGTGTTTATTGCTTGAATAACAGTGATTGACCAAAATCATGAAAAATATTTCTATCCTTTGCTGCACAGTGATGGCACCACAGACTGCTTGAAAGAAGGAAAATATTTCTCAAGTATCGACATACAGGCAGGTTACTGACAAATGAAGTTGATTAGGCTGATGGGGAAAAGACTGCCTTCACAATTTGTGACTGGCTCTGTGAGTTTAAGGTTGTGTCATTTGAACTGTGTAACACTCCAGCCATCTTCAAACATATGATTAACAATGTACTTACTTATCTTGCCAGATAACAAGTCTTATTTTTCAAAGACATTTGAAGAATGTTTAAGATGACTGAGAATGGTGTTGAAGTGTTTTGAGACCGCTGATTTCTGCCTGAACCAAAGAAAGTGCCTCTCCATCACACAAGAAAAATAATCTTGGGGAACCTAGTGAATGGTGATGGACTCCATATCAGTCCAGACACATTTGAGAATGAGCTCATATTACTGGTCACCCATAAGGGGCTTCTGTACCAATAACAATTGTATAGAGATGACAAATTTTCCTGGAACAAGAAACAAGAAAATATATCATTCTCTTTAAGGAGATGCTAACATCTTCTTCAGGTCTGTCATTGTGTGGTGAGAATGCTGAGATAGAACTCATACTAATGCTAGTGGTTGTGGGACAGGTGCAGTTCTAGTGCAAATTCAGGAAGGTGCTGGAAAGATGATAATTTATACTTCCAGAAATGATAAATAGAAAATAACAAACAATGCCTGGTGGTCAGATTTGAACCAGTGGCCAACAGCATACTATCGAACTGTACTAACTTCTATACCATTGTGATGGTACCAGAACTTGTGGAAATATCATAGTTAAAAGAAGGGCTAAATCAACTGTAAATTTGTATTGAAACTGATAGGATGCCATTTGGTCCTGTAGCTTTTTTCAGTTTTAGTGACTTCATCTGTTTCTCAATGCAAGTGACACTAATATCTATGTTACTCATCTATACAGTGGTGCTAGAATGAATTCTTGTGTATTCTATGGGTGTCTGTACACTAAGTTTGAATCCACTCACCGTCTTTGTATATGACTAGAATTTCTTAACAGGAATCTACTTTGTTAATTGTTAAAGGCTTTGTGCATTGCTTTTTTGATAGCCAGATGTATTTGATTTAGCATTTTTCTCTATCTATCTTGTTTTGCATCTATTGCACAATAGTTTCTGTTTATTTAGAAGGTTCTTTACAGAGGCATATAACTTTGAAAGTCTCTCCCATCTTGAACTGTTCTATGAGGTGCATATATGTGTGTGTGTGTGTGTGTGTGTGTGTGTGTGTGTGTGTGTGTGTGTTTTGCATATATGTCTCCAGCACTGACTCTCAGAAACAAGTCATCACTAGACTGGAAGGATGATGCATGTTTAAAGATCCAAGCAGTGATTTCTAAATGAATTCAATAGTATTTTTTAAAATTTCCTTATCTCACAGAGTTAAAGTATTTAACTGACCACCGAGCGAGGTGGCGCAGTGGTTAGCACATTGGGATCACATTTGCTCATCTTTCTTTCAAAACTTCAAACACAGTTCCTCTATGTTCCTAAATGTTGCAAGTTTTTTATTGAGATGTGACATTTTTTTTTTTTTTGGGGGGGGGGGGGGGGTTGAGACCAGACAGTGAGGTCAGAGGTCATTGGTTTCATTGGATGAGAAGGAAGGGGAAGGAAGTCGGCCATGCCCTTTCAAAGGAACCATCCCAACATTTGCCTGGAGCGATTTAGGGAAATCACGAAAAACTTAAATCAGGATGGCTGGACGTGGGATTGAACTGTCGTCCTCCCAAATGTGATCCCAATGTGCTAACCACTGTGCCACCTCGCTCGGTGGTCAGTTAAATACTTTAACTCTGTGAGATAAGGAAATTTTAAAAAATACTATTGAATTCATTTAGAAATCACTGCTTGGATCTTTAAACATGCATCATCCTTCCAGTCTAGTGATGACTTGTTTCTGAGAGTCAGTGCTGGCTCATGTTCATGTCATCTAAATAAGTAGAGAATGGGAGAAGGCTACAACCTATGATATTAACCAGATGTTATATGTGATCCAGGATGTTTCCGCAGAAGATAGAAAGTGCCATCATTTTCCAGGCATGCATTTAAGATATCTGTATCTTCTCTTGCTCAATTGTGCCTATTTATATTCTGATATGCTAGAATCATGTTATTCAAGGCCATATAGTTACCGGCTTTCAAAAACTTAATGGTGGCTCTCAACTGTGTACCCTCAGACACAGAGTTGAAATATTAAAATTTTTGGCTGGTTTCATTGTCTAGGGACTGGGATATGTAGTTGCCTCATTACAAGCCAAATACTGCTGAGTCTACAGTATACAAATCAATATAAACATGAATCGAATGGTCGAAGGTTCCTATCACTTGGCAATTGCTAATTTTGAATGTAACAGAAATTTATAAATGAAAGATTGCAATTAAATAAAATCTGCATGTATTATTTTTAAAGACTTTAAATGATGAGTACGACATCAGAAGTACCTTTAAGCATGCTGTTTATTACTGTAAATACTTACTGCTGTCGATGGTCCAGCAATTAAATAAAATATAAGTTGAATAACAGGGAAACAATAGATTCCTACTTCATGTAATTAGTTATTAGCAACAACATAGCTTGCGAGATATTCACTTCTAAATGCATACTATGTCTTCACTGCAGAAGCCACGGAAATCTCACAAGTGCACAAGTCTCCCGTGACCATGCTTAAACTGCTTGACACTCTCCAAGTATTTCCTGCAACTGTCCATCACATCTTCCTGTCCCACACTCCCCATGTCCTGTGCACATCCAGTCCTCCTGCCCCACTTCCATCCAGTCTCTCGATTGACTTTGGTAGTTGCTTACCATAGTAACGAGCACTGTGATTGGCTAGAACGCTCCCACCATGTCTCCAAGCGAACGCACACTCACAAACATATTGAAACATATATGAAATACTGGATTCACATGTAAATAACTTGAAATTAAATAAATATTCCTGTGGTTGGGCCATAAACATGCTGTAACACACATTATTAAATACATAAACAGGTTAAATAAACATATATCAAAGGAATAGAAACAAAAGTAGGCCAGTAGCCTAATGCTGCTGTGCTTTCTGAAACACAGTAAATATTTGATCAATTTTTTCATGAATAGTGTACATCAGATACAAACAAAGACATAGAAGAATAAATATATTTATGAGCATGCTGCTACCATTTTTTTTTCGTATAACTGTGGAGTGCTTATGGCCTGACGCCATCAATAGTAATCAGCCACTTTGGCCTTCAATAATTCATGTACTATTCAAGTTATATGCCTGTAATTAATGCCAATTTATGTTTACACTAATAGGTTTCTAAAGACATGCCAATCGACAAAATGGATGAACTGTTTAGATTTTGGAAATTCGTTGCTGGGTGTTACTTGTATAATTTACAGTCAGATACTACACTTTAAACTAATAAAGATATTGAAAATCTAATTATACCATCAGAATCATTGTGCAAATAATGGTGATGTACATGTTTCTTTTTATGGTATCATGATTCCTCTGGCTATTATTAATTTCTACATGAACTGTGAAATGTCTGCCATTATGGTTTCACAGAGTCTGCCATCTTTGGCAATCCCGGCATACAAATCTCCTTCATCGACACAAAGTACAGTCATTGGCACAGCATCAACATGGAATTCCTAGACATGCAGTGGGATACCCCTCTCGCTCCAGCTGATGTTCAGCACCACATGGTTTCTGATGAGCCCCGGCTTACCAAGCAGCCCGTGGGGCCATGCCAACTCTGAACTTAGAATATTTTCAGGGTGCCACAACTCCCCCTAATATCATATAGTATTGTAAAATGCACAAGCATTACAGAAAACACAGTTGGCACATCAGTGCCAGTCCTAAATCAAAATTATGCATCAGAGATTGAAATGAAATATTGCAAGAGCAAAGAGTAGACAAATATAGAGCAGACACAAATTCACCATGTTGAACACCACAGAGCAAAGATTAATAACCTTTCCTTGATGAAGAACAAAAATACGACATAAAATGTTTTCAAGAATTGTCAAATGGAAGCCCTTGTCTAAGTTAAACAGCTTCTCTACCAGTTGTATTTCCACTTTTTCTTCCACAAAATAAACCTGATAAGATAAGGCTGTGGCCAGTGTCTTAACCAGGAGAAATGTGGAAGGGAATTAATGTTAATGGCATAAAAATAAACACTTTGATATTTGCTGATGACATTGTACATCTGTCAGGGATGGGAAAGGAGTAGGTCAATAAAACAGAATGAATAGTGTCTTGAACAGAAGTTATAAGATAAACAAAGGAAATGGAATGTTGCCATACTGAATCAGATAATGCCGAGGAAACAGAATTGGTAAATGACATACTAAAAGTGGTAGATGATTTTGTCATTTTACCACCAAATTACTGACAATGAGTTAAGTAGAGAGGATATATGTCCATGTGAATTAAAGCAGCAAATACAATTACAATACAGTTGGTGTCAGATTTATTGTGGCCAAGAATCATGGCTTTCTATTGTATAGATAAATAAAAAATTAATCAAATCCTGTATAATTTCTGTACTGTTTGATAAAATGCAATCAATTTCATCTTTAATTCTGCTTTGTCCTTGTCAAGACCATTTCCTGTTTATTTTCTCCTGATAGCATGCAAGGCAATAACATTGTTTTCTCTTCAATTTTTACTGTTGTATGACCTCTGCTGTTTCTGGTATCATATCCATTCAACAACATATATTAGTTTTTGTCCTGCTTTTACTTTAAATTCCCACATTATCAACTTGTAATTGGATTTGCTCCATCGTCGGTTTCTGTTATTCTTTGTATGATTCTTCTATGTCCTTGTCAAAAATGTGAACATGTTGCTGGATAAATTTATATGTTTGGAGTTGAACATCTTTTGTTTATTGTTACAATTCTTGCATTACTAGCTGA
Source organism: Schistocerca piceifrons (assembly GCF_021461385.2). Lineage (NCBI taxonomy): Eukaryota > Metazoa > Arthropoda > Insecta > Orthoptera > Acrididae > Schistocerca > Schistocerca piceifrons. Next base: position 766,568,550 of record NC_060138.1, on the reverse strand, counting down.
GATTCATTTAATATCAGTAATATTAGTATTCATTTTCTTTTTTACAATAAAATTTATCCCTGAATTACCTTTCTGTTCTGTTCCTCTGTATGAAACGTATATCTTGATTGAAATTGTATTTTATCTTTATTCTGTATGGCAAACCTCTGGTAATATTATATCTCATTTGATGTCCATTTACCCCATTCCAACAACCTGTCTTCAAATCTTTAAGTTTTGCAACCTGTTGTACCTGAATAAAAATGGCAGAACGGTTAGGTTTCTAAGGTTGAAATGAGTGTCTATTCAACCCAGTTTTGTGTGGTAAGGTGCAAGCATAGATGTATCTGGATATGCTGAAGGCCTAAACTCATTGCGTGAGTTTCCTCAATGAACTGTCACCTGGAATAGAATACCAATGTCTGAGGATACCACACACATGGTAGGATACTTTAAACAGCCCTCCCCTTAGCACACTACCCAGCCACAGTTTACAAAGACTTATGAACAGTGCTAAACCTCAGTAAAGCAACGTTCACAGTAGCCTCATTCTAGCCCTGACAGCTTCTAAGTCTCAAATTCCAACCAATGGATATTCATTCAATGTTAGCAAATATTTATATAGTGTGTGAAATGTAATTTTCAAATATGAAACTGAATTTGTCCTCAGTTTGGAATTAAATCCCTCCTATTTTTATATAAGTTGACTAGTATTCTCATCTGTTGTAGCCATTATTATTTTTACTTGGTGTCAAGGATTAATCAGTGGTATTTCTTTCTTTCATTCTGAACAATTTCAGTTGCTAACTAAATTAAGAGTCTCCATTTCAGCTTTTATCTCCACACTAATTTTTCATAAGAGACAACTTTTACTTGTATCTGCTTTTGCACCTGTGTGATTCAGAATGTCATTGTCTACAAAGTTAATTGAAATACAATGTAGAAATTCTCATTAGGGTAAGTAGTTTATCTGCCCTTGTGATAGAATTTAGTAAGTGATTAAGAGCAAAATAGCTTTTCTTTGCTTCTGTCTCCTGAAACACAAGAGGACAGTATTGTGTGGCAATCTGGTATGAATTATTTTCATTTTTTCTTTTCTTATATTTATCATATTTGTAACTGAACTGTTGCAGAGACAAGCTTCTAAATGGTATGCATATCCTTTTTTATGCTTAACAGAAACATGAGGGTGCAAACAGCAAGAAGTTTACAATTGTTTCACATTCATTACCATACATTTTTTGTATCATTTGATCAGGGTAAAAAGAATTAACTTATTACATATATGAATAATTGAAGTTCTTCTTGCAGTTTTAACAAAGTAATGAAATATTTCCTCTATCCATCAGATATACTGTGGTGTTTGTGTGACCGTGTGCGTCACTGCATCATGGGTTGGAGCAACACACTGCATCAAATATTTGTTCCTGGGGCAGCCACCACCACCATTTGGATATGGCCCACCCAACATTTCAGCAGTGCAGCAGCTTGTTGCTCCACATCAGGTGTGTGTAGTTATGTGCTGTCAATTGTCTTTTTAATATTTTAAAGTACATTTTCTTAGATAGGATCCATTTCATTTGCTTCTGCAGTGATTCATCAGTTTGCCATATTTGTCTAAAATTATTAGGAAAATAAATTTTGATTCTAGGGTATTTAGCTACTGGTTGCCACATGTAAATCAGAGTTGAAGTAATTTTCCCAATACTGGCACAGCTACTTCTGTTGAAAAACCTGCCATAAAGTAGGATATTTAACAGTGGGTTCCTCAGTTTACATGGTTCAAGCAAGTTTCTTGTTGTTCCCAGTGGTTTCTGCAGCTTGTGCTCTATAAGATAGGTGGCTGCGATGCCAAATTACATGAGTAATAGGATGCAGACTCTCACTACTACAGTTCATGGATTCCTCACATTTTTCATCTAATTAGTTCAGAAATTTCACAGTAAAAAATCTTGCATTTATTCCACAGCTTTTGCAATGTTGGCTGTGTCAACATAAAATGTTGAACAGAAATTGTAGAGAAGGTGACAGTCTATGTGGATTCTGACAAATATGACTTTCTCTGTCACAGGTTGGTGGAAGATGTTTTATATGTAGTGGGAGTGTTGTTATATTGAGAACTGATTTAAATATGAATGGACTAGCAAGACCAAAAAGGACTTATTGTAAGGTAGGAGTTATGGAAGCAGATTGCTGGAACTGGTACAGATATGTTTGTGGGATCACTACCTGGTAAATAGTATTTTGAAAACAAGTTTATAATTCAGTATTTTTGCATGCCATTTAACCTCTTTGGGGGACAAGATTCCTAACACAGTTATGTAATAATGATTGATTATGCAGGCAAAAGGTTGGGCCTCTGTCTCATTTCTACAACTGAGGGTGATGTCAGGCACACTTTTGAGAAACTTTCACACCCTTGTGTGGAGGTAGTATCTTTCTTTGAACATTAGAAAAGCCTGAGGTGAAGTATGAGTATATCATTCCAGAGGTTACAGAACATCTCAGGAAAAATGCATGATCATACATGTTTGTGGCAGATGTAACACCTCTTATTCTGCCTTGCATATGTAGCACAGAATATTTCTGGTGTGAAGCTGTTTATACTTTCTACCAGCAGCATATAATCTATGATATATCCACTCTATTCTAATGAGTTCCAGTATTGTTACCGGATTATTTTTTTGGATAAATTCTTTCAAAAAACAGAGCTGCAGAGTACATTAAATTAAGTTGATGCAGCTGATAGCAACAGAAAATACTTAAGTTTTGACAAATTCATGGATTAAAATGAAATTACTTATTTAGTATCTTCTGCTTCCATCCAAACATAAGAAGCCTTACCAAAAAAGGATGAATTTATAACCAGTAAAATGATAGAATAAGTGAAGATCAGCAGATTTACTGTCTCTCAGGGAGCAAGATTATTAAGCTAATTACTTAAATATAAATGATACTATAGGCAATAGTTTGGACCTCTGAGTCCTTGCAAAAGGGTATAATGTTTGAGACATAAAATTCTAGTTGAAGAAACTTGAATGTTATGGCACTAATAGCATCCTGCTTCATAGACAAAAAGATACTTGCACAGCATAAAAATGAACAAACTGTGCCATGTAAATTAAACTAAAAATGGATTGGGGGAGTATAAAATGTGGATTCTCACCATGTTCAGTGCAGTTTCTTCTCCGGTTCCTAACCCATGAAGGACTATTCAAAAACTGTAGTGTTTGGTGATGACACAAGCATACTGCAGTTAACAGAAATGGATCACATTAATAGTCATGTACTAAATAAAACAGTAAATGTGAAATTCCATAATATCCTTCTGGATAACAAGGTAAACTGGAGTCAACACACAAATAATCTAATCAGTTATTTCAGATAGCTTGCTTGCTTTGCACTTAAAAGTAGTCACTTTGTTGCAAATTATCTTCAGGAACTATGCAGCTAAAATAAAGATTGCACTCATTCAGGGAAAGTGCATGGTAGATGTACTGTATCAAGAAGACAACTGCACATCTTACCCAGCTAGCACTCAAGCTTATTTCAAGGTGGATATTGAGTTTAGGTTCAGTTGAAAATTCAAGATTGAAAAATCAACCTGTTACACAGCTTGTTTCAAGGTGGGTATTGAGTTTAGGTTCAGTTGAAAATTCAAGATTGAAAAATCAACCTGTTACACAGTTTACATCAAGCTGTAAAAATTTAGCTTGAATTAAAATAATTTTCCCAAGCTTGAAATAAACTGTAATTTCCCTGGAAGGCTGTACAGCAGATGCGCGTGCAGCATAGCTTCCATAGACGTCCACGGGAAGCGCCACAAGCGTTTATAAACCGTGACGTAAGGGTGTTGTCGTGTGTGACGTCATGACGGCGCGGAGTTTGGTTTTAGTGTGGCTGTCTCCAGTTCTGTTTTATCTTATTTTATTTACTTTTCTGAGCCTTGCTATGTTTACGGCCATTTTACCTTTGTGACGCGCATTAATGGTTGTGGTTTGTTGACAAGTTTGTTTTATACTAGAAAACAGTTCGGTACGTTAATGTTACAAATGTTAAATATTATGTAATGTAAAGTTACGTTTACGGCCATTTTACCTTTGTGACGCGCGTTAATGGTTGTGGTTTGTTGACAAGTTTGTTTTATACTAGAAAACAGTTTGGTACGTTAATGTTACAGATGTTAAATATTACATAACGTAAAGGAATACCATATTCTTTTACGTAGAAAAATTGAGCCTGGATAAAAGTGAAATGGATTACCAGCTAAGAATACATATTACAAGTTGTTGTTCAAAAAGAGGTCATTTTAAACTAATTCTCTAATCCGAGGAACAAATAAATTAAAACTTCTTCATAATTTTTTCACACCATTTCCATTCTGATATTTATTTAATTAATTAGGTTCAATAAATTCAGATTAATATTTATATAGCTTAAAACAAGCTGTAAATACCAGGCTGTATTCCATGTGTGTAGATACAGCTGGAGCCAAGCTTGATAAGTCAAGCTTGAAATATAGCTTGAACTCTGCCAACTTTGATGTTTGTTTCAAGCTTGAATCCAGCTAACAGGCCTGACTATTCCAGCTTTGATCAAGCTTATATACTTGAACTTTACAGCTGGAAACAAGTTTGAAACCGGCTTACTGTGCTATCTGGGTACAAAGATCACTTCAAAGGTATGGAAACTCTCACACTCACTTCCCAGTTAATTTACTATACAATGGTATTTGTTACCAGTATAAAAAATCAGTTTCAGTTAAATTGTTTTGTTGTTGTTGTGGTGGTCTCCTGACTGAAGACTGACTGACATGTCACTCCATGTTACTCTACCTTGGGCAAACTTCTTCATCTCTGCATAACTACTGCAGCACCCATTTGAGTCTGATTGCTGTTTTCAAGCCTTGCTCTTCTTCTACACTTTTTTACCCTTCATACTTCTCTCCATTATCAGACTGACTATTCCCTGCTGTCTTAGGATGTTTCCCAACTGATCCCTTCTTTTAGCCAAATTGTGCTACAAATTCCTTTTTCCCCAGTTTGATTCAGTACCTCTTCATTACCTACTTGATACACATGTATAATATTCAACTTTCTTCTGCAGTACCACATTTCAAAAGCTTCTAACCTCTTCTTGTTTGAATTGTCTAACATAACTATCTGATTGAGAACGGATTTTTCTGTGATTACACACTTGTATAAAACATTCTTGGACTTCTTCCCATTTCATTTCAGAATAAATCCTCAAGCTTTCGATGATTACCCCCATCATCTTAGCAACTGTCTGTTATGACTGCCATTGTGGTGCCTGACACTGATCAGCCAGAACATTATTACCACCTACCTAGTAGCTGGTATGTCCATGTTTGCCATGGATAACAGTGGTGACACATTAAGGCATGGAATCAATGAGGCCTTGGTAGGTTGCTGGAGGGAGTTGACACCACATCTGCACACACAAGTCACCTAATTCCCATAAATTCTGGGGAGGTGGTGGTCAATGAGCTTTGACAACACGTTCACTCACATCCCAGATGTTCTTGATTGGTTTCAGATCTGATGAGTTGGTGGGCCAGCACATTAGCTGAACCTTGCCACTGTGTTCCTTGAATCACTCCATCACGCTCCTGGTCTTGTGACATGGTGCATTATCTTGTTTAAAAATGCTACAGCCATAGGGAAACGTGATTGTTATGAAGGGTGCCCATGGTCTGCAACCAGTGTATGATAATTCTTGGCCATCATGGTGCCGTCTGTAAGCTCTACTGGACCCACAGATGCCCATGTAAATGTGCCCCAGAGCATAATGGAGCAGCCGCCAGCTTCTCTCCGTCCATGTGCCCATTTCAGTCGTAGTTGCTGATATGGTGTTAAATGGCACAAGCGTAGGTTGTCAGCTGTGGAGGCCCATTGTTGGGAGAGTTTGGTGCACTGTGTGAGACACACTTAAGGTTGATGTTAGTTCCACCACAGTTCACCACCTGTGCTGTTTTACCAGTCTGCCCAGCCTACAACATCAGAAATCTGTAATGAGGGGTGGCTGTCCAACTCCATGATGTCTGGACTTAGTTCACCTTGGTTTCACCATGTGTTGAAGACACTCACCATGGCACTCTGCAAACACCCGTCAACTTGTGCAGTTTCCAAACTGCTTGTTCCAAGCCTCTGGGCCATCACAATCTGCAGTCAGTTGGACCCAGATAGATCATACACTTTCCCCATTCTATGCAAGGACAGCACGTTCACTGTAACTACATGCCCTGTGCATGTGTCTGACTAGCAGTCATTCCTCACTAGGGAATGCTGCTATTGCTGGGATGGGTTTATATTGATAGTAGGTCAGTGGTCATAATGTTTTGGCTGATTAGTGTATATCCTATTGTTTCAATAGTAAAGTATCTGAAATTTGCAAAAATATAGCTTATTGTACCACTTTATTGTTACATTATCCCAAAACATATCACCACATGCTATTAGATAATTGGCTATCCTTAGAACAAAAATGACATTACTACTTATCTTCCATGGAGAATAAAAAAGTCCAGGCTTCTTGATCATAAATAATAACTTGACATTAATTGTGTATATTCTTCCAATTTACTTATTTCTGATGCAGGAGATAAATTCACAATTTTTCACAACCATTGATTCCATTTTTCTGATTAATCCAAGTCCAATCTTTGATTGAATGAATACCTTAGCCATAACTGTACTGACAAAAACTAGCTGATTTTCCTTGCACCAGCCCTTATAGAAAAATATAACAAGCCATGATGCCAAAGTCATTATTAAAACAGTTATTTTTGTAAAGTTACAATGAAATAGAAAATTGTTAAGGCTTTCGTGGCCACTTGTTGACAAACTGCCTATTGGCTTCTGTCTCGGGGACGACATTCATCTAATGATGTTACTGACGTTTTGCCTGCACGAGTGGCTGGCATTGTCAAAGCTTCACCCTCCAATGCCGACAGTGGTCGGTGAAGCTTTGACAATGCCAGCCATTCATGATGGCGAAACGTCAGTAATATCATTAGATGAACATCGGCCGAAGAGCCCGAGACAGAAGCCAATAGGCAGTTTACAATGAAAACTTACATGACATGAAAGTCTTTTGGGTATGGTATTACATTATATTATAAAATGCTATATACACTGATGGGAAAAAATAGCAGTGCCAAAAAGGAGTTGTACAATATAAATAAAAGTTGGTAGGTGTGTTTCTACATCTGAAAGATGATGTCTGTTCAAATTTCAAGCCAGCCACATAAGAGCAGTGCAAACAGCACTACTGTGGGGGTACAAATCAGGTTTGCTTTAAGTACACTCTGCATGAGCATCAGTCACCTATGAGATTGGATGTAGTAAGTTGATGTTAGTCGTACATTCTTTTAATGTGACAAAGAGCCATTATCAACACCTCACTGAATTTGAACAAGATCCTGAAATAGGGCTACTGTCTCATAGCCAGTGATGGTCATGTGTTGGTTAAAAGGAGACCAGTTGAAAGCCTGCAACTAACAACCTGTCTGCACACTAGACATACTGTACTTACAGTGGGAGAGATGTTCTGGGGTGCAATTTCATGTGACGGTGGGAGCACTCTCTTGATTATCTCGTGCACCCTGAATGCAAATTTGTATGTCAATGTTGATGATTCAATATGTAATGTCCATTCAAGAACAGCATTCCTGGAGGTGTTTTCCAACAGGATAACACTCACCCACATGCTGCTGTTATAACCTAACATGCTCTACAGCATGTCAATATGTTACCTTGGCCTGCTCTCTCACCATATGTCTCACCAATCGAGAACATACGGGACAACTGCAGCATCATCCACAAATGGCATTAACCATCCCTGTATTCACTGACCAAATGCAACAGGCACGGAACTTCATCACATAATTTGATTTCCAGCATCTGTGCAACACAACACATGCATGAAACTTCCTGGCACATTAAAACTGCTTGCTGGACCGAGACTCGAACTCGGGACCTTTGTCTTTCACGGGCAAGTGCTCTACCGACTGAGCTAACCAAGTACAACTCACGACCCATCCTCACAGCTTCACTTCTGCCAGTACCTCGTCTCCTACCTTTCCAACTTCACAGAAGTTTGAGTCTCAGTCTGGCACACAGTTTTAATCTGCCAGGAAGTTTCGTATCAGTGCACACTCCACTGCAGAGTGAAAATCTAATTCTGGAAACAACACATACATGTCTGCAAGCTTGCATTCAACATTCTGACAGTTACACTGGTTATTAATGTACCAGCATTTCACATTTACAATATCTTGTCTTGTGCTTACATTAATTTGCACTCTGATAATGTTAATCATTTAAATATTTTACTTAGACAAATGTATTTTCAAAATTTCATTACTTTATATTAATTATTTTTTGGTGTTGTGATTTTTGATTTCTGTCAGTGAAATACAACATGGAACCAAACCCAGAAAACTTGTACATTAATTGACTGTGGCCATGGAAACCTACACAATTATAAAAATTAGTTACCTATTCACAGAAACTTAAGTGTGACAGTATGTTTTACAATAATGAGGAAAATGATTGATACATTTCACGTTTGTAAAAATATTTATTTTTCACACAAAATTTTTTAAAAAATGTTGATTGTAAACAGTTAGTTCTAAAAAACTTTATTTTTCCTACTATGTATCACAATTATTTTGATTAATAACATGTGTTCTCACTCAAGAATAACATTTTTTCGTTCGGAAAGTTACTACTTGCTTTATCTCGTGCACTTGTAAACAGTCTTGACAATTCTATGCTCTATTCTGCAATTCTTAAAAAAACTGCATTATTATTCCTCTAGATTTGACAATTTTGGTATAACTCATTATAAACTTGGGAATATGTTACAGCACATTATTAAAATTTGCAGTTTTGTTGATGACATGATGTGTTCAGTGTCAGCTGGTATGTAATCCCCAATTTATTCTTCCATACTACAATGAATAATGAATAAAAAAATTTCAATTGTAGTCATAAAAAAGTACAATACTTGATACCATGTGTTGAGTCATACATTAAATGCTGTGCAACTAGTAATACATTAAAAATTGCATATCACATACTCCAATAGGCATTCAAGGTTGTTACATTGCAGCTGCTAATCATCCACATTCACTTCCTTTCCTTCAAGGCCAAACTCAAGACAAATACCTTTGTAAAAGACTTCCTAACACTTACATTTATATTTAATGATAAGAAACTCTCTTTTTTGGAAATTCTTTCCTTGCATTTTATATCCTCCCTGTTTTGGGCATCATCAGTTATTTTGCTACCCAAACAGCAAAACTCATCTATAATTCTTAGTGTCTCATTTTGTAATCTAATTCCCTTAGCATAATCTGATGTAACTCAGCTACATTCCATAACCCTTGTTTTACTTTTGCTGATTTTCATCTATCCATTCCAATGAACTGCTCCTCCATGTACTTTGTCATCTCTCATAGAATTACAATGTCACTGGCAGACTTCAAATTTTTTATTCCTTCTCCTTGAACTTTAATTTTTTTTCAAATGTCTCCTTTGTTTCCTTCACAGCTTGCTCAGTGTATAGATTCAATAACATCAGGAGTAAATCTGAGAGGATACAAGATTTATTGCTGTTTTATTGATTCGAATTTCAATAAAAATCATTTGGTTAATAGGAAAACCCTGTGCTAGATTGATTTATAAATGAAGAAGCATCCATCATTGTGCATTTGAGTAAAGTTGAGTAGGAAGGTAATTCTGAAGACTAGAAATATCTTCATTGGCTATGAAGATTTATTATGGAGCCTATTCTACTGTGGTTGCTCTGTTTATTTGCCTGAGGTATTGCTTGTGAGCTCCTGGCAGTGACAAGAACTGTAGCTTTACACTTGACATCATTGCAAGTACAGCAACGAGATTTATGTGCAGTTTGTGGCTCCAGGGAACATAAAAAACTCAGATATAGTATTTTGCAATCTTGTCAATATATTCTGAATCTTTTTGAAATAATATTTTGATCAGTTGGTTGAATATCAGGGTGTGAACTTAATATCAGCCTCACATGAAGACACATGGTAATGACTGACCTCTTGTCTGATGTATTGTCGATGCATAATAAATTCTGCTTGTAATTCCAAATTGTCAGAATGCTGGTTTAGTAGATGTTGACACCGAACCAAGATTTTAGATGATTTCATTTAGTCAGGAGTTTGATGACTGCTACAAAGCAGATTTGTAGTTTATTTGTAACACACATATTGATTGAAAACTTACAGACCACAACCCTGTTGCACTCCATTCTTAACCACTGTTTCCCTTTTGTGACCTTCGACTCTGTGGACTACAATCTGGTTTCTGTACAAGTTGTTAATAACCTTTCACTCTCTGTATTTTATCCCTGCTATTTTCAAAATTTCAAAGAATGTAGGCCACTCAATATTGTCAAAAGTTTTCCCTAAATCTGCAAATCCTAAAATTTAGTTTTGCCATTCTTTGATCTATCATTTAGGACAAGTCATAGGGGCAGTATTGCCTTGAGTGATACCACATTCCTCAAGAATCCAAACTAATCTTACCTTGGTCAGCTATTACATTTTTCCATTCTTCTGCAAATAATTTGTGTCATTATTTTGCATCCATAACATGTTAGACTGCTTCACTTCATTAATGTATAACTTCTTTCACATCATTGAATTGACTAATGTATGAATGGAAGTAACTGTTGACAGTGCTGATTTGTTTTCATTAGTTAACCTTATTGTCATTAATTAGTTTCAAAATACTTGAAGCACCCTAATATTTAATTTTGGACTTCCACTTCCCATTATGATTCTTGTCTAGTGTCACCTTTCTATATCTTTTCTGGTCTTGCTTCCCCATGTCTTCCACTTTCTCCCTTCACTACTTACTGAGCAACTGCATTATCAATGAGGAGCTGCAGGCTTCAGATCTTCATTTATCTTTTCATAGATATTCCATGGCTTTTATTATTTTATTTTAGTCTAAAGTATAAAAGACTCCTTCCATAAGGGTACATTCCAGTGAACATGCCGTCAAAAGAAGCCAAACTACATCTATCCATTAAATTCCTATAGAACCACCCAAGTAAGAATTTTCTGAAGTGAATCCCTGAAGTAACAGTAAATCTGAATCTAAACTGGAATATTCACAAATAGAATTCAGCAATTATCAGTTGTATAATGTCACAGAATATCAATAGAATTTTAATAATAATCTGAGCTACTCTTTTACAGACATATAGTAATTCATCAGTTAAACCTATCTCATTTTTAGTGATGTAGCAGCCTTTCTTCAAGGCTGCTGCTTTTTTACTAATTAAGATGTTTATTTAAAACCAATGTAGGGAAAGGGTAAGCCCTTTTACGAATAATGGTCATACCAAGGTTTAAAGTAGTTGGCTGTTAATATGACAAGCAATAATCCTATAAAAACAGCTAATTTCTGATTTTGTGGCCCTTTACTTTCTTCAGATTAGTTAAGATTTTCCTTCATAATAAGATACATGTTTGTGAGAGAGAACATAGACTTTAAGCTTACAGGTAAAACAAGATTTTTTTAAAACATGGACACATATGATGTTTTATATTCATATGTCAATAAATATCACCATCAAGACTATAGAAATAGTTATAACAAAGAAATAACATTTTTCTTGTTTGTTGAAGACTTTTTTTTCCAATTTTTTTCAGATAATTCCCTATGATGCTCCATTTTTTACAACATGGTTCTGTACTAACTGGACAGTTCTATTTTTTCCATTATATTTTGTATGCAGAGTTTCAGCAATGAAATGTAAATCTGCTGGCAGTATTTTACAAGAAAGTGTCAGAAATTTTAGGGACAAGGGCTTTACAGCAGGTAAGCACAAACCAATTTAGGGAAGTAACATTCATTGCATAATTTTGTTTGCTATATCTTTGCATAATTTTGGTTCCTATATGTTGTACTTCACTGTAGCAAAAAATATGCACAGTGATACAGACTATTGCTAAATATAATAAATCACCTGTATAATTTGTCATTATGAGTACAGCTTATAAGAGAAAGAAAGGGTACCTTATAATTTATACACTGTTAATGTTTTACAAGTAAGTGAAATTAAATTATGGCTTACACTCTCACACACATTCTACTATCCTCAAATAACACTTATATATAATTTTGAGTGTGTGAAGCAGAGCCACTTAGAAATTGTAAATGAAGGATATGTGATAAATATAAACACATATTAATAGTTCATTTAAGAAAGAAAGCTTGTCAAACCAGATCTATGTCTTCAAGGTGTGACTGATTAATGTATTTGATTATTCATAAAAATCCTAATATTCTACAGTAAGATCTGAGAGTTACAAAGCATCATCATCCTTCCAGCAGGCTGAGTAGGATTTTTGTAATGATTTTCCTTTGTATATTTTATTTTACATGCAGTTCTTGTCCTAAAATTATTCCCATAACAACGAAGCTCCATAATATCAAACACACATATGCCCAATTGCAGTTGATATGGTCATTCTCATCTCACATAGTGTTCTCCTCCCTGACTCCCTTGATGTCATAACTTTTCATAATCCAGTTACTTCTCCATCAAAATCTGCCACAGCATTGTGGCCAATTCACATTTATCAGAAAAAGGTGCTTTATGGCCATTTAAATTTGTAGAATTCCTCTGTTCATTGCCACAGTCACTTCTCATGATGTATAGGATGTTTAAAAATAGTGTCCCAAACTCTTTTGGGAGAGAGTATTGATCAAAACTAAAAAACAGTCCTATGAATTTATATCTGGAAACAAATACTTGTTGGAATAGGGGTCCATTTTAATTTGTCAGAAATGATCAGCACTCAGCTGTGTGAGCTGTCTTCTCTTTTCTTACTAGTTTTATTTGCATCTGTACTGAGCCATTTAGAATAGAATGGAATAGTATGTTTTCCATACAACTGGCATCGTCAGAGTGTTCAATACTTTTTTTAAAATTACAATAATTATTATTGTACATAATTGTGCCTGTGCAGGGCAAGCAGATACACATGCTAAAGTAATATTGATAAGACAACAATTATTCATTCACAATAGTAATAATAATAATAATAATAATAATAATAATAATAATACATCATAACAGTTAAATATACAATAGTATCAAGATATATTTATGGTACACCTTACGTATCCTTTTAAAAAGTCTTTGTTGGTGCGTTACTGTCACAAACGTATAGGTATAATTCATATGGCAGTTTTTTGTTTCATGTAGCATATCTCTTTTGTGTCGCTGTTTAGAAACTCATCATGTGAGTAATATGGCATACATTTGAGCCACACTTCTATTGTTTGCTTAAAGTTATTCATTGCTAGTCCATTCACAGCCTTTGAGAGTTTGTTATAAAATTTCAAGCTAAGGTGTTTATGGCTCTTTTGTGTTATGGTATGGTAGGTCTATGTTACTATTATTTTGATTATTATGAACATGCACATTGTGCATATTTTTAATGATGGTTTTCTAAACTTTTAGTATTCAACACATATGGTTTGAGTTACCCCGAAATACAATTCCGTATCTTATTACTCACCCAAAGTAGCTATGATATACTACTTTTCTTATGCCTATATTGGTAGCATTGTACAATATTCTCATTGCAAATGCTAGGCTGTTTAATTTGTTTGCAAGGTATTATATATGTGATCCCCATGATAGATTTTTATCTAGTTGCATTCCTAGGAATTTCACACAGCTAGCTTTCTGCAAATCCTGGTTTCTGTGACTGACCTGAATATCATTTAATTTTGCTTGTTTTGTTTTAAACTGCATTAAGTGAGTCTTTTCCATATTTAATTTTAACCCATTTAAATCAAATCAGGCATCTAATCTTTCTAAAGTATTTAATACAATTTGTGGAATTTGATCAGTACTGTTACTTTCAATGATTAAAGATGTGTCATCTGCAAATAAAACTGAGTGACACTCAATATTAAGAGGCAGATCATTTACGTAAAACAAAAACAGAATGGGACCTAAGACAGAACCTTGGAGTACTCCATGTGATACATGTATGAGTATCTACTGTTGATAAAGCAGTTACAGACTCATAACCACATAGTTTATTCAGACATTTTAGAAAATAACACAAAAAAATCAAATTTTGTACAGATTCTTGAGTTTTCTGGTATTATTCCTTGCAAAGATGAGTTGAAGGGTGTTTTATTTGGAGTTGTTTTCAAAAATACTCCAACTTTATTATGTGCTACATCTTTGACATAAGTATAGTAATAATAATATAGAAAAGAAACACTAGATCAGTTATTTTCTTTTTAATAGTTGTGATGACTGTCAGTTTTAGACATTTTGTTACTTATCTTAACTAATACCATATGTCATGTTTTTATCTGCAGCATTTTTGTGCAGAAATTTTGTGTACAAAATTTTTTTCAAGATCAATACAACCACTGTTGACTGTGCAGCTAGGTTCCTGACACGATGCAGTTTCTTCTGTCTCCTGTGGGTAGCAACAAATTATATGTACATTCATTCACTACGCATCCTTCTGGCAACTGATGTGATGGCCTTATTTGCCACTAATGTTTCCTGTGTGTACCTGCTATCATGGGTTATACTACATGAGCAGTTTGTTGGTGTCAGGGTAAGTTTGAAAGAGATGATTTTATAAAATTAGATACATGAAAATATATACCTAAACTATTTTATACAGGATGCTTCTAAACTACAATGGCTATTCAATAAAGAATTATCAAAATTTTTATGGTCATAATTTCTTGTGCTAGAATTTAATCTTATGATTCTGTTAGTTTAAAGCATGAAAAACATACTGTACTAGTTTCATTGTTGGCACTCTTGGCTTCCACTTGTGAAAGGTAGGAAAGCTGAGACATGTTCAGTATTGCCTTCCGCAGTTTCTTTCAAAGATAATCACTGCTGATGAAATGTAGCTACATCAGTTTTGATTCTGGGAGCAAACAGCAAATTTCAGAGGGGAAACACATTAATTATCAACCTCAAAATAGCAGAGAAAATGTTGCTTCTGCTGGGAAGTTACAGTCATCTCATTTGATATTCATGGAATACTTATTCAGCATATTGTGCCTCCACATACATAAATAATTGGACAGTAGTACACGGATGTCCTGGAAACTCTGAAAGTCCATATCAGGCACAGAAGACCACACATCTGTGAAACAGGATGGATGCTGCACCATGATAATGCACAGTCATATATTCCAGATATTGTTACTGAATATCTTGTAAAATTCAGCGTGAAGTGCCTCCCTCACCCTCCCGTCAGTCCAGATTTAGCCCGATGTTACTTTTTTCTCTTCTGTAGCATGAAGAACTATCTTTGTGGGAAGCTTTTTCTGTCATTAGAAACAGTAACGAAGGTTGTGGGTCGATACTGAAGGACCTTTCAAAAATTGATTTCCAGCGTGTCTTTGCAGACTGGCAGAAATGTTGGTAAAAGTGAATCACATAAAAAGGAGACTGTTTTCAGAACTGAAGTGCCTCATACAAGTATAAATGCTAGGGGATATTTTTTGTGCAAAATAGTAGCAAAAATATTTTGTGAAGTACATCATATACTAGCTTGTCAATAAACACCTCAAATGTCTCAGCAGACTGCCTTCTTTTAATGAAAGAAAAGTTCTGTCAGAAATTCTCCGTGACAGTGTTATGAAAAGGATAGACTGCTACTCACCATATAGAGGTGATGTTGATTTGTAGACAGGCACAACAAAAAGACTGTTGTGCCTGTCTGAAGCTCAGTATCTTCTCTGTATGGTGAGTAAGCAGTCTATCCTTTCATAATATGGTAATTATTCCATCCTGGGTTTTCCATTGTTAGAAATACTCCTTGAGTTTTCTTATCACATTTAGAGATGTACACATTATACAGGGTGATGCAGGAGTCCAGGAACATTTTAAAATGCACAATTCATGGAATAATGTAGGTTTAGAGGTAAAATTTGAAGCACATGTTGAAATGACATGGGGTTTTGTTTAAACCAAAAACATGTTCAAAAACCAGCCAACATGTGGCACTGGTCAGCAATGCACTATTTATCCCTTCTGCATGAGAATCATTTATAAAATGAGCTGTAGTGAGAGAGGGAGTCATATGTGCCAGCAATTGTCACATGTTAACTTTACGAGAACAGGCACTATTTGTGAAGCATTATGATTAGAATGGAGAACCTCCTACTGCACCTTCTTGATTCTGTCATCATTAGAAGAGCATTCAAACGGATAAAAGTCCTGTAACAAGTGTTACTGTGAAGAAAATCATCATGAAGTTCAAAAGCATGAGTTGTTTAGATGATTGGCCCCTTAGTGGATGGCCACACACAAGTGCTACTGCTACTCAGACAGTTCAAGAACTGGAGACTTAAGTTAGCTCATCTCTGCATGGTGAAGTCAGTGCTTGTGAAGTCACAAATCATACCAGCATTCCATGCACCACATATGGAGAGCATTAAGGCATACCTCCCAATGTCACTTGTAAAAATTCCAGCATCATTATGAACTGTTAGCCACCAGTATTGTGACATGGAAGGCATTTGTGCCGAAGGCACTTCAAAAGGTGGGGCAAGATGACAACTGGTTGTCACTTCAAAAGTGACAACTGGTTGCCCAATGTGTTGTGGACTGACAAAACCCACTTCACACTCAAAGGGTATTCCAGCATTTATAACTGCAGAATTTGGGTTACTAAAAACACGAGAACTGTCATGAGGACCTTATTGTATGACAAGGAAGTCACAGTGTGCTGTGGATTTTTCGTATCAATCATGATTAGACCTTTTCTTTGTTAGAAAGAACATCATCTTTGCTATAAATAAATTTTTGTGCTAATTATTGCTTCTGTATCATATGAAGTGCTGTTTGTCAGTCATTTTGTACACCCCATGTCATTTCAAGCATGTCTGTAAATTTTTACCTTTCTACATACATTATTCTGTAAAATACTGAATTTTCAAAACTTAATGGACTTTTGGATGACCCTGTATATACATAAAGTAACTTTCAACACACTTAGGTGAACAGTTTTTGTGACAACAGGAAAATCACAGTAAGGGTGGGCTTTGTTAGCCCACCACATACATATCTGTGCGTATGTTTCACTATAAATCTTCAATCTCTCTGCATGTTACTAGAAATGTTTCAAGTGGTTGCTAACAACTTTTAATACAATTGACAGTGGTGCACTAGCCATTATCAGACATGATGAAATATTGCCACATGCTACGGCACATGCAGTGAAGCACAGTGTTTTGCATTGCTGGCTGGTATGCTATGGGTCACTGGCTCAAGCCAGACCATCAGCAATTGTTTGTTATTTACATTGCTGGAAGTGGTTGAAACATGATTGTAATGCTTGTATATTCTGTAATATTCAGTGTTTCTATAAATACCAGCATTCTGGAATATTCACTATTTGTATAAATAGCTGCTCTCTCCACTTACGAGGTGGTTGTACACTGATGTTCGTATTACACTTGCTTTCAATGTTAAGTGATATATTTCATTGACGATATTGCTTCTGGATTTGGACTTGAGTGTCATTATGATGTGAGCTTGTTTGGGGGAGATGCCGTGTACATCAAAACATCTACATCACTGTGGCTCCAATTATTTTGGATCTCCTAAAACGACTAGGTTCAGCAACTATTGCATCAGAATAATTGCTAATTTTGAAGATATAGAAATTAGCAAGCTAACATACTTTCCATTCTTTCACTCTCTGATGTCATACATAATAAAATTTTTTGGTTCTTCAACACTTAGGTAAAAAGTATTCACTGCTCAAAAGAAAGTGATTAGAATAATGTATGTGGCTCATAGTCACACATCTTGTAGGCATTTTTTAAAAAAGGTATGAATTCTTACGCCAGTGTCACAGTACATTGACTCAGTAATGAAGTTTGTTCTCAACAACATGGACCAGTTTAAAAACAACAGTGACATCCATGATTGTAATATCAGAAGAAAGAAAGACTTACACTGTCCTCTACTTAACCTATCTTTAACACAGAAAGGAGTAAATATGCTGCTGAAAAACTTTTCAATAAATTACCAGCTGAAGTAAAATCTCTGAGAAACAGCAGTAATAGTTTCAAAAATAAACTGAAATTATATCTCCTTGACAACTCCTTCTATGCCATAGATGAATCCTTCAATAGGAATAAATAAATGTATAGGTAGAATATATGCATTTTGTGCTGGTTAAGGGAATAGAGTAGGGGAAAAAATTTAAGGTTTAAAAAAAAGAAACCCTTGATTCATATGTGCATTTCTTATGCACTTGACACGTTCCACATCATAATGGTTTCCGTATGGCTGATGAATGAAATATGTAACTAACTAACTAACTAACTACATAAAAGGCTAAGCAGACTTGCAGATTTCTACCAATGTTTTCTTCAGTTCAGCCTGGAATTTGTCCCAGCAATTGCACTTCTCTTTATTATTCTCAAATCATTTTATTGCCTACATGGACAAGAACCAGAATACACAAACAATACAGCATCCCTAAGATCCGTACATTGAGGAGAACAATCGGCTCCAAGCCAGGAATAAGCCAGCTTCACATCAGGCATCCATCAGTGTTTTCTAGAGAGACTTGCCAGAACCCAGCAACAAAATATCTCAAGGGATTCAACTGAATAACCTGATACAGTGGGTGGGTTGACATGATATCTTTGACAGACATACACTTTTACATGGCTGGCACAGCCCAGCAGTGGTTTGAGAACAACGAAGAGTAAAACTGAAGAACAGGCCCAGCATCATGGCAAAACAATACATTCATTCATGTATCATGTATCATGCTGTTCTGGTAAAGCATGTTACAACAATGATTCATCAGGTGGGGCCAATGCATCAAAGGAAATGTATCAAGCTGTTCTGGTAAAACATTACAACAACAATTCATCAGGTGGGGTCAATGCATCAAAGAAATGCATCTGAAAAAAAAGACAGACAGATACACACAAGCGCACGCATGCGCCCACACACACACACACACACACACACACACACACACACATTGGATGAAAGAGGAATGATCGACAGCTGAATGTCATCCCTGTGACAGATGTGGAAGATCAGCATGACTTTGCTTCTTTCATATGCCAAGTTGTATGAGAAGAGATACAGCATTTTATGGCAACTAAATTGTCAGACTGAGTATGTAAGAGATAGCTACTGTGAATGTCAACCCTATTTGTCAGGAGGCAATAGACAATGTTGAAAACGAGGTGTATCTATCTTTGACACCAATCTCTACCTCCTGTTGAATCCACCATGAAAAATGACTTACATAGCCACCATAAAATGGAGCAATGCATTTGCAACCAACTCCTACACCAAGTTTAACATGCAGTAGAAGAACAAACATTTGGAGGATGGAAGACAACACACCTGTCTGTTTTCGTTGTGTATGGTCTGAGCACATTGTCCACTACTGAGAGTAAGAAGACTAGTGTTTGGCCACTGTTACCTCACCATACATCGACCTTCACAACAGTCCTGTTCACGCCAATTAACTGCAGAGGAATATGACTGACCTGTGGACCAAAGCTGATCACTGTATCCTGTATGAGATTGCTCCCCAACATGCTGTAACTGTTCTCCATCAATGTGCAGAAGTACCAACAGCTTGCCTAACTGCCAACTTCAGAAAAACTATGTGAAGCAACCATCAGTGGAAGTGAGGCCACAACTCCTCCATAGACAACAGTTGTCAAGATGGCAGCCTATCTCACTGATGTCATCCCTAAGCACAGGCACTATTTGAATCAGAGGCTTCTTTCTCTGTAATGTTGAATGCTTATCACCACCAGTTAAAGAAGACTATGCTCTATGACACAAAAGTGATTATGCTGAAGGCCACAAATGGAAAACACATCCACCCAGCAGGAACATGTATTGGAAGAATAACTGTTAGTGACAGACCACAGTCATTCTAGTCTGTTGTTTTAATGAAATGAGGCCATCATGTTACTCTCATGTGGGACTACTGCTAAGCATCACTGCTGGCTGTGGAAGGTCAGAGCTCCAGATTGATGACACTATTTCAACAAGCACTAGTTCTGGGCTGTTGTTATCCCACTATCTTAAATGAGATGAGTTCTCATTGTCAATCAAGATGAACAGGTAATTTCGTGAGCAGCCATGACTCACCTTACTGTCATTGATGAAGAATTGTGCTCTGCTACCACTACAGACAATGCAGGGAAAGAAGCTGTTGCCAGACTGCCGATAGGATCTGGCCTGACTGAAGAAAAACATCAGCGACTAATAGCCATTCTGCATCAATTTTTGGATGCTTTCAAATCAGGAGTTGAGGAAAGACAAAGTGTCCCATGATAAAATAACATATTAACAATGGGGATCATCCACTTAGCAACCGGTACTCATGTAAACTGTCACTGGTTGGATGATGGGTCCAGGAGAAAGTGGAGAAGGTACTCTAAGATGACATCATTGAACCTTCAGGAAGTCCTTGTCCTCTCAACTGCTCCTTGTGAAGAATAAGGGCGGCACATGTCATTTATGTTTTGACTACCAATGACTGACCAAAATCATGAAGAAATATGTTGATCCATTGCCATGTATTGATGGCACCTTAGACTACTTAAAAGGAGCAAATTATTTCTCAGCAATGGACATGTAAGATCTACTAGCAAATTGAGTCAATGACAGTGACCAGGAAAAGACTGCCTTCATAATTCCTGGTGCTCTCTATGAGTTTAAAGTTTTGCCATTTGAACTGTGTATCACTCAAACCACCTTGGACATGTGATGGATAACATGTTTCAACACCAAAACTGGACAACATGTCTTTGCTATATAGATGACACTGTCACTTTTTAAGGAAATTTGAAGAACATCTGAGCTGCCTGATAACTGTGCTGAAGTGTGTCACATTGCAGGTCTCCACTTGAATCTGAAAAGTGGTGCTTTGTGACCCAAGAAATGAAAATATTGGTGCACCTGGTGAATGGTTTAAGTCCATCCTAACCCAAGGAAAATAAGAGCAGTCACAGATTTTAAGAGTCCTTGGCACACTTGTGATGTGAGAACTTTTCTTGGAGTGTGCTCATACTACCAGTGATTTATAAAGGACTTCTATGTGAAGGCACATCCCCTACAAGAACTACTATAACGAGATGCCAAATTTTCTTGGAACAAAGTGCAAGAAAGACCTTTCCTTGTCTTTAAGAAGGCACTAAGGCAATCTTTTCCTGGTCAATCTCATTGACTCAATTTGCCAGTAGCACCTACATGTCCGTTCTAGCACTGTAGTTAGTTAGTTACATGTTCTATAAATCATTTGAACTATTCTTTTATGAAAAGATGTGGAACAAGTCAGTTTACATGATATGTATACGTGATTAGTGTTAATGAACACATACATTTTTAGTCATATGCAAACTACCACATATAAAAACAAAGTTTTCTTTTTTAGTTTTTAAAGAGAAATTCATCCATGGTATAGGAATTGTCCACGATAAATGATTCTAGGTTACATCTTAACTTGCTTTGAACCTGTCAATTGAAACAACTGATAAACATAAATTCCTGGGTATTATAGTTGATGAACATCTTACATGGAAGGAGCACATCAGCTACATGTGTAAAAAAATCCCGTGTAATGCCTACCTGCTGTAATGCCTTTCTAGCATAATAGTGTCACCAGTCTTACGACAAATCTATTTTGGTATTATACACTCCCACCTACAATACGGTATTGAGATTTTGGGTGGGGCACCAATGGTATACATGGATAGGGCTTTTAGAGCCCAGAAGAGAGCAATTAGGATAATAGCGAATATTAGTAAATGTCAAACCTGTAAAGAATACTTCATTAAGTATAATATACTAACAGTGTATTCATTATATGGTCTAAGGACTATACTGTTTGTAAAAGAAAATATGGAGCACAGTATAATAAATAGTGATATCTATAGTTATAATACAGGGAAGAAAAAAGGATTACCACATAAAATTCAGAAATAAAAAAGCAACCGATCGTAATCCATTTTCTGCTGGAAGATATTTTTACAACAGACTGCCAATTACCATAAAAATGTTAAAAGGAAAAATATTTAAAATAAAATTAAAGCATCTGTTAATTGCTAAATGTTTGTACTCCATCAAGGATTTTTAATGTTGTATGTACCATTCCTCCCCCCCATGAACCATGGACCTTGCCGTTGGTGGGGAGGCTTGCGTGCCTCAACGATACAGGTAGCCGTACCGTAGGTGCAACCACAATGGAGGGGTATCCGTTGTGAGGCCAGACATACGTGTGGTTCCTGAAGAGGGGCAGCAGACTTTTCAGTAGTTGCAGGGGCAACAGTCTGGATGATTGACTGATCTGGCTTGTAACACTAACCAAAACGTCATTGCTGTGCTGGTACTGCGAACGGCTGAAAGCAAGGGGAAACTACAGCCGTAATTTTTCCCGACGGCTTGCAACTTTACTGTATGGTTAAATGATAATGGCGTCCTCTTGGGTAAAATATTCCGGAGGTAAAATAGTCCCTCATTCGGATCTCTGGGCGGGGACTACTCAGGAGGATGTCGTTATCAGGAGAAAGAAAACTGGCATTCTACGGATCGGAGCGTGGAATGTCAGATCCCTTAATCGGGCAGGTAGGTTAGAAAATTTAAAAAGGGAAATGGATAGGTTAAAGTTAGACATAGTGGGAATTAGTGAAGTTCAGTGGCAGGAGGAACAAAACTTTTGGTCAGGTGAATACAGGGTTATAAATACAAAATCAAATAGGGGTAATGCAGGAGTAGGTTTAATAATGAATAAAAAAATAGGAGTGCGGGTAAGCTACTACAAACAGCATAGTGAACGAATAATAGTGGCCAAGATAGACACAAATCCCATGCCTACTACAGTAGTACAAGTTTATATGCCAACTAGCTCTGCAGATGACGAAGAAATTGAAGAAATGTATGATGAGATAAGATAAATTATTCAGGTAGTGAAGAGAGACAAAAATTTAATAGTCATGGGTGCCTGGAATTCGACAGCAGGAAAAGGGAGAGAAGGAAACATAGTAGGTGAATATGGATTGGGGCTAAGAAATGAAAGATGAAGCCGTCTGGTAGAATTTTGCACAGAGCATAACTTAGTCATAGCCAACACTTGGTTCAAGAATCATAAAAGAAAGTCATAAAAGAAGGTTGTATACATGGAAGAATCCTGGAGATACTAAAAGGTATAAGATAGATTATATAATGGTAAGACAGAGATTTAGGAACCAGGTTTTAAATTGTAGGGCATTCCCAGGGGCAGATGTGGACTCTGAGCACAATCTATTGGTTATGAACTGTAGATTAAAACTGAAGAAACTGCAAAAAGGTGGGAATTTAAGGAGATGGGACCTGGATAAACTGACTAAACCAGAGGTTGTACAGAGTTTCAGGGACAGAATAAGGGAACAATTGACAGGAATGGGGGAAACAGACACAGTAGAAGATGAATGGGTAGCTCTGAGGGATGAAGTAGTGAAGGTAGTAGAGGATCAAGTAGGTAAAAAGACGAGGCCTAGTAGAAATCCTTGGGTAACAGAAGAAATATTGAATTTAATTGATGAAAGGAGAAAATATAAAAATGCAGTAAATGAAGCAGGCAAAAAGGAATACAAACGTCTCAAAAATGAGATCAACAGGAAGTGCAAAATGGCTAAGCAGGGATGGCTAGAGGACAAATGTAAGGGTGTAGAGGCTTATCTCACTAGGGGTAAGATAGATACAGCCTACAGGAAAATTAAAGAGACCTTTGGAGAAAAGAGAGCCACTTGTATGAATATCAAGAGCTCAGATAGAAACCCAGTTCTAAGCAAAGAGGGGAAAGCAGAAAGGTGGAAGGAGTATATAGAGGATCTATACAAGGGCGATGTACTTGAGGACAATATTATGGAAATGGAAGAGGATGTAGATGAAGATGAAATGGGAGATACGATATTGCGTGAAGAGTTTGACAGAGCACTGGAAGACTTGAATCGAAACAAGGCCCCGGGAGTAGACAACATTCCATTAGAACTACTGATGGCCTTGGGAGAGCCAGTCCTGACAAAACTCTACCATCTGGTGGGCAAGATGTACGAGACAGGTGATATACCCTCAGACTTCAAGAAGAATATAATAATTCCAATCCCAAAGAAAGCAGGTGTTGACAGATGTGAAAATTATCGAACTATCAGTTTAATAAGTCACAGCTGCAAAATACTAACACGAATTCTTTACAGACGAATGGAAAATCTGGTAGAAGCCGACCTCGGGGAAGATCAGTTTGGATTCCGTAGAAATGTTGGAACACGTGAGGCAATACTGACCTTACGACTTATCTTAGAAGAAAGATTAAGGATAGGCAAACCTACATTTCTAGCACTTGTGGACTTAGAGAAAGCTTTTGACAATGTTGACTGGAATACTCTCTTTCAAATTCTAAAGGTGGCAGGGATAAAATACAGGGAGCAAAAGGCTATTTACAATTTGTACAGAAACCAGATGGCAGTTATAAGAGTCCAGGGGCATGAAAGGGAAGCAGTGGTTGGGAAGGGAGTGAGACAGTGTTGTAGCCTCTCCCTGATGTTATTCAATCTGTATATTGAGCAAGCAGTAAAGGAAACAAAAGAAAAGTTCGGAATAGGTATTAAAATCCATGGAGAAGAAATAAAAACTTTGAGGTTCGCCGATGGCATTGTAATTCTGTCAGAGACAGCAAAGGACTTGGAAGAGCAGTTGAACGGAATGGACAGTGTCTTGAAAGGAGGATATAAGATGAACATCAACAAAAGCAAAACGAGGATAATGGAATGTAGTTGAATTAAGTCGGATGATGCTGAGGGAATTAGATTAGGAAATGAGACACTTAAAGTAGTAAAGGGAGTTTTGCTATTTGGGGAGCAAAATAACTGATGATGGTTGAAGTAGAGAGGATATAAAATGTAGGCTGGCAATGGCAAGGAAAGCATTTCTGAAGAAGAGAAATTTGTTAAAATTGAGTATAGATTTAAGTGTCAGGAAGTCGTTTCTGAAAGTATTTGTATGGAGTGTAGCATGTATGGAAGTGAAACATGGACAATGAATAGTTTGGACAAGAAGAGAATAGAAGCTTTCAAAATGTGGTGCTACAGAAGAATGTTGAAGATTAGGTGGGTAGATCACATAACTAACGAGGAGGTATTGAATAGGATTGGGGAGAAGAGAAGTTTGTGCCACAACTTGACTAGAAGAAGGGATCGGTTGGTAGGACATGTCCTGAGACATCAAGGGATCTCTAATTTAGCATTGGAGGTCAGCGTGGAGGGTAAAAATCATAGAGGGAGACCAAGAGATGAATAGACTAAGCAGATTCAGAAGGATGTAGGTTGCAGTAGGTACTGGGAGATGAAACAGCTTGCACAGGATAGAGTAGCATGGAGAGCTGCATCACACCAGTCTCAGGACTGAAGACCACAACAACAACAACAACAATGTACCTTATTTCTACTACTAAACTATTATTATTGTTCATGTATGTACTGACTGACTATGTCCACAACTGTAAAAGTTATTATGGACGAATAAACCATTATTATTATTATTATTGTCAAGCCTTTAATGTTATTAGTCAAATGTTCAAATATTTTTATTGCTGCATATTGAATTCCTTTCTGAGCCACTGATAGCATTAATAATGTAAAAAAAGTTCATTTTCTCCTCTAGTGTTATACGTATGGACATTGCTGTTCTTCTCACCTTGTGATGGATTATTTATGACAACTTTAATTAACAAATATATTTATTTTGATGATACTGTTAAAATGCCTAACTCCTTGAAGAGGTACAAATGGACTGTGGGTGAACATCAGATATTATTCTTACTGTTCAGTTTTCTGCAATCAATGCTTTCTTTCTTACTGGTGATTTACTCAAGAAAATTATGTCACAAGCCATTATTGAGTGGAAATATGCAAAATACGTCAAAACATTGATATGTTTGTTTCCAACACTAGCAATTAAATGAAGAGGAAAAGTAACTGACCTTAACTGTTTGTGAATCTCACAAGGGGAGACCACAACTTTGGGATCATGGATTTACTTCAAATTTTGTACACCTCTAATAACCATTAATACAACATAATGTGCAATTACTAAGGTGCACTACTCTGGCAAGTCAGAGAAAATTGCAAGCGAATTTTATGTGTATATTATGTAACTGATGTATCTGAGCATGGATGCCAGCTGTTAGAGTTCATGGTGGTTAATGTTTGAGCTTCTTAAGATGAACATGTGTGAAGCAACAGTTCGACTCCCACTCTAACCTTCATTTTTGTAGTACAAATGTAAATCCTGTGATATTCAATAAAGTTACACCTACACTATTTATCCTTGCTACAATAGCAACATCTCACCACCATGCAGGTTAGCTGCTAAATGGGGCCTGCCTCTGTGTCTGCAGCTTGAAGGGTAGAGGTGCAAAGTAGCATGTATAAGTGATTTTGCAAATCATGGCAGGCATACATTTTCTTAATTTACTTGTCAATAGTTATAAATATGTTTGTTCTAGTAATTAAATTTAATTAAGAATAGTGAGTAGTCAAATAACATGAAATTCACTGAAACTTCATGCAGATACAAGTGGTTTTTTTTATTATATTACTGCTCAAATGTCATATAAATTAAATAGTAGACCAGTGATGAGAAAGAATATAGATTAAAAATTAAGTTTGAGCAGGAGTCAAACCATCGTCTCATAAACATTTGTCTTACACGTGAAACTTCTGTTGTGATTTTCCCAAAATTGTCTGCTTAGTGCACATTACTACTTGCACATTTTGTTGTTTTAATGGCCTGCTAAAGGTGTACAATGTTTTAACCCTTTAACTGCTCTGGACGTGTTAACACACGCACCTTTGTACCTGTCCCTGTGTGCTCTGAACGTGTCTACATGTGCCACCAGTCCTTCTCCTTGGTACTCTGAACATACCTACGCGTAGACACATTCAGAGAGCCAGGTAGAAGGACTGGTGGCACGTGTAAACACATTCAGAGCACAGGGACAGGTACAAAGGCGAGCGCATTAACACACCAGAGCAGTTTAAGGGTTAAGTAAATCTGTGATACCGACATCCTGGATTGCCTTCATCAGTAATATGCATGCTTCAGTTCAAGTTTTCATAAATACGTACACCCAAAAATTTGAAGCATTTTACCTGGTTTACCAACTCCTCTTCATGTACTACATCAAATGTTGAGATGACTCTATTTGTTGCATAGAACTGAATATAGTGCTTTCTCTCAAAATTTAGGGAGAATCCATTTTCAGAAAAGTACTTAATAATTCTTTAAAAAATGTCATTAAAAATCTCTTACAAGGCTTTCTCTCTAATGGGGTTTATTATAACACTAGTATCATCTGTAAAAATATCAGTTCTGCTTTTTGATGTTAATAAGGTCATTCACTTTTACAAGAAATAGGTATGGGCAAAAAATTGAACTCTGTGGGACTCCCTTTGTCATTTCTCCCCAGTCACTAGTTTGCTGCCCTTTCAGCATTGTCTGAATTATTCAACACAACTTTTGCATTATTTTCTAAAGTATGATTCAAACCATTTGTGTGTAAAGGCCTCAGTTCCATGAAATTTGAGATTTTCTAAGAGTGCAACATGATCTACACAATCAAATGCCTTGGAAAGGTTGCACAGAACACCAACTAGCAATATTTTACTATTTATAGCTTGTAATATTTAATGATTTAATGTAAAAATAGCATGAATGAAAGCTTTATGAACAAAAAGTCAGAAGTTGAAAATATTTTTAATTATCATTTTCTAAATGTTGTGTATATAGTAGGATCCAGGTGTTCATTAGAAGATGCTAGGCTGTTAATGGAAGAGGCCATACCTATGCAATTTGATACAATTGAAATCTCACCCACTTCTCCCTCTGAAATTAGGAAAATAATAAACTTGCTTAAAAGCAAAAACTCACATGGAATTGATGGCATTTCCAGCAAAATACTAAAAGCTTGTTCTCAACAGATAAGTAAGATTCTCAGCCACCTGTGTAATAGCTCTCTGGAACAGGGCATTTTCCCTGATAGACTGAAATATGCTATTGTTATACCTTTGCATAAAAATGGGGATAGATCTGATGTGAACAATTACCGTCCAATCTCCCTTCTAACAGCTTTATCCAAAATTTTTGAGAAAGTACTGTATTCAAGGGTAGCTTCACATATCTGTAAAAATGAAGTACTAACAAAATGTCAGTTTGGTTTCCAGAAAGGTTTTTCAACAGAAAATGCCATTTATACTTTCACCAGTCAAATTTTGAATGATCTGAATAACTGAACACCACCCATTGGGATTTTTTGTGATCTCTCAAAGGCTTTTGATTGTGTAAATCATGAAATTCTGCTAGACAAGCTCAAGTATTGTGGCATGAGTGGGACAGTGCACAAATGGTTTAATTCATACCTAACTGGAAGAGTGCTGAAAGTTGAAATAAGTAGTTCTCGTAACATGCAAAGATCAGCACATTCCTCAAACTGGGGAACTATCAAGAATGGGGTTCCACAAGGGTCAGTCTTGGGTCCTTTGTTGTTCTTATTATATATTAATGACTTGCCATTCTATATTCATGAAGAGGCAAAGTTAGTTCTCTTTGCTGATGATACAAGTATAGTAATCACACCTGAGAAACAAGAATTAACTGATGAAATTGTCAATACTGTCTTTCAGAAAATTACTACGTGGTTCCTTGTAAACGGACTCTCACTGAGTTTTGATAAGACACAGTACATACATTTCCGTACAGTGAATGGTATGACGACATTAATAAATATAGGCCTTAATCAGAAGCATATAGCTAAGGTAGAATATTCCAAATTTTTAGGTATGTCCATTGATGAGAGATTAAATTGGAAGAAACACATTGATGATCTGCTGAAACGTTTGAGTTCAGCTACTTATGCAATAAGGGTCATTGCAAATTTTGGTGATAAACGTCTTAGTAAATTAGCTTACTACGCCTATTTTCACTCATTGCTTTCATATGGCATCATATTTTGGGGTAATTCATCACTGAGGAATAAAGTATTTATTGCACAAAAGCGTGTAATCAGAATAATAGCTGGAGTCCACCCAAGATCATCCTGCAGACATTTATTTAAGGATCTAGGGATATCCACAGTAGCTTCTCAGTATATATACTCTCTTATGAAATTTGTTATTAACAACCAAACCCAATTCAAAAGTAATAGCAGTGTGCATAACTACAATACTAGGAGAAAGGACGATCTTCACTATTCAAGATTAAATCTAACTTTGGCACAGAAAGGGGTGAATTATACTGGCACTAAAGTCTTTGGTCACTTACCAAATAGTATCGAAAGTCTGACTGATAACCAACAAGTATTTAAGAAGAAATTAAAAGAATTTCTGAATGACAACTCCTTCTACTCCATAGAGGAATTTTTAGATATAAATTTTAAAAAAAAAGAAGAAAAAAACAAAACAAAAATATAAAAAAAATAAAAATAAAAAATAAAGAAAAACAAAAAACACAAAAAAAATAAAGTTGTTATATTAACTTAAGTATGTTGTTAAATTAACCTAATTATGTCATGTATTGGAAAATTCGACTCGTTCCACATCATTACGAAATATCGTATTCATGATCCATCGAACTAGTATTAATCTAATCTAATCATTCTCAGTCAAGCAACTGCTCTCAAATCAAGATTGTGATATCCTCAGTAAATTGTTGGTACTAAAATTAGCACTACTCTTGAAGACATTACTTTTTCAAATGTTTTGGAAAAAGAAATCTGTAAACAAACTTTGATAGCGATTATTTAACTCTTTCTTGTCACCTTTCTTATGAACAGGTTTAACAATGGCATATTTTAATGTCTGAAAATATTACAGTATTTACTGAAGTATGGAAGTAATGTTGGACCTTGACTTATTCTGGCCTTTACATAAATTTATCTCTTTCTCTTACATGAGATTTTATTTCACTTCATTTTTTGTGACTTATTTTTGAAATTGTTTTTCTCAATAACTTTTGAGGAGAGCAACATTCAAATATTGACACAAATATACTAGAGAATATATTGAAATTGAAATTAGCATCTCTCTCACTGTATATATCTTTTCCCATACTACCTCTTTTAACTTAGTCTCAAAAGAGTGTATTCTGTGCTCATTAATAAGCCTCACTGTTTTATATGAACCTCCCTGAGGGATACAATGTGCTATATTGTTTATTTCTATTAACTGTGCATCATGATCAGATAGTACACTAAAAAAGTGTACACATTTATTGTTTCAGTCTGAGCACCACCATAAAAAATGTTATCGGTCAATGTCCTACTATCTCGCTAAACATGAGTTGAAAAATGGACTACTGAAATTAGTCTGAATCACACAAATAATGAGTCCATTTCATTTTTCTTGTTAGCGCTTCTAAGAAATCTATATTGAAATCTCCACAAACTACTAACTGTTTCTTCTTGCCCAACAGGTATCTTAACAATTCATCTCAGTTTGTCATAAATTGCTGTAGACTGTTACAATTACCAGGGAAGTATTCTGCAGTAACAATGCACAAGCAGATACTTCTAAGTTCTGATTTATGCAAAAATTATTTGTTCCAGTATTTTTGTCTTTGTGTCAAACTTTTCCATATGTTGCAACTCCTCCTTTTTCCATGTTAACTATGATATGAATACTGAGACAGAACTTCAAAATGACAATAGTCAGTTTGAAATAGGGGCAATTCTAGTACAAATCCAGGAAGTCTAACATTTCTGACTTGAAGTGTGTGTGTGAATCTGGGTTATTTCGGTTTATTCCCCCAAACCACCTTCCACTTCTTTACAAGGTGACTTACTTGGAATTTGCACCCACTCTTCTTTACTGGATAGGAGACTGCTGGAAACTCTCTTGACTTCTTCTCCACTGAATAATGGTAGGTACAGGAATTTTTAGACTCTTTTTGTCAGTTAACAATGTATTTGTCTTTCATACACAATAAAACTCTCACTTTCAACATAAATATATAACTTCTGGTAAGTCCCTCATACAGTCGAAAATCAGAAACAAATTAAATTACAGTTAAAAAAAAAAGTTGGCTTTGATACCATAACTTTTCTTAACATAAATCAGAAAATAAGTCTTGCCTATAGCAAGGTTATGTCAAGAGTTTTCAAGAGTTCTTTTTCAACTGTCTTTGTTTTAATAACAATAGTCAGTGACCCAATAAGCACAGAGTTGCATATAAACTCCATGGTTCTTCCTTACACACTCACTAAAACATCTATGGATTGCCCGACAGGTACTTGTCAGTGCCATTGGTCCACTGCATCTATGTTCTTCCCACGACTGATTTTAAACCTGCGCACACAAACATATGACATGCAGTAGGCAGGATTCTACTGTCCCACACTCATATCCAGAATATCGTATGTTTGAGATTGTAGAAGGCTGAGTGGTTCTAGAATTTACACAGAAATTCTTGAATCACTACAGAAGGTGCTGAAAAGCTGACAGCTTATGCTTCCAGAGTACTTTCCAATTTTCCAGTTCCAAGAAGAACTACTCTACAGCTGGCAAAGAATGTCTTGCAGCTGTTTGGGGGAACAACAAGCTCCAGTCATATTTATTTGGCTAATGGTTCACTGTTGGACAGATTACCATTGTATATGTTGACTGACTAATCTAAAGGTTCCCTCAGGCCAACTGGCAAGATGGGTTCTGATGTTGCAGGAGTATGATATCAGTGTTGTACCAAAAATGGATGCCTGACAACACAAGGGCACTGACAGCCTTTCAAGGAATAGTATGGCTGAACATAGTACCCTGGATGAAATCAAAGTCGTTGCTACATTAAATGCTGTTGCTGCTGAAAAGAAGGAGGATTCATCATCGATACAAACCATAGAATCCTTTGAAAATGTGGAACTGACCAAAGGAGAAGTCCAGTTAAAAAAAAAAAAATCACACACACACACACACACATTATATAAGAGGAACTATGTATGACCTGTTGGGGCAGAAATGGTTGTTCATCATACTGATTATCTGCTTGTGTATAACTGCTGTAACATTAAAATTTGATCATGGCTACAAAGCCAAAACCAGTTATCATTTTTAATAAAATCATAAACACCAGGAAATCAAACAATGGAAAATCCAGGATGGAACAACAACAAGATTATGAAAAGGATAGATTGCTATTCACCATATAGCAGAGATGTTGAGTCGTAGATAGGCCCAACAAAAAGATGGTCAAACAAGTAAGCTTTTGGCTGGAGTGGCCTTCATTTGAATTAGCCTCAGCAGCTAGAGACTGTGTTCATGTGCATGTGAGTCACTTTTGCAAGAGTGTGTGTGTGCCTATATTGTCTAATTTGGTCAAGAACTTACTTGTTTGACTGTCTTTTTGTTGCACCTATCTGCATGAAACTCATTTGCAGATGCAGTCATGTTCATGGAATCTAGGGAACCCCAAGTATTTGACTGTGCTCAATCAAACATTAATTGCCACTGATTCAATAATTTATTCTTCATCTGATCATTCACAGAATACTCATTTTTAACAAATAACTTACAACATAACACTATTTATGTATCATGTAACAAAAGGCTTACAGTTTATGCATCTAAATGCTGTGTCAAAAGACACACTGTTTTCAAGTCTGAAATCTTTAAAACAAATGACCTGTATTTTATGCACCTTAAAGCTATGAAACAACTTAACACACAAATTGTGCAATGTCAGAATTTGATGTGAGAACATTTCTATATCTACATCTATACTCTGCTAATCACCGTGAGGTGCATGGCAGAAGGTATGACCCAGTGTACCAGTTATTAGTGACTTTTCTTGTTGCATTCAATTCACATTTGGAGAGTGGGAAGAATGACTGCATGCAATAATATTATTATAATCTTATCCTTGTGATCTCCATGTGAGTCATACAAAGGGGGTTGTAGTATATTCCTAGAGTAATCATTTAAAGCTGGTTCTTGAAACTCTGTTAACATACTTTCTATAGATAGTTTACGTCTTATTTTCAAGAGCCTTCCAGTTTAGTTCCTTCAGTATCTCTATGACATTTTCCACTAGATTAAACAAACATGTGACCATTTGTGCTGCCCTTCAGTGTTCAATATCCCCAGCTCATCCTATCTGGTACGGGTCCCACACACTTGAGCAATATTCTAGAATAGGTCACATGAGTGATTTGTAACCAATCTGCATTGTAGGTTGTGTAATGTTTTCCTGCTTTATTTCTTGGTTGTTAGTCCTCGGTGTTGACATACCACATTGTTGTACTGCCTGAAAAGTAGCGAGGTGGAAGTTCAATACTAACTACTGTAAATGATGTAACTGACAGTTGCACAGTTGTGTTCCACAGTTCTTTACTTTCACTGTTCACAACCCCCCAATATTACACAGTTATATGGCCAGTTCACTATTGGTAAACGATAAGCCTCATTAATAGCTTGCAGACAAACATCAGCATATTGCTACAATAGTTTGCTATTGAACATCTGTGAGTAGTAAATACCTAAACACAGTTAACAGTTCTTGTAGAATAATTAGGTACATTGACACTACTTCTCAAATAAATCGAACAGACACTGTCATTGTTTTAACACACAGCCTAATTTGTGTTACACTAATTCCATTTATTACTCTAACCGATACAGACTTCCCGACTGAAAATCGGCCTTGGACTGACTGACTTGGGACCAAAAACCTGTCCTTTATACATCCTCACAATAACAGGCACTGAAACTATACATTGTTTGATGTTTAATTTACAGAAATTACAATAAATACGTAAGTCATTCAATTCACTGACTATATAGAAAAATTCCTTCTTTTTAACAGTTTCTTCTACAACAATGGTTGGCCTGAATTATTTGTTTAAATAATGACTTTAACAGATACAGTTATGCAAGGAATATTTCTGACAAACCAGATAATTACTTTGGAATTATTTAAGAGCTGGCTTTGCTAATATGTTTTTGAGTAGAGCCAAATAAATACTTTAAGAATGCTAACAGTTCTTCTTCCAAATTTTTATAATTAGTACAGAATTTATATTCATTTGTAAGTCAACAATAGAATCTAAGTCACGAACATTTACTGATTTCACCCTATAACAAAAGATATTAACTAAGAATATTCAAAATAAATTAGAAAATTAATTACATACACAAAACTAAGCACAAAAGTAGATCTGGTGTTACATTTCCAAAGACTGGGGGGCCAACCTTCCTCTTTTATGGAAATGCAGATTATACTCATGTATGTTAATGGTAATTAGTGAAAAATGAAAAAATGATTTGAAGGAGACAGATGGGAAAACAAGAGAGGAAGTAAAGAGATCCCAGCTTGGTTCATCACAATTGATTGTATTTCCCCAGTATTCCACCAATAAACCAAAGTCTACCACTTCCTTAACTCACGACTGAACCTGTGTGATCATTCCATTTCATATCCCTTCAATGTGTTGCACCCGGGTATTTGTATGCGTGGGCTGATTCCAACAATGACTCATTGATATTGTAGTCACAGGATCCTACATTTTTTTGTTTTGTGAAGTGCAAAATTTTACATTTCTGAACATTTACTGAAAGCCGCCAATCTCTGTACCATGTTTAAATCTTATAAACTTCATTATAGATAGCTGCATCACCTGCAAAAAGCCTGATTTTGCTATTGATATTGTTTGCAAGTTCACTAATATACAAAATGAACAGGGAGGGTCCCAACACACTTTCCTGGGCCATACCTGAAGATATTTCAACATCTGATGATGACTCTCCATCGAAGATAACATACTGTGTCCTCCCTACCAAAAAGTCATCAATCTAGTTAACAAATTTCACTTGTTAGTTATATGATCATACTTTTGACAATATGCATAGGTGTAGTACTGAGTCAAATGCTTTTCAGAAATCCAGAAATAGAGCATCTACCAGATTGACTTGATCCAAAGCTTTCAGTACGTCATCTGACTGTATACCATGGAGGTTTCATCCCATTATGGACTGTTCTACTGAGTACATATCGATTCACTGCATGGCCAGCTGTTCTTTTAAACTTGTGCCATAGTTCCTCTATATGCTCCTGCCCTATGCTGAAAGTTTCAAGAGATATGACACTACTGATTTTTTATCTAGTTTACTGAATATTTGGGAAGAACAGCATTCTGGAATGTTTGACAGATTACAAAATAAAATTAAATTACCTACAGTTCAAATGTATATTTTTTGAGTCTACAATCTAAATGCAACAAAACAGCATAATTCATTCTTTAGTTCTGACTGTCTTTTATGAGAAAAAGGACACAAATCTGAATAGTTTGACTACTTTTCAAATTTTGCTTACATTTCTTCAAATAAAACGAGTTTAAGGGAACTAATTTTGTGGTTAGGTTCAATAGATGTGTAATTAAGTATTGAATAATAAAATTAAGATCAGAGCCCTCCAAACAATGTGTTCACAGTTATGAAATCCAGTTGTGATACTCAGTAAGTGCCCATCAGCATTTCAAAAAGAAAAATCAAGTATTAATTTAGTCAATGTCTCCCATTTTTACCTTTCATTATTTTTTCCTGTTCCAAAAGAAATAACAGGATGATGAACCTTACTTGATAAATATTATATTGCATAAAATCATGGCTGATAGGAAAGCTCAAGCTAGTTACTGAAAGTTATAGTGATACCGTTTCTGTATTAACCCAAATGCATGCATTAAGCTGTAAACATTTATCACAGCCTAGAAATCTAAAACTATATCATATGGTATGTTGGCATTGCTCTCTCCAAGTTGTTAATGCAGCTTATTCCCTTGTATCTCAACAAGCTTCTCCTCAATAGAGTATCCTAAACATATTTTATCAACTGCATATCTCACCTAAGATTAGATTAAATATTGATATGCTCCATTTCTAACCACAGATTGTAGCTGTTATCCTGTGTGACACTGGCATTGCACTCTTGGCTTACATGGATGGAATCACTAAAAGTCGAACACTGGGTGGAGTTGTGCTAGCCGCATGTGCAGCTGCAGGTTCTGCTGTATACAAGGTACAAAGTGCAAAGTTGTTTATGTTATCTACATTAGATGTCTGTATGAAGGGTGACAATTTTTCCTCTTTGCCAATGGCAAACAATATTAATGACACCACTGCCTTTGCTTGCTTTAAGTGCTGCATATTTCAAAAGAACGATATCCTA
The DNA here is from genome assembly GCF_021461385.2 of Schistocerca piceifrons. Classification (NCBI taxonomy): domain Eukaryota; kingdom Metazoa; phylum Arthropoda; class Insecta; order Orthoptera; family Acrididae; genus Schistocerca; species Schistocerca piceifrons. The sequence goes on along the minus strand of NC_060138.1, from coordinate 766,532,265 downwards.
TATTTTTCAAACTAAGTTGTATTTTTGATATAGAGGTTAACCAAAATACAGAATTAAACTTATTTCATATTATCTTACTTAGATGTTGTTATAGTGATATTCCTATGGCACAACAAATGCACTATCTTAGAGGTCCACACAAGATGTGTATAGTTGATATTAACTATAAATGCAGTAAATCTAAATAATTGACGAACCTTAAGAATCTGAATGTAAACATTACCAAACCATTGTTTATTTCTGAGTTAGATTCAAGTGGTAAATGTTTTACAATGCATGTGTATTTCTTAGTCATGTAAAAAAAAGAGCTCCAATCATGGGTTCACAGCAAGTATCTTTAGTTTTAATCTCACTAAGACTCATATTATGCCATGAACAAAAATAGCCCGCTGATGCCAGGAAAAGGAATGAATGACCATGCACTAAATAAAATAATGTGCATAAAATTCCTAGAAACCAGCTTAAAAACAAGCTGAAATAGAGTTAGTATGTAAGTAACCATGCAGGGTTTCCCAGAATACTAGTTGAAAGTAGTTTTTTGGGTTTGATGTTGCACCCTAAAATAAGCTTGTCATATCTGGCCACCATTTTCAGATTAGACACTATTTCTGGGTCTTGTCAAACTAATGTAAATGCCAAAGACAGCAAAATTATGTAGACTACAGAAGATACATCACATGAGTGCCAAAAACTGTCAGTTCTGTCCCCAGTATAGATATAGCACCATTTTGTGGTAACTGTTCATAGCAATTTCTTAGTGTTCATTAAATCTGCAGTCAAAATTTACTGGCAGTCAAGGCAGAGTACTTGATGTTTTCATGTAGTTTAATTCAGTATTCAAATGATGGAAACTCCAGTTTGGAATGTCAACAGTGATCTTGTGCCAGATGTCAAACATAACCTCCAGTTTAATTCAGGGTTCAAACAATGGAAACTCCAGGTTGGAAAGTCAACAGCAATCTCCTACTAGATGTCCAACCTCCAATCCCTAGTTAAAGCTTTAGGTCCTTCCCAGAACCTCACCCCTGAATCCATTTCCCACCTCACCATTATAACATCTCACACACACACCGTTACATGCTCCCCAAAATACTCAAACCCAACAATACTAGACACTGCACTGTAGCTGTCAATTATGCCACCACTGAAAGAATTTTGGCCCTCATTGATCAACACCTACAACCAGTTACCTATGATCTAACCTCCATGTCAAAGATGCCAATTCACTTCCTTTAATGACTCCCCACTATCCCCACCCTTTACCTCCTGGATCCCTACTCATCACTGTTGCACCATTTCCCTATACATCAACATCCCTCATGCCCATAGTCTTACCACTATTGAACATTACTGTTCCCACAGTTTTTCAAACTCCAGACACACTACCTTATACACCTTACTAACTTTATTCTAACTACAGCTACTTCTCCTCTGAGAGGAAGGTACACAAAAAATCGGTGGCACAGTCATGGGCACCCACATGCCATCCTCCTATGCCAGCCTGTTTGTAGGCCTTCTAGAGAAATGTTCCTAGCCTTTCAAAACTGTAAACTCCTAGTCTGGCTCAGGGTCATTGATGATATCTTCGTGTTCTACACTCAGGGCACCCCATCCTCATTCCTTCACAGCCTCAACACCTTCATTCCCATCTCCTTCACCTGGTTCTCATCAACCCAGTGTGCCACCTTCTTGGATGTTCACTTCCTTTTCTCTGATGGCTCCATCCACAACTTTTCCGACATTAAATTCAGCAACCACCAATAGTACCTGCATTTTGACAGCTGTCATCCCTACCACATCAAAACATACCTCCTGTACAGCCTGGCTCTGACCACAATTTATTGGTCATGAACTGTAGGTTAAAACTGAAGAAATTGGAAAAAGGTAAGAAATTAAGGACATGAGACCTGGAGAAGTTGAGAACCAGAGGTTGCTGAGACTTTCAATGGGGGCATTAATTTTTATAACATGTATTGTTTTACTATTATAAATGCTCCCTTAAAAATTGTTAGTGCTATAGTATTACTGGTGGATATTTATTCGGCATACCAATCATATAAATTTTGTGTGAAGTGTTAGTGTTTAATGCTTCATTGAGGTCAGTGTCATAAAGTACATATCAGAAGTTCCGACTGGAAAAATATGAAGAAATAAATTAACATGGTGTTTGTTAATGAACAATCCTGTCTTTAATTTCAAGTGTTTTAGGGAAACTATGTAATACCTTAATGTGTAATGCTGGACAGAAATTGCACCATACCCTTCCCAATTATTTGTCCCAATTCCATTCTCCTTATAATTTATTTCTAGGGGAAATTACTTTCAAATATTGGCAGAAACTCCTGAATTAATGTGTTTCACTTCAAACTAACTAACTAAATCAGAATATGACTTGTTGTAAATCTCAGATCAATGTAGCTCTTCCAATGTCCACCTGAAATAATTTACTCGTACGGCATTGATTAGTCTCCATGTAGATTATCCATTTTCTCTGCACTTTTGGCCTTTGTAGCAATGCTTCCATCAAAATTAAAAGAAAAGTTAATGATGTGAATAACCTATTATCAATACTCTTGTCTACGCCAAAAATTGAAGTTCGAACATTTTGGCTGCTAAGTGAACTATTGTTCAAATGTAGTAAGCTAACCATAATGTAATCAATCATATTATGCACTGATAGGTGAGTAACTGCATACTACATGCAGTTGATGTCCTGTAAGATTGTTTGAAAGCAGTTATCTAAACATAACATAAACCATTACAGTTATTCACATCTGGCAGTTGTATCATAAACACAGTCACTATATAAGTCACTCATCACACTGCCCATTCAAACAGATAATCATATCAGAACAAATAAAATATGTGCAGTAATTATCGATTTGCAAATAACTCTGCTTATGATGTAGCTCCAGTGTCATAGTTTCTGATAATCATTATTGAAATTTAACACAATCCACAAGAATATTTACTCATTCACAGTCAAATTAGTAATTTTAAACAGTCACTAAATTAGTGAATAAACACCCAGACATGAACTTTAGATAACATGCAGTACATTCTCTGATTTGTAATGTGTATTCATTGACTGTGGCACATTATTCCGCATTGAGGAACATATACCTTGCTCATTTCAAAACTCTACAGACTGAACTTGATCTGATCTGAACAGGTTGCCATCATCCTCGTTTTATAAGTTTGCAATAACCAGAATTGATTTAATGTTTGGAAGATCCTCACAAATTATGTTTAAAGATATATGTTTCTGAGTAATTGAATAGTGGATACAGATTTGTTGAAACATGAACTATCAGATACAGTGATAATTTCTATTGAATTGCACTGGTTAGATTGCCTAAATATGTGATTCTATTTCAGTGACAATGTTTTGTCTAAAATTGTTAATTGCTTTGAAATTAGGTTAGCACAGGTGTTTATAAAACATTTTCATCATGCATGACTACTTTATTCATTTCTACAGGTTTTTCATAGTTAAACTGAATTTGTCCTGGGTCAATGTTTGAGATATTTAGCTACTGGTCACGTGTTATATAAATGACAATATCAAAAATATCACAAAATTTGCAGGAAAAAAAAATTTTGGTGGAAGGAAAACATAACACATGGAAAGAATCCATCTGGTTTGTCATTGATCCCCACATTGGGTTATATAGACAGATATTGCCAAGTAGTTGACTGTATAATCCAGTATCTAGACAATTAGCTTCAAAAGTTTTACAAACCTTATCACACTTTGATTCAAAATTGTCTTGATTGCTGAAACTGGCCATAAATCTACAATGCAAAGAAATACACATTGTCCAAACCATGTATTTTATAAGACATAATTTCATGTTGCACCGAAAGACACATTTACATGCTGAGTAATTGCTTCTTTAGAAAAAAAGAAAAAGCTCTTATTATTGTTTCCCTAAAAACACAGAAGAAAAACGTTTCACTTTTCACACTTTTTTTTCACTAATACAGTTAGTTGCCACATAGTATATACCTTTCACAAGTCCAACTGGCTATCCAATGTCCCTCACTGTCCTTTAGTGTCCTGAGGTATGGTTTTGCTTGATCATCATACATCGAAGAAAAAACAAACACTACTAATTTCTACACTTATACCCATGTTAAATTGTTTCATCTTTGAATTAACATATTCATTACATATAAATATTCATTTTTTGTGTTGACATAACTGGTCCCCTAAAAGAATGTAATGGGAATGGAATCTGCTTCATGTTATCCTGTACTTTTAACTCAAATCACTGAAGGAGTAATGTCAAATTTAAATAAAGTTTGTAAAATGTTACTTACTATTTTTCATACTTACTATCTTCATTAGTGTTTAATTCTGTTAGAATACTCTAATTCCTGTCTTTTTTTTTATTTCCTGCCAGTTAACTAACAAAATTTTGTTTCTTTCTGATTTTTGTCATTAACCTAAGCAGTCACTACCAAAAACACAGATAGAAAGACTGTTTCTTTCTAATTTTCATCACACAGATATGAGCATTCACAGAGGGTGGGGTTGCTGGTAGCTGGTAGCTCCAATGTTAGGCACATAATGGAGACCCTTAGGAACATGGCTGTCAAGGAAGCCAGTGTGCACTCTGTGTGCATACCGGGGGGGGGCGTCAGTCCGGATGTGGAAAAGGTGCTTCCAGATGCCATGAAGAGTATAGGGTGCAGCCAACTGCAGGTGGTGGCTCATGTCGGTACCAATGACACTGTGGTACTTTGGTGCAGAGCCAAGTGGAGGGTCTGAATCAGAAGTTCAGGCAGTTCCGTGACCGTGTATGCTGCATATTCCTTGACTTGCACCATCTGCTGGAGGGTTTCTGGGTCCTGCTTAATAGATGATGAGTCCAAAACACACAGGAAGCAGCTACATGAGTAGCAGGAGCTGTGTGGGAGGGACTTGGCAGTATTTTAGATTAGAGGGCCTCAGGAAACCACAGAAAGGGCATCCGTCTAAAAGGTGGCAGGTAAAACACAGTAAGGTAGTTGTAGAAACGACTAGTATTGTAATTGTAAATTGTAGTAGCTGTGTTGGAAACATGCTGGAAAAATCATACATTTAAAGCTGGCGGCAGGTATAAAATGTCATCTGAAATTGTACTGAATGCTTTCTCAGAAAATTATTTTGAACAATTAGTACATGAGCCCACTCAAAGTGTAAATGATTGTGAAAGCATACTTGACCTCTTAGCAACAAATAATCCTGGATAAATAGGGAGTATCATGATGGTTACAGGAATTAGCGACCACAAGGCAGTTGCTGCTAGACTGAATACCATAACAACCTCAACCATCAAAAAAGAAACACAAAGTATATTTATTTTAAAAATCTGATAGAAATGCTCTTAATGCCTTTTTAAGAGACAGTCTCCACTCCTTCCGTTCTTATCATGTAAGAGTAGAAAAGATGTCGAATTATTTGAAAGAGATAGTATTGATGGTAATTGAGAGGTATATACCACATAAATTAATAAGTGATGGTACTGATCCCCCATGGTACACAAAACAAGTCAGTTCACTGTTGCAGAGGCAATGAAAAAAACATGCCAAACTTAAAATAACACAAAATCCTCAAGATTGGCAAAGTTTTGCAGAGGTTTGAAAGGTAGTGCTTACTTCAATGTGAGATGCTTATAATAATTTCAACACTGAAACTCTGTCTTAGAATCTGGCAGAAAACCCAAAGAGATTCTGGTCATACATCAAGCACACCAGTTGCAAGATACAAGCAATTCCTTCACTGCACGATAACAGTTATGAAGCACCACTAAAGCAGAGTTATTAAACACAGTTTTCCAAAACTCCTTCACCAAAGAAGATGAAGTAAATATTCCTGAATTCCAATCAAGAACAACTGCCAAGATGAGAAACATAGAAGTAGATAACCTCAGTGTAAAAAAGCAGCTTAAATCATTGAATAAAGGCAAATCCTCCAGTCCAGATTGTACACCAGTCAGGTTTCTTTCAGAGTATGCTGATACAGTAGCTCCATATTTATCAATTATATAAATTGCTCGCTCATAGAAATATCCACACCTAAAGACTGGAAAATTGCTCAAGTCACACCAATACTGAAAGAGGGAAATAGGAATTTCAGACCCATATCACTAACATTGATTTGCAGTAGGGTTTTGGAACATATATTGTGTTTGACTATTATGAACTACCTCGAAGAAAATTATCTATTGACACATAGTCAGCACAGATTCAGAAAACATCATTCTTGTGAAACACATCTAGCTCTTTATACTCATGAAGTATTGAGTGCTATCGACAGGGGATGATTTCATATTGTTAGATTTTTGGAATGCTTTTGACGCCGTTCCTTACAAGCGTCTTCTAACAAAACTGTGTGCCTATGGTATTTCACCTCCGTTGTGCGACTGGATTCGTGATTTCCCATCAGAAAGGCCACAGTTCATAATAATAGATGGAAAGTCATTGAGTAAAACAGAAGTAATGTCTGGCGTTCCCCAAGGAACTGTTACAGTCCCTCTATTGTTCCTGACCTATAGCAATGACATAGGAGACAATCTGAGTAGCCCTCTTAGATTGTTTGCAGATGATGCTGTCATTTACCATCTTGTAAAGTCATCAGATAACCAAAACAAATTGCAAAATGATTTAGATGCAATATCTGTATGGTGTGAAATGTGGAAATTGACCCTGTATAAAGAAAAGTGTGAAGTTATTCATATGAGTACTAAAAGAAATCCACTAAATTTTGATTAAGTAATAAGTCACACAAACTTGAAGGCAGTAAATTCAACTAAATACTTAGGGATTACAATTACAAATAACGTAAAATGAAATTATCATATAGATAGTGTTGTGGGTAGAGCAAACCAAATACTGCAATTCATTGGCAGAACACTTAAAAGGTGCAACAGGTCTACTAAAGAGACTGCTTACACCACGCTTATCTGCCCTCTTCTGGAGTACTGCTGTGCAATGTGGGATCTGCATCAGGTGGAACTGACAGATGAGATCAAAAAAGTTCAAAGAAGGGCAACTTGTTTTGTATTATTGTGAAATGGGGGAGATACTGCCACAGACATGATACATGAATTGGGGTGGCAGTCATTAAAAGAAAGGCATTTTTCATTGGGATGGGATCCTCTCATGAAATTTCAATCACCAGTTTTCTCCTCTGATTGCAAAAACATTCTGTTGGTACCCACCTACATAGGGAGAAATGATCATCACAATAAAATAAGAGAAATCAGTGCTCGCACAGAAAAATTTAAGGGCTTGTTTTTACCGTGCACTATTTAACAGTGGAATGGTAAAGAGATAACTTGAAGGTGGTTCATTGAACCTTCTGCCAGGCACTTTATTGTGAATAGTAGAGTAACCACTTAGATGTAGGGGTAGATGTAGATGTAGAGGAAAGTTGCTACTCACCATATAGTGGAGATGTTGGGTCACAGATAGACCCAACAAAAAAGACTCTCTCAATTATAGCTTTTGGCCATTAAGGCCTTCATCAAAAATGCACACACACACACACACACACACACACACACACACACACACACACACACACACACACACACACACACACTCAAACACAACACCCACAGACGACTGCAGACAACTGAAACCACACTCAACATAATTAGTATTTCATCAAAATATTTCTCTTTCATTCAGATTCACATTTTCAGTGTCATACATTACAAGATTGCTACAAGTTGCCTAACTCAAATATGTTCCATGGAAAAAAGAAATCCCTACTTCAAAGAGTCTCCTTAATGATGAGCAACTTACCAATACATTTCTTCTCTTTATGACTTCATTTCTGTTTAGTTTATCAGTTATACTTAATTATTCTTATAACCAACATACTTCCTTATATACTTCACCATTACCTGTTTATTATATTTCATCATCTCATTGAAAAACAAGTGAACACGTGCTCTGCTCAGTACAAAATAACTCAAAAGAACAGCATTCCATAATAACCCACTATAATCATATAGATGAACCATATTTTTCAAAATATAGCAGACACCATACTTTACTTGCTGACTTTGTTACTTTGCTCTATATCATCATAATACCTTGAGCTGTGGCCTGAAGGGCAATAGAGTTACAAAATTGCTTTATTACTTTGATTATTATAACAGACAACTGTATTTCACCTTAACTTATGCCTGAAAGGCTGGCATATGATACATTTTTCCACAGATGTACTTTTCCAATTACTGCATTGAGCACCAAAGCTTTAATTTTTTGTCACAGGTAGCCCTAAATCATGTATTCTAGACTTTCCCTGTTTCTTTTACTACATATTCTGACTTATTTCATATGTACCTCATCCTTTGGCTCAGAGAAATTTATTATTATTGACACAAAATTCTCATTACTATTGCTGTATTCAGGAACCAAAAGAGACAACAGGTCATAAAACTTATCAAAACATTCCCATATTTTTTATGAGTCATGATTCCACCCTCATAGTGCTTACTGTCACACAGAAACCCAGTCCTGAAACAGCAAACTCTTATATATATATGCAAACTGAGCAAAGTAGATGACGGTTTCTGTTCACTTACAATCTAACGATAGGAGAATAGATGATAATTGAGTGATCTATGAAAGGGAGAATAGAATCTTCCAGCTAGGGGAAGTATTTCCACTACATAATGAATTCACTAGAAATCAGTGAACCTCCTACTTACGCATTGTCATCTACTTTTAATTTGATTGCAGTACTTCCATCTAATTTTATATTATTGGTTGAAAACAAACTTCATCTTTCATAGCACTTGTGAGATCAGTGCACAACACAGCAGAATTTCTGTAAGTGCTACCCCAGCTGACACAGGTGCATTGCCCATTTCGCATCCAGTAAACACAAAAATAATGAGCATAACCAACACACAAAAAATTACTGTCTGTGCATTTATATTGAATATTACTTTTTTCCAAATTGTTCACTTTTCTGTCAACTACAAAAATTCTTTCCATCAACACAGTCTGTGGTATCTTTTCCTTTTCATTTTTGCTTTCACTGATATTATTATTATCATTAAACAAAAGATTTTCTTCTTTATTTCCTTCAATCATTAAACTGGTGTCATCTACAGACAGTGCTGGTTCAGAATCTCTCCCTAATGTGTAATGGGAAATCATTAATGTATACCAAAAAAGTAAGGGACCTCAAATAGAACCCTGTAGAACACCACAACTTAGTCCACATGCTTCTGAAAGGTGTACCTGGAGTTCACTTCCTTCCATGTACTTAATTTCAGTTACCCGATAGCGATATTCCAAATATGATTTAATCCACTGATTCGCACACCTCTCACACCGTATCGTTCAAGCTTCCTCAGGTAAAAACAGAAACAAATGTAGAAACCATGCTGTGACTTCAAATAAATGAGGTATTATGAAACTATTCACAGGAACAATATTTGGAATCAAGCAGTACAAATGTAAAAATGTTCTATAATGTTTGTAACTATGCTATCTTTTTGCATGTCTTAGAATTAAGGAACCCACTAATGATTGCAATATTGTCACTGAAACTATTTCTGGAAATAAATAAAAAACAAAAGTATTTTATATCAAGGCAGACCCATGGTCATATATTGTAACATTTATAACTTCCTCAAACTTGAATTTGAAGGCAGAACTCCTAATGCTGACATTTGAAAAGACAAAAATGAGCTGCAGAAGCATGCAGAATCAGCATGAGAACTATTGACAGAACTGTAAGCAAAAGCATCAGAGCTGTAGACAACTCAGGAAAATTTTGTTTCATGTCTCCTAGAAAGCACTGTATTTGCAAGAAACCTTTAACACAAATGCACGGTTCTGACAACATTCCGCGTTTGAAATGTATATAGGTCGTGAATACATGACATCACAAAAAGTCTTTACAATTATGCATGAGAATATTAGCTTCAAAGGTAACACTTGATCAGTGCAAAGTATTTTAAAAGATATTGGTTTCAAATGTGTTAAGAAGAGAGATTTTAATGAAAAGAAGTGACACAGGTGAATTAAAAGAAGTGACATAGGTGCAGCACAAACCATATTACTTATACAAGAAATGGAGCTAGTTCAGCAGTGTATTATCTTGATGAAACATGGATGAATCAGAATCATTCCAGGAATACCTTCTGGAAAATGAGTTATGGTACTGACGGTATTAAAGTTCCCAAAGGAAAAGGCTCTTGGATAATTATTCTGGTTCAGAATAAACTTGTATTTAGGTGTAAGAAAAATAACAGTAACTACTACTTGGAAATGAACACCGTCACTTCCAAGAAGTGGCTCTCTGAATAATTCTTGCCGTACTTTGCCTAGAAGATGGTCATTTTATTGTACCATGGATGAATGAATGAATGAATGAAATTTTATTCTCATTTAGCTATTACAGCAATTGACACAGTCAAGTTACTTATACACAAGTTATACAGCATATATAAATGGGTTGAAGATCAATATGTCACTATTGGTTTTCCATAACATACAATATATAAAATCAAATAATATGAAAACATTGCATCATAAATTACTCAGTTAAAGAATTTATGCTGTACTCTCCAAACCGGTACCACTATGATATTTTACAGTCATCAAATTCCTGAAGTGAGTAGCAAGGATTTGCAGCTAACCAACTGAATAATTTGTCTTTAAATAAATCAAATGGAGCTTCCACCAACTCTGGTGGCAGTTTGTTAAACATCTTCATACCCACCACTTTGTAGCTGTTCAGTGACTTGGATCATCTGTAGTAAGGTATGTCAAGATGGCTACTATTTCTGGTTCCATGAGAGAGTACATCTCTTCTACGCTGGTATTCTGATAAGTTGCTCTTTATGTGCAGTAGGGTTTATAACAGTTAATATTTTTAAGTTGATAAACAGTGGTTTGCAGTGGGCCAGTTTATCATTGTTTGTGATAATTCGAATTACTTTCTTCTGAAGTACCAAAATGTCCTGAAGGTGTGAGATATTGCCCCATATTAAAAGCACATAAGATATAATGCTTTGAAAAAAAGCGAAGTAGGCTGATCTTACATAGGCCACAGGTACACGGTTTTTTAAATTCCTTAACAAATACACCACTCTAGACAGCCTTGCACTAATGTATTTAATATGTGGCTCCTAAGTCAATTTACTATCTATAACAATACCTAAGAACTTAACACTATCAATGAGGTCTGCTACTGGCAGATCTCTTAAACTAAATACAATCTTTTGAGTTTTACTCTCATTAAGCAGGAATCCATTAGCTTGAAACCAGACTGATGCTTGTGATATTGTGTCATTTGCCACAGTTTGGAGCATATCCACGTCTGAGCTGATATTGAAAAAAGTGGTATCATCTCAATAGGGAATGGAGTGAGTATTTATGTAAGATGGTAGATCGTTTGTCATTATGATAAATAGCAGAGGTCCTAATACTGAGCCTTGTGACACATTGCACTTAACTTCAGCTAGCTGTGATCTCTGTTTACCAATACAAACAATTTCTTTACGGTTGCTGAGGAAAGATTCAAAAATGTTGTCACCTTCACTGTTTGTGGTTCCGTAATAAACTAGTTTAATGAGGAGTGAAATATGCTTCACACAATCAAAGGCTTTGCTAACATCACAAAAGGTAGCCTGAGCATAATTTTTTCCTTCATAAGCATTAAGCACTTTTTTAATCAGGGAGTCAATGGCATGGACTGTGGATTTGCCCTTCCTAAAGCCAAATTGTACTGGAGTAATAATGTAATTACATGTCAGATAATCACACAACTGGGAGTTGGCTATAGCTAGATGGGCATTTTTTGTCTCCTTTCTTGTAAATGGGCACTACCCTGGATGCCAGCTGTTACAGAGACAAAACTAAGCACAAACATCAGGAAAGTGGATATTGTACTCTGACTGGAACATAAAAAATTCCAGTCACTATAAGCCATACTCATGCCAAATTTCTGTGGCAGAACATACAAACTTGACTAACTTGCAATGAGTGTGGTCAAACATTCTTGTGTTTATCTATGTATAACTGTCAGTATAATCCGATGGAATTAATTTTGGCACAGTTAAAGGCTGTGTAGGAGAAAGAAACAAAACATTAAGGATAACTGACACTGAATCACTTGTGCATGAAGCAACAGACAACATCCCCTCTTTAATATGAGCACACTGAAATGTTTCAGGAACAAGACTGAGATAGGGAGGTGAAACTGGGTATAAGCCTTGAACCTACTATCATGTTAAATTTACAATCAGATGGCCCAAACACAGTCTCATATAGCAGTGATGATGGTGTTGTGACATAGACTTTAGACAGAATAAGGTAGTAATGTTTTAGATTTTAAAGACTCTTGGTTGAAAAAATGTGTTTGTCAACATATCAGTTGTATACATCAAATATGGAAACTTCCTGGCCTTTATTGATTAGGATTCTGTATTCTATGAGGTGTGAAGACTATAAGATTGTCACAGCAGAAGCTGAGTAGCACTGTGCTGTAGTGGTTATGATATTAAACTGTTGCATGGTGGGTCATGAGTTCAAAACTCAGCTGAACTGCACAATTTTCATTTCTACATTTGGTTCAACTACATTCTAGAAGTATCCACAAATGTCAAGAATCATTGTACTGGAATGTTCTGTATCTGTATATATACTGTATGTGTTCTGGCCAGAGGCAGTTCATTCTGCACTCTTGTATGTGTAAGTGCTGAATAAACTTTCATCAAGTGAAGTTAGTGGTCATCATTCATCTAATTACACTTTCTTCTATGTAGCATTATTCTAGTGGAGATGCTGGGTACTGTAATTTGTGATAGCGCACATTATCAACAACACAGTGGCTCCCATCAGGCCATGACAGAACCGCCGTTTATGTGGCAAGAAACCTGAGTTCGGGCCATATTCAACAGATTGCAATCTATTGGAGACAGAAGAAGAAGAGGCTGCTGTGATGACAGCAACTGTGTGCCACCACATGAGACATCATTCCGGGTTCTCTGGTGATGATAGCCAAGATCCAAGCAAATGGCTGAAGGTATATGAGCGTACAGCCAAATTTAACAAAATGGGATGACACCATGTGTTTGGATAACGTATTTTTCTACTTTGAGGGCACTGCCAAACAATGGCATGAGAACAATGAGGAGAAGTTCACAAGCTTTGAAGTATTCCATGTGGAAATGCGCAAGTGTTTCGGCGACACACAATGACAGAAGTGCAAGGCTGAAGATCAATTAAAGTGCAGGGCACAGCATCCAGGGGAAACTACAGCATCCTACATTCAAGACATCTTGGAACTGTGTAAAATAGTGGATCCTAGAATGAAGGAGGAACATAGGGTTGCACATCTCATGAAGTGTGTTGCTCAGGACTTCTATCAAGCCTTACACCTGAAGGAGGTTTTGATAGCAGACGACTTCATAAAATGGTGTCAGTATATCAAGACAATGCATCAAAAAAGAATTACACACAAGAAGTTTGAACAGCTTCCAAACATTGTATCGATGTCTGTGATGGAGGAAGCAACTGATTTCAGAAGTGTTGTTCATCAGATAGTGAGAGAGGAAGTTCAGAAGGCACTTGGATTGCACAGCAAGCAAGAAACCGAGATACTTCAAGAGGTCATAAGGGAGGAAATGGAACAGACATTGAATCCAATCTCTCATCCTTCATTTCCCTTTAAAATGGTGAAAAAGTCGAGACCGAGCCAGAGTTATGTTCCTACAATGCCGCATGAGGAACCTGTTTGGACACCAAGGAAGACTGATGTCTGGTGGACCCAGGATAACCAACCACTATGTTTCCACTTTGGATGACTGGCACATGTGGCGCACTATTTTTGAGAAAGGCAGTGGATATTTGCTGATGCCTGCATGAGAAGACAGCAGACCTATTTTATCTGACGCCAACTCCAGGACGGCGAAGATGAACAATAAGATATGGGTGCAGGACAACACAGGTCACCACTGCCGCAAGCTAGCTGCTGGAGAGGATGCTCCCCAACACGCCGATCAAGGTCTTCATCGGCCTTTAGAAGCTCCAACCAATCACCTAGCCACTGCAACCTGGAAAACTGAAGGGTGCGACCTTCCTTAGGAGGTGAGGCCACCGAAGAGAAAAATCCTCTGCCGTCGATCACTACAAAAATGATACGAAACTACGTCGATATCCTCATGGATGGTCAACCAGCCCAAGCTCTTGTTGACTCTGGAGCATCATATTCCATATTCAGTCATTTTTTAAGGGTACCATTGGCAGTTTCTGAAAACCGTATTTGTCGACAACAAAACCTCAGCTGAAGGTGGCTAATGGGAAATATGTAAAACTTACAGGAAGATGTACCATTCATGTGGGTATAAGTGGCCATACACAGCCCTTAGAATCCATCATCTTATAAGAGTATAGCCATGATGTCATTCTCGGATGGGACTTTTTGAAAGCTTCTCAGGCAATTATAGATTGTGGTCACTCGGAGATTATGCTAGACAAGATTAGATACTGTGGCCAGGAAGATTCGCATCCAAGTGTGTGGAGACTATGTGTGCTGGGTGAAGTGATCATTCCTGCAGTCAGCACTAGAAAGGTAACTGTCACATGTCAAGCCATGCATCAACCCATGAATCTTGTACTAGAATGTAATAGGAGCATACTACTGAAGAATAACTTGGTCATCCCAGCTTCTGTCATCTTATTTAAGAACAGATTCAGTGAACTGTGGATAGTTAACTGTCACCGAGAACCGCAGATCCTGCCAAGACCCATGTGCATAGCAACTGCTGAGCCATTAGTTGAAGAACAACTGAGAATCATAGAAACCTCCCATGCCAAGTCTGAAGGCAAAATTAGTGCTACCACTACAAGACAAGATCTTCTAGCTCGACTATCACCAGATCTTACTAAGGAACAACAGAAGAAGCTACTTGCCATTCTTCAAGAGTTCTCTGAATGCTTCAATCCACAGGTGAAGAGCAAATTAGACATATCGATGGTGAAGCACTGGATTACCACTGGAGACCATCAACCAACAAGCCAGAGAGCATACCATGTGTCGGAACGTCAAATAATTCGTGACGAGGTAGAGAAAATGATGAAGAATTACATCATTCAGCCTTTGCAGCCCATGGTCATCACCAGTGGTCCTCATAAGATAGAAGGATGGCAGTTGGTGCTTTTGTGTTGATTACAGGAAGATAACTACACTCCTGGAAATGGGAAAAAGAACACATTGACACCGGTGTGTCAGACCCACCATACTTGCTCCGGACACTGCGAGAGGGCTGTACAAGCAATGATCACACGCACGGCACAGCGGACACACCAGGAACCGCGGTGTTGGCCGTCGAATGGCGCTAGCTGCGCAGCATTTGTGCACCGCCGCCGTCAGTGTCAGCCAGTTTGCCGTGGCATACGGAGCTCCATCGCAGTCTTTAACACTGGTAGCATGCCGCGACAGCGTGGACGTGAACCGTATGTGCAGTTGACGGACTTTCAGCGAGGGCGTATAGTGGGCATGCGGGAGGCCGGGTGGACGTACCGCCGAATTGCTCAACACGTGGGGCGTGAGGTCTCCACAGTACATCGATGTTGTCGCCAGTGGTCGGCGGAAGGTGCACGTGCCCGTCGACCTGGGACCGGACCGCAGCGACGCACGGATGCACGCCAAGGCCGTAGGATCCTACGCAGTGCCGTAGGGGACCGCACCGCCACTTCCCAGCAAATTAGGGACACTGTTGCTCCTGGGGTATCGGCGAGGACCATTCGCAACCGTCTCCATGAAGCTGGGCTACGGTCCCGCACACCGTTAGGCCGTCTTCCGCTCACGCCCCAACATCGTGCAGCCCGCCTCCAGTGGTGTCGCGACAGGTGTGAATGGAGGGACGAATGGAGACGTGTCGTCTTCAGCGATGAGAGTCGCTTCTGCCTTGGTGCCAATGATGGTCGTATGCGTGTTTGGCGCCGTGCAGGTGAGCACCACAATCAGGACTGCATACAACCGAGGCACACAGGGCCAACACCTGGCATCATGGTGTGGGGAGCGATCTCCTACACTGGCCGTACACCACTGGTGATCATCGAGGGGACACTGAATAGTGCACGGTACATCCAAACCATCATCGAACCCATCGTTCTACCATTCCTAGACCGGCAAGGGAACTTGCTGTTCCAACAGGACAATGCACGTCCGCATGTATCCCGTGCCACCCAACGTGCTCTAGAAGGTGTAAGTCAACTACCCTGGCCAGCAAGATCTCCGGATCTGTCCCCCATTGAGCATGTTTGGGACTGGATGAAGCGTCGTCTCACGCAGTCTGCACGTCCAGCACGAACGCTGGTCCAACTGAGGTGCCAGGTGGAAATGGCATGGCAAGCCGTTCCACAGGACTACATCCAGCATCTCTACGATCGTCTCCATGGGAGAATAGCAGCCTGCATTGCTGCGAAAGGTGGATATACACTGTACTAGTGCCGACATTGTGCATGCTCTGTTGCCTGTGTCTAAGTGCCTGTGGTTCTGTCAGTGTGATCATGTGATGTATCTGACCCCAGGAATGTGTCAATAAAGTTTCCCCTTCCTGGGACAATGAATTCACGGTGTTCTTATTTCAATTTCCAGGAGTGTAAAAAGGACATTTACCCTCTTCCATGAATCAACGAAACACTAGTATGTCTGAAGGGGGATAACTTTTTCTCAACCATGGACATGTACTCAGGATACAGGCAAATCAAAGTAGATGAAGCCATGTGAGAAAACTGCTTTCATGACTCCTGAGGGCTTGTATGAGTTTAAGGTAATGCCGTTCGGTTTGTGTAATGTACCAGCAACTTTTGAACGGATGATAGATAATCTTCTAAGGCACCTGAAGTGAACTATGTGTCTTTGTTATTTAGATGACATTGTAGTGTTCTCAGAGACATTTGATGAACATATAAAATGGCTGAGGGCCATTCTTAAGTGTCTCCAATAAGGTGGACTGAAACTTAATCCAAGAAAGTGTCTCTTTGGAGCAAAAGAAATCTAAATACTTGGACACCTTGTGTCAAACAAAGGTGTGCGGCCAGATCCAGAAAAGGTGAGATCTATAACAGAATTTCCTATTCTTTAAAGTATTAAAGGTGTGAGAAGCTTCCTCGGATTATGTTCTTATTACCGTTGTTTTGTCAAAGACTTTAGTATCAAAGCCAGACTACTCCAAGAGTTGTTAAAAGCTGATGCTAAATTTATTTGGGGTGGTGCTCAACAAGATTCTTTGGATGTGCTGCGAAAATCTCTGACAACTGACCCTGTACTTGATCTGCATGATGAGAGAGCACCTACAGAACTACACACAGATGCCAGTGGGTATGGGATTGGTGCTGTTCTGGTGCAAATTTCGGTTGGAAAAGAGAAGGTTATATAGTGTTTGCTTCTAGGACACTTACAAAAGCTGAGAGAAACTACTTGACTACAGAAAGAGAATGTCTTGCTGTGAACTGGGACATGTGCAAATTTCAACAGTATATCTCTGGAAAAACATTCAGTTGTTACAGACTGCCATTCACTTTGTTGGTTGACAGGTCTTAAGGATCCAACAGGATGACTTGCCAGTTGGGCATTACATCTTCAAGAGTATGACATTACCATAGTGTACAAAAGTGGAAGAAAACACCAAGATCCCGACTGTCTCTCAAGAAACCCCATGCAAGACCATTAAGACTTTGATGAAGATAGTGACTGTCTCACTGCTCCTCAGGATCTCTCTGCTGAGTGGAAGAAGGATGCCATGATATCTCAAATTATGCTTGTCTTAAATTGGTCAGAGGATGTGAAAGGACAATTTAAGGTAGTTAATGGATTACTTTGCAAGTAAAACTTTGATCCGTTTGGGAAGAAGTGGCTACCAGTGACACATGCACTTAGATGTTCTTCAGAAATTCCATGACACATCTGAGGCTGGACATTTAGGATTTATTAAGACATATGATAGAATCTGCATGAGATTTTTCTGGCCAGATTTATTTAGGAGTGTCCGTCACTATGTGTCGCACTGTTGAGAGTGCCAGAGGAGAAAGGCAGTTCCTCAGAAATCACCTGGCTGACTCATACCAATTCCACCAGCTGAAATGCCTTTCAAGCATGTTGAGATTGACCTCCTTCCAACGTCTGCTAGTGGCAATAGATGGATTATTGTTTGCACTGATTATCTGACATGCTATGCCATTACAAAAGCCTTGAAAACAGCTGAAGCGTCCGAGGTAACCAAATTCATCTTGGAAGACATTGTATTAAAACACAGTGCCCCAAGGTCATTAATTACAGATTGAGGGAAAGTTTTTTGATGGAATATTGTGACAGAGATGAACTGTTGGTGCAACATTACTCATCACATTATGACTGCCTACCATGCGAAAACTAACGGGCTTACTGAATGCCTTAATAAGACCTTGGTCGGCATGCTGTCAATGTTTGTCAATGTTGAGTAAAGCAACTGGGATGAGATGCTACCTTTTGTGGTGTTTACCTATGACATCACCAAACAAAACGCCACAGGACATATGCCATTTTTCCTGGTGCCTGGGTGTGAGGCGACTATGACAATGGACACTGTGTTTCCATTACATCCTGACGACGTGGATAACAACTACATTGGGCAGGTGTTAGCCAGAGCTGAGGAAGCTCAGCAGTTAGCTTGACTTTGCATGTTACAGGCTCAAGAAAATGATCACCAAAGGTATGACGTGAGCCACTGCCCTGATGTCTACCAGCAAGGTGATCTCATCTGGATCTTCACTCCTGTTCAGAAGGTTGATCTCTCTGAGAAGCTCCTCAGGCGCTACTTTGGACCTTATATGGTTGTAAGACAGTTGTCTGATGTTACTTATGAAGTTAAAGATTTTGACCCCAGCACAAGATGATGAAAGATCAGAGATACAGTCAACGTCCTTTGAATGAAGCCCTATAAGGATCCTGCAACCCAGTGTAAATTCGAAGCTCCAGTGACAAGCAACAAGTAGAGAGGTGATGAAGAGCGTAGTGGCAAAAGAAGTTCTAAGATCACCACCAGGATGAGAATCAGTCATCAGGGCTCGGAGTATGAAGAATCCATGACTCATTCCCAGACTAGGAGGACATAACACAGAGACACTGTTCTCTTAAGGAGGGAGCAATGTTACACCAGAAGCTGGGTAGCAATGTGGTGTAGTAGTTATGATACTAAACTATTGCACGGAGGGTCGTGAGTTCAAACTCACCTGAACTGTACAATTTTAATTTCTATATTCGGTTCAAGTATATTCTAAAAGTATCCACAAATGTCAAGAATCATTGTGCTGAAATGTTCTGTTGTTGTATATATACTGTTTGTGTTCTGGCCGGAGGCAGTTTGCTCCGCACTGCACTCTTGTATGTGCAAGTGCTGGATAAACCTTTATTAAGTGAAGTTAGTGTTTGTCATTCATCATTACACCTTCTTGTACATGGAAATATTCAACATAGTGCCCAAGGAGAAGTTTAGCATTTTGCAAGTTCTAATATCTCATGAGAATGTGGCCAGACAAATTCATCAAAACTTCCAATATTTCAGCTAGTAAACCCTTCTCATTTTGAAGGTACAAATTGGAAATTGCATTAAATAACAGGGAGAATAGCCTGTTGAGATATCGGTGGTTTTTGACTTTATCAGTTACCATTTCCTCAAGGTATTTACAGAAGATGGTTAATTGTTTGCTTGTTTAGTGGATCAAAAATGTGGTCTCTCACTTTAATCGCAAACAAGTTACTTTACACCCATAATGCCCATTGACAGTGGAAAGTATGACAACACACTGACCATTTTTATGATAGTCTTTTGCATTTGTCTTTTCTATCAGTAATTCTCTTTTACACACAGTGATTTACACTTGACTACATTCAAACACACACACATATATGTGATGCATGTATTTTTTAAAAATTCTACGGAGTGGAAGCAGTTGTCAAGCAAATATAATGATTTTGGTTTGTGTTTGAGGTTAATTTTATGGTGTATTGCATTTTTACTTCCTGTACCATCCAAATTGCAACAAATGACAGTTACTACAGCCAGTTTCAATGACATTTTCATTAAAGAATCATCAGTTTGAGGAAAATAATTGTACTTGATTTCTTCATAAAGCTACATCAACTGTTGTTGCACTCCGACATCACACAGGCTATAACTGCAGAGCAGTGGACACACTGTCATCAAGACATGAGGAAAGATTTTCTCATGTAGACAATCAATCAAAATCAAATTTTAAAATTCATTATTCCTCTCATAGACTTGAATGTATGCTTTGATTTATGGTAGGCAAATGAACCTGATCATTGCCCACATCAATACAGTTTGGCAATGCAGACTTTTATTCAACCAGTCTCTACCACCACAAATGTGCAGACGTCACCCCTCCACATTTCCCTATCACTTAGTCTCTATGTGCAAAAGAGCCTTCTTTGGTGACACAGGCCATAATCATCAATGACTTGCTGTGGCATTTGACATCAGCTTTCTGCATATCATTCACCTTCCCAACAATTTCATACACTGTTCGCACACATTGTGTTTCAATATCCAGTTACATCTACATTCACTGTAACAGCACTCACCTTTTGAATACCAACTGTAAAATTTGTTTTGCTCCTCATATTTCATTAATACTATCTTTTGAACTGTTACTCGAATTGCTACTACTATTACTTCACTATCATTATATTGGTTAATCAGTTGTTATTAACCTCATTATTTAACCATAAAGAAAGATAATAAAATAATTTTGCTTTTTCAAGTTGTTTATTTTTTTCATGGCACTCTGATATTCATTTTCACAATAATCTTTATACTTTGTAGATAAATCATCTTCTGACTCATCATCTTCTGCTGTCATTATACCTACTTCTTTTAGTATGATGATAATAATATGAAAGGATAGATTTCTACTCACCATGTAGAGGAATTGTTGAAATGCAGACAGGCACAACAAAAAGACTCCTAAACATCTAAGCTTTTGGCCAAAAGGCCTTCTTCTAAAGTAGACAACAGACACTCATTCACAAAAGCACAACTCATACACATATGACCACTGTCTCTGGCCAGTGAGGTTGGACTGTGAGCCACTGCACATGATGGGAGAAATAGTCTGGGTGGTGAGGGTAAGGGGGAGGCTGGGGAAGGACGGGGAGGTAGCATGTGAGAAGTGTGAGAAGGCAAAGTGCTGCTTGTGGGAGTGTACAGGGACATGGTGGTGACAGGGAGGGACAGCTAAGTGCAATCAGCTGCTTATGAAGTAGGGCGGGCAGATGGGACTTCATAAGGAGAGAAGTAGAGGAAGGGAAAAATACTGTGGGTGCATTGATGGAATAGAAGGCTGCTTAGTGGTGGAATGGGAGCAGGGAAGGGGATTAGTGGGTGAGGGACAGGGACTAATGAAGTTTGAGGCCAAGATTGTTACAGGAATGTAGGATAAACTACAGGGAGAGTTAGCACCTGTAGTTCAGGAAAGGTGTTGGTAGGAAGGATCCAGATAGCACAGGCAATGAAGCTGTCATTGAAGTGAAGAGTGTTATGTTGGGCAGCACAATGAGCAACTGAATCATCCAGCTATCTCCTGTCCACAATTTATATGTTGTCATTCATGCAGACAAGCAGTTTGTTAGTTGTCGTGCCCACATAGGATGCAGCACAATGGTTGCAGCTTAGTTTGTAGATAACATGACTTCTTCCATAGATAGCCTGCTTTTGATGAGTTATGTGATGTTTGTGACTGGACTGGAGCAGATGGTGGTTTAAGGATGTATGGGACAGATCTTGAATCTAGGTCTATTACAGGGATATGAGCCATGATGCAAGGGGTTGGGAGCAGGGGTGGAGTAGGGATGAATGATGCTATTGCGTATGTTTGATGTGTGGTAGAGTACTACTGTGGGAGAGATGGGATGGGTAGTGGGTAGGATATTGATTATTTCAGGGATATTGAGGGGTAGTCAAAATCCTGGTGGAGAATGTGATTGAGTCAGTTACTCCAGATTTGGGTGGTACTGAGTCATGAGAGGAATGCTCCTTTGAGGCAGGATGGTGAGATTTTTGGAGATAGTGGTAATTGGAGAGGTAAAGCATAGTAGATCTGTTTCACTACAAGGGTGTGATGGTAATTTGGTCTGTGAGGGCATCAGTGAGACTCTTGGTGTATTTGGAGATGGATTACTCATCACTAGAAGTGCAACAGCCATGAGTGGCTAGGCTGTATGGCTGGACTTCTCGGTGTGGAATGGGTTGCAGCTATCAGAGTGGAGGTATTGCTGGTGGTTGGTAGGTTTGAGATGGATGGAGGTACTGATGTAACCATCTTTGAGGTGGGCTTGTTGGGTTGAGGAGCACCAGGTGAAGCAAATGGGGCAGAAGGTATTGAGGTACTGGACAAATGTGGATAGGGTCTTCTCACCCTCAATCCAGTCCATCAGTACCTCTGCCCATACCACACCTACCAACCACTAAAATTATGTTCACTTTGACAGCTACCACCTATTCCACACCAAGATGCCCCTTCCATCCAACAGAGCCACCCATAGCTATCACTTTTGTTATGACAAGCAATCCCTTTTCAAATATACCAAGGGTCCGACAGAGGCTTTCACAGACTGAAATTACGCTGCCAACCTTGTACAGAACATGCCTTATCTCTCCAGTCACCCACCACCTCCCAAAGTCCCACCATCCAGCAATGAAGGAGCATTCCACTCATGACTCAGTGTCACCCAGGACTGGAGCAACAGCAACTGAAACAGATTCTCCATCAGGGTTATGACTACCTCTCATCGTGTCCTGAAGTGAGGATTGTCCCACCCACTATCCTTCCCACAGTGATATTCCACTGCCCATCAAACCTACATAATATCCTTGCCCATCAATACTCCATCCATGCTCCTAACCTCTTGCCTAATTGTTCCTATCCTTGCAATGGGTCTAGATTCTAGACCTGTCCCATAGTCTTCAAACCACCACCAACTCCTGGCCAGTCACAAGCATCACTTAACCCATCAAAGGCAGGGCTTACTATGAAAGCAGTCATGTGATCTCGAGCTGAACTGCAACCACTGTGATGCATTCTACATGACTGCTGACAATCAACAAGCTGTCTGTCCACCTGAATGACCACTGATAAATTGTGGCCAAGAGAAAGCTGGACCACTCAGTTGCTGAGCACACTGTCCAACACAACGTTCTTCACTTCAGTGAGTGTTTCACACCCTGCACCATCTAGATCCTTCCTAGCAACACCAGCTTCTCTGTACTGAACAGGTGTGAACTCTCCCTGCAACACATTCTGTAACCACACTAGCCTCAGCTTTCATTAGTCCCGCATCCTTCACCCACCTATCCCCTTCACTGCTCCCATTCCACCACTAGACAGCCTCCTATTCTACCACTGTGCCCACAGTCTTTTGTTCCCTTCTCCACTTCTCTCCATTTCTACTCTCACTCTCCCTCTCATCTGAATGCACCCAGATGCCCTACCCTGTCCTCACCACTTCCCTGTACACTCCTGGAGGCAGCACTTTATCATTCCTCACCTTATCCTGCTATCCCATCCCCCTCCCTGTTCCACACTGCTCCTTACCCCCACCATCCACACTGATTCTCCCATCATGTGCAGTTGCTTGTAGTCTGGTCTTGGTGGCCAGAGATAGTGGTCATGTATGGATGAGTTGTGCTTGCATGAATGTGTGTGTGATGTCTACCTTAGATGAAGTCCTTTTGGCCAAAAGTTCAAATGTTTAGCAATCTTTTTGTTGCACCTGTCTGTGACTCAACGTCTCCTCTAAATGGTGAGTAGCAATCTATCCATTTCATAATATTGTCTTTTTCACATCCTTAATTTTCTGTTATTTTAGTAGTACATGATTTTTATTACTGGAAACATTTTTACTTAGCATTTGACATGATTTTGGTTCCTCACCTACCTTACTACTTCAGTCTCCTCTGAGATTATGTGAAATTAAAGTACAATTATTTACAAGTGGCTCTTTCCTGTATCTTCCACAAGTCCAAGACCCAACTGGAGCAAATCTGTTTAAATGATTGGATCCAAAATTACCATTATCTCCCACACTTTTGTCTCTGGAATTCCTCGTACCATATCTGTTTCCATTTGGACCATTTGTCGTCCAGTTATTTCTTTGATCACCATTATTTCTCCAAGAGTCTGCTTTATTCATCATATTCACATGGTAATTCCTCCTTGAATGATTCCTATCCTCGAAGTTTCTTCCACTGGTCTTCGTCTGTGGGCCTCACTCTTCCCACTTTTTCCACATAGTTCAAAACATAATTTATATTACGTCAGAGCAGGCAAAATCAACAATCTAATCCCCTGTGAAAGTTTATTTTCTAATCTCATAACTATCCTTTCATTACATATTTCTACCTGCAAATATTTAAGTTCATTTTTTTAGGATCATACACATGACCTCCCTAACATTCATTTAAAATCTTCTGCTGTCCATCTGTAGACCAATATTCATTCAAAAACAATTTCTTAAACTCTTCCCATGATCTACAAGATTATGCAACCTCAGCTGCCAAACCATAAGCATCAGACTTCAAAAATCCTCTTAAAATATGTAGTTTTTCTTTATCAATCCAATTTTCTGATAAATCATTGAATTGTTTAATACAATCAAGATCGTACACTTCACCAAAAGGTTTGAAATTATTAAATTTCTTACAACTAACAAAAGGAACTCTGTTAGGTACTGTACAGACACCATGTTTAACACTTTGCTGACCCTCTTCTCAATTTCAGCAAACTTAGAGTCTACATCTTCCTTGATTTTCTTTTCAATGACAGTCACATATTTACTTCTACTTCTTTTTCTACCATCTCAGAATTCTATCACATAAATCCGTTTTAATTTGGTGAATGCAACTTTCAGTTCTTCCCTGTTATCAGAACTAAATTTCTTTGATACTTGTAAATTATTATTACATGAATTAGCAACAGTTTCCATTCTACCTTCACATAGTTTCCACATTATAATTTTGTTAGCTGTACAAACACAGCTAGCGTTATTCAATTTTGCCTCTGTATCTTGTACTTCTTCTTTTAATTTATTTTCAAAAGCATCTTTCATAGGCTCCATTTTCTTGTTTAGTTGTAATTACACTAATTTCTTCATTGCTTTTGTCCATTTTTTAATCTAATCTGCTAATGTCACACTTACTACACATATTCTCATACATTTACTTCATAATCTGCCTCAATGACAACTTAATTTCCTCATTTCATGACTTTTTGTGCATTCTATGATTTTCATTGTATAATTCTTGCCTAATTTTAACTTGTTCCATGAATTTGGAACTGTACATTTCTTTATTCATACGACCATGAGCAGTAGGTGAAGCCATAGACATTTTGTTCAAAATTTTACTGTTAAGGTGTTCATCACTAAAGTCAAAAACTAACCTAAACCCACTATCATCTTCAGGTTCACTTTTAATGGCTCCTTTTTGTTTATATATCAAATTAAATTCGTATATTCTGTCCATAACAACACTATTTTCTTCAATTCACATTGCTTACTCCCTGTCTGTTACCACTTAACACACTGTTCTTAATCTCACTATCACACACTTTTGTGAATAATCACTGATAATGAAATGGAATGTCAATTTACCTTGATTATTTTCTGCACCAATTGTGGCTGCTGTTGTGTCATCTGCTAACTGATGTAGCTTGTAACCTCCATGTCAGCTGTGCTCAGTGTGTTGTTTACATGTGGTCTGCACCATGCTGGTCGTATAGAATGTGACATCAGCTGAACCTGCTCGCTGACTGACTGTTGTCCAAAATGGAATCACAGGAACATCAGGCACTACTGTACTTCGATTGGTTGATTTGTTCCCATATAATAGCATCCCCCTTCTACACATAATTTCAAACAATTAAAATTTCACTGTTCCAAAAACTAATTGTGCACTGCCATATCTTTTGCTGTCACAGTCCATTCTAACCATTTGAATTTTAATTATTAAGTCCCATAATCACTATGACTATCCTCTCTTCCTCCTCCTCCTAATTATCACAGTCACTGTCTATTATTTGTCACATTTTCTGGTTTTGTGAGCTCATAAGCCCTCATCGTGCCAGGAAAGAACCATCATCATCTGAAAAAGGAACAAAATGTAGCTTTCTGTACTGCATAAATCTGTTATAACTGTCACCATATTTTCATTGTCACTTCACTATTTTGTAAATTCACTGTTTCATGAAAGTTCTTTTCCATGATGCTTCCATGACAAAGTGTTCCAAAACCGTAGGGCACCAAATGTAGCTTACCTATTTTGTCTGCACAGTTAGCCTTGATAGCAATACTTTCATTGAAATGGGCTGAAAAGTTGGCAGTGGAAATAAGCTAGTGTCATTAATGTTGTCTACACCAAAAATTTAAGTTCAAATACATTAATTGTCCTTGGTTGCTAAATGAACTAATGTTTATGCTCAGTTTGAGTCTCATCTACTTTGATCAGATGAACTGCCACAATTGAGGAACATATTTATAGAATAAAAATTCTCTTTAGTTGTCATTAATTTTCTTAATTTATTCTATGACTTGTTTTGAAGTTTAAAGCTTCATCCTCAGGTGCCACCAAATAATTATGGGAGCATAAATGTGTGGTGGTCAGGCCAGTCAGTCATGGGGGACCATACCCATGTCAAACAAATGCCCTCAAGTTTGTTTGATGTGTGTGTGATCCCTTGTGACTGACTGGCTTGACTGCAATACATTTATATTTCCATAATTACTGGTAGTTGATAATGCCTGAAGATGGAACTGTAAGCTCCAAACCTGGTTGTAGAATAAATTAAAAAATTACAAGCAACTGAAGTGGTTTTTATTTTATAAACTCATCTACATTAATTATCCACAGATAAATGAATAACAACATAATACAGTTGGTTGATATCCTATAATATTGTTTGAGTGCAGTAACCTAACGATAATGTAATCCATCACAATTGTTCATGTATAGTGTGACTGTATAGGTCACCCATTACACTGTCCATTCAATCAGATAATCATATCATAATGAATAAAGTATGAACAGAAATTATTGGTTTTGCAGACAATACCATTCATGACCTAGCTCCATTGCCACAGATGGTGGTAATCATTATTGAAGTTGAACACTGCTGTATCCTGCTACAAGTGTGTGTAAGTGTGCCAACTGTAGTGTCATCACACATGTACATTTAAATCAACCGCCATCTGTATTGGCATGGGCCAGACACTAGAGGCACCTGTAGGAAGTGTGCCAATGGCAGTGTCTCTCGTGCACCAGCTGCCAGTGACTCAAACCTTTACATGCCCAGAGCAGTGCTGGCTCACTCTCACTAAGTTGTTTTAGTTTGTACCTCTCACATCAGTTGTTCTCTGTATCACTTATGTAGCATGTTCTGAATGATTCTTTTGTCTTGTTACAAGTGTAATCATGAGACGCTTATTTCTGTTAGTGTTCAGAGGTTTATGAGTAAAGCCATATTTGTGTTTCTTGGATCAATTTCATGTATTACTTGGTTACTACACAACTGATTGATACATAGAATAACTTATGTGAGTGGCAAAGAGAAAGAACACAGTGAGAGTGAGTCAGTGCTGCTCCACATGCATAAAGGTGTGAGTCACCAGTAGGTGGCATGGTGGAAACCGTCGCGTGTGGCCACTTCCTACAGGCAGCCACTAGCGGCCGGCCCATGCTGATGCAGTTGGCAGTTATTTAAGTACACACCACACCTGGTGCACTTACACTCACAGTCACATGCAGGATACAGAAAACACAGTTAATGAGAATACTTACACAGTCACAGTCCAATTAATCATGGGGAACAGTCACTAAAATTAGTCTTTTGTTGTGTCACTATGAACAAAACTTTAAATGCTTCCCATCCTTCTTTTTCCTTTTTTTCTAAATAATAAGGAGAATTGTCTAATAGTGAATTTTATTTACAGGTATTGTTCAAAAAAGTAATTGGAGAAGCAAGTTATGGACAAGTATCTCTCTTCTTCTCACTGATTGGCATGTTCAATGCTGCCTTATTATGGCCTGTGTGCCTTACACTGTACTTCACAGGCACTGAAATACTGCACTGGAGGCAACTGCCATGGCCAGCGTTGCTTGGAGCAAGTGGCCTATCTCTTGGTAAATTTTGTTTTCATGGCAACAGCTTTTGATGTGCTCAGCATTCTGAATTTTTTAAAATCTCTCTGCCAATATGTAAAATTTTCTTTTTGTGAAACAGAAATACTTGTATCCATATGGTAGATTGTGAATGCAACTGAAACTGTGGAAAAAGAAGCAACTAACATTATTACTTACAATGTGGTACCAAAATTGCACTGTAGTACAAAATCCAAATTAGATATCAACTTAAGAATTTTGATGTGCTCAGCATTCAGAATTTTTTAAAATCTCTCTGCCAATATGTAAAATTTTCTTTTTGTGAAATAGAAATACTTGTATCCATATGGTAGATTGTGAATGCAACTGAAACTATGGAAAAAGAAGCAATAACATTATTACTTACAATGTGGTACCAAAATTGCACTATAGTACAAAATCCAAATTAGATATCAACTTAAGACCCTGCAAACATGTAATTCTCCTGGGCTGTCAAACAAACACAGATAAAAATCTTTTATGAATTTTATCATGGAGAATCCTAAGAGGTATATAAATTATTTAAGAAGTAAAGGTAATTGGAGACAGAACAGAGGAAGAGGGAGAATGAGGAGAGGAGGATGTGAGTGCAGGATTAGGGAAGTTCAGAAAAAGCTTGTGTTTGGGATGTGGGTCCAGATGGCATGGGTTGTGAAGTAGCCATAAAAATTGAGCATGTTAACCTTAGCAATGTGCTTCACCACTGGGTGAAACTCTGATCATGACCACAGTTTGGTGATGGCCATCCATTTGCGTGGATAGATAGTTGATGGTCACATCCACATAAAATGGTGTGTGTAAATTACTGCTGCATTGGTACATGATATGATTTACTTCACAGGTAGTAATTCCTGTGTTATGGTATAATAAATATGTGATGGGACAGGTTTAGGAAGACAGCATAGATTTATCAGATTGGTCTTACATCTTGGTCTTCCACAGGAATATGAACAATGTAGGAAGGGGCTGGTCTAGAAGCAGATTATTTAGATTAAATGGGTGGCATAATATTACTTTGGGAATGGTGTGAAGGAATGTTCCTCATACAGGGGGGAGGCCCTAATGAGAGATATGGTCAAGGGATGATATTGTATGGTACAGAGAGTGTTCCTTTGTGGCTGGTTGTACTGGGGGCATTCACAGGATTAGGAGCATATGTGTATGTGGCACAGGAAATCTGGTTGTGGACTGTATTGAGAGAGCAATGCCTCTCTGTGAAGGCTGTCAGCATGCTGCACTAGGTACTGCTCATCACTGTAGATACAGGGTGTTTCAAAAATGACCGGTATATTTGAAACGGCAATAAAAACTAAACGAGCAGCGATAGAAATACACCGTTTGTTGCAATATGCTTGAGACAACAGTACATTTTCAGGCAGACAAACTTTCGAAATTACAGTAGTTACAATTTTCAACAACAGATGGCGCTGCGGTCTGGGAAACTCTATAGTACGATATTTTCCACATATCCACCATGCGTAGCAATAATATGGCGTAGTCTCTGAATGAAATTACCCGAAACCTTTGACAACGTGTCCAGCGGAATGGCTTCACATGCAGATGAGATGTACTGCTTCAGCTGTTCAATTGTTTCTGGATTCTGGCGGTACACCTGGTCTTTCAAGTGTCCCCACAGAAAGAAGTCACAGGGGTTCATGTCCGGCGAATAGGGAGGCCAATCCACGCCGCCTCCTGTATGTTTCGGATAGCCCAAAGCAATCACACGATCATCGAAATATTCATTCAGGAAATAAAAGACGTTGGCCGTGTGATGTGGCCGGGCACCATCTTGCATAAACCACGAGGTGTTCGCAGTGTCGTCTAAGGCAGTTTGTACCGCCACAAATTTACGAAGAATGTCCAGATAGCATGATGCAGTAATCGTTTCGGATCTGAAAAATGGGCCAATGATTCCTTTGGAAGAAATGGCGGCCCAGACCAGTACTTTTTGAGGATGCAGGGACGATGGGACTGCAACATGGGGCTTTTCGGTTCCCCATATGCGCCAGTTCTGTTTATTGACGAAGCCGTCCAGGTAAAAATAAGCTTCGTCAGTAAACCAAATGCTGCCCACATGCATATCGCCGTCATCAATCCTGTGCACTATATCGTTAGCGAATGTCTCTCGTGCAGCAATGGTAGCGGTGCTGAGGGGTTGCCGCGTTTGAATTTTGTATGGATAGAGGTGTAAACTCTGGCGCATGAGACGATACGTGGACGTTGGCGTCATTTGGACCGCAGCTGCAACACGGCGAACGGAAACCCGAGGCCGCTGTTGGATCACCTGCTGCACTAGCTGCGTGTTGCCCTCTGTGGCTGCCGTACGCGGTCGCCCTACCTTTCCAGCATGTTCATCCGTCACGTTCCCAGTCCGTTGAAATTTTTCAAACAGATCCTTTATTGTATCGCTTTTCGGTCCTTTGGTTACATTAAACCTCTGTTGAAAACTTCGTCTTGTTGCAACAACACTGTGTTCTAGGCGGTGGAATTTCAACACCAGAAAAATCCTCTGTTCTAAGGAATAAACCATGTTGTCTACAGGACACTTGCACGTTGTGAACAGCACACGCTTACAGCAGAAAGACGACGTACAGAATGGCGCACCCACAGACTGCGTTGTCTTCTATATCCTTCACATCACTTGCAGCGCCATCTGTTGTTGAAAATTGTAACTACTGTAATTTCGAAAGTTTGTCCGCCTGAAAATGTACTGTTGTCCCAAGCATATTGCAACAAACGGTGTATTTCTATCGCTGCTCGTTAAGTTTTTATTGCCGTTTCAAATATACCGGTTATTTTTGAAACACCCTGTATATCATCCATGGTTGGCCATACTATATGAAAGACATTTCGTTGCTGTGAAATGGTTTTGGTATTTGTATATCTTCCCCTCAAAGAATAAGTAGTTATGTGTGAGGACACAGTTTCTGAGGTGTATAAAGAATGAAGTTGTGTGTGCCTGTTCCACACCCATCTTCACCCCTGCCCCATGACCCTAACTTCCCTAATCCTGCACTCACATCCTCCTCTCTTCATTCTCCCTCTTCCTCTGTTCTGTCTCCATGGCCACTTTGAGAACATTATTTCACACAAGTGACTTATTATTTGTTTCCCCCTTTTCCCACATACTATTTCACCCATCAGATTTTGCTACTAATTGTTATAAGCACTGTCTACAAGTCTTGCACTTGGGTGCTCCTCTCAGCTTGGTGGTGCAAGTGGCTGCTGCTGATTGTGATATGGTGTCTCTGGCAAGCCTCTCAACTTGGTATCCGCAGTGGTGGCTTATGTTGCTTGGTCCTTATATTAGCCCTGTATGTCTCCCCTCCCAATCTACTCCCCCACACCATTGTGTTCAATTCACTTGCCTGCAGCTAAAATGATCTCACTGATGCCACATTCCTATCTCATATACCTGTTGTCTCCCCCTTCCAGCCGTCAGCCTCTCTTCTCTGGTCCTCTCTCCCCCTCCATGCCTCCTTTATCCCCTTGAAATTTCACCCAATATAACCACTCTGTCCAATCCTATTGCACTACATCAGTCTCCCATAAGAAAAATGTGTATTTTCATTTTGCAGTAGTACATGTAGTGAAGGATAATGAGGTGGAAACACTGAAAGATATAAAGCTGATCACAGACCAAAAAAAGTAAATGAAATGGACAATGCATGAAAATAACATACCTATCATTTATCAAGGAACACAAACTTCCAGAGGGAATCAGAATATTGAGATACAGCATCAGTTTCTAAATCTAGTAGTATCAGTCATCATTAGTACAATGTATAAAAATGATGGTAGAGTTATATGTAATGAAATGTTGTCTGAACAAAGCTGCACAAATATCTGCTCAGATCTTGATAAGATTTCAAAGGGGTGTGAAGACAGGCAACTTGCTTTAAATGTACAGAAATGTAAACTCATGCACTTCATGGAACACAAGAGACTCTATAGGTCTTCAAGAAAAATGTATAAATGCACAATATTACTAATGAGTGTGAACTGTCACTAAGAGATAGTGCAACTCCTATCCCATTACATATATACTCATCCTCTCTGGCATACATTTCATTCTGATGCAAAGCCTCATCATTTTGTACTCTTCTATCGCCAGTTTTCCACTCTAGTTCTTACTGTATGATTACAGCATCAATGACTCACAACTGGAATCGTTTAATTTATATGATTGCCTGAATGTAACAATTTGTGTGATACAAAATGGAATGATCAAATACATTCACTTGTAAAGCAGGTGTCATACTTTAGTTCATTGGCAGGTTACTAGAAAAATACAACCATTCTACACTATATAGTAGATTATTTAAACACTTCTGTGTCTCAGCTTAAAACGTTGATCAAGTGTGTGCAACCTATACCAAATAGTACTAACAGGGAACATTGAACATATTCAAATAAGGACAGCAAAAATGGTTACAAGTTTGTTTGAGTCACTGTAGGCTGTTGTGGAAATGTGGAAAAATATGAATTGTCAGGAACTTGAAGATATATTCCAGTTACTAGTAAACACCTACTTACAAAGTTTCAAGAACCAGCAGTAAGTGAAGAATCTAGAAACATACTTCAGACTCCAACATATCACTCCAGTAGGAACTATAAAGACAAGATTAGTCCAACTGCAGAGTATTTAAAGAGTCATACTTTCCTTTCACTGTTTTTGAATGGAGCAGAAAGGAACATTAACTTATAGTACCAGTATAATACTAAGTACCCTTTGCCATTTGTATCGATGCACATGTAGAAAAAGTGGAAAGAAAGGCAGTTTACATAGGGACTTTAATTTTTAAAATAATGACAGTAGATGATGTAAACTGTTTCATACTGAGCAAACTTAATGCATCTGTATTCAGTTATACTTTAGCAATTCCAATGCCACTGCTAGAACGTTGTCATTGAAATTTGTGATCAGTTATTTCAGAGTATCATAATTA
Organism: Schistocerca piceifrons; assembly: GCF_021461385.2. Taxonomy (NCBI): domain Eukaryota; kingdom Metazoa; phylum Arthropoda; class Insecta; order Orthoptera; family Acrididae; genus Schistocerca; species Schistocerca piceifrons. Next base: position 766,499,099 of record NC_060138.1, on the reverse strand, counting down.
CCACCACACACTGTCTTTCACCTAGAAAGTCATTTTCATTTGTATGTTGTTTAACAAATTAGGGTCTTATTCTTAGGGTGTTATGTATAGTACATGTGTTTGGCTTTTTTGATAACAGTCTTCAGGTTTTTACACTGATAGCAAAGGATTTTAACTTCTGGTTATAATTTGTCCTTTGAATATGATATAGATGCTTTGTTTCCCGTTACAAAATTCTTGAAGCCCACTTTATCCACCTCTTGTCCATGGTTCTACATAATTTTTATAAATGTGTGTTATAAGAAAAAGCAGGACTCAAAAAGCTGAAAGAACATAGTTAACAATGAGTTCTTATGAATTTTCTCTGAACACAATGAGGTATGTTTCTGCTGTATACTATGATTTGAACCAGATTGTTGAGCATGTTTTATGGTAAATATTTCACCATCATGATGAAATACTATTGTTACATCCATATCAGTGGATAACAGAAAGCCAATCAATCACATATACTGGACCAATGTGTGGAACACAGTGATACATAACAGAAAATGGCATTCACACTAGATTTTGGGTGTGCGTTTGTATGTCTCTGTGGTTGTATGTGTTAATGTGTGAACTGTTTCTAGAAAAAGAGCTAATGCTCAAAAGCTGTTTTCTGTTATTTGTTACTATACTCCACACATTGATCCATTATAGGTGACTGCTTACCTTTCTCTTGTTATACATATTGTTCCCAACAGGAATTTCCATTATTTTTACCTACCATATAGTGGAGATGCTGAGTCGCAGATAGGCACAATGAAGAGACTGTCACAAAATAAGCTTTGCATGAGTATGTGTGTGTGTGTGTCTGTCATCTATTTTTGACAAAGGCCTTGTTGGTCGAAAGCTTATTTTGTGACAGTCATTTTATTGTGCCTATCTGCGACTCAACATCTGTGCTATATGGTGAGTAGTAACTATCCTTTCCGTAATATTGTTACATTCCATCCTGGATTTTCCATTGTTTCATTATTGTTACATGTGTCATTGATGATATTTATTTCTAAGAATAAGTTTTCTAAATGTGTTGATTGTGACCTTCACTTATTGGGAACGTTACTGTAGAAAATAACACAAAGCTGGACATCAGTAATTCTGAGTGTCCTTAAATCACTCTCTCTGCAAGAGAATCAGTATTAAGATGTACAAAAATAGTTTGCCTCTAGTGATGTCTGCATAACCTTATTAATAATCTGTTTCCTTGATGAACTGTAAGATACAATATGCTTCCAGAAAGTAAGTTCTGCTTCATTAAAAAAACAAAATGAGCACAGATACAGAAAAACTGTCTATTGGCAAAAAATTACAAATCTTAAACTACCTTTCTACTAGCTCCTGCCATTTGGTAGGCACTTGACATAGCATGGCACAAGTTTTTGTATGCCTTCCTCACAGAAGATTGCTGCCTTAGTTGTCACCTATGTAGTAATATGTTCTTTGAGCACATAATAGTTGTTGAATTTTTGATCAGTGAGGAACTTCCTCAGATGCAAAAAAAGACAGAAGTTGCTAGGGGTGAGGTGATCAGTATAGAGGGTGGTCATATTGCCTCCAGTGAAAGTCCTCTAAGAGTTACTGTGTCTTGTTCACAGTGTGAGATTGAGCATTGTCATGAATCAAAATAATATAGTTTATAAGCATTCCATGGTGCTTCTTCTGTATTGCATGGCGTAGTTTCTTAAGAATCTCACAGTAAACATTTCCATTGACTATTTCATCTCAGAGAAAAAATTTACCAGTGTGGAACATGGCTGACCTCCTCTTGGTTGTTTAATGAATATGGTTTATTGGCTTTAGATTAATCAAAATGAAACTGTAATAACTTCAAGTTGAACAAATATATTTCAAGGAAGACGCAATACATGAAAGTCACAGATCAAGTAAACAGAGTAAGACATGTGTATGCTTTAACAGTCAAATCATAACTGAGTCCAAGTCTAGCGGCCACTGGCTGGCTGGCCGCTTAGGTGGCGCTGCTGCTGCATGGCTGGCAGACAGCACCGCATGTAGAGGATGCGTGTAACTGCGCAGCGGCACTTTGAAAGATCGGTGAGTCACAACACTTTTCCCCCCCTTTGAATTTTTTGCACATGTCTTGATGGAGGTGGCCTGTAGATTGCTAACATCCATAGGTGTTGTTTGACTGGCCATAAAGTCTCAAGGAGGAGGCTTCCCGTACGGACAGAAGTGTCCCCAATGATAACGGGGCGAGATGACAGGAGACGTGGGGGTCGAATCTACTGGGGCCCCGTGCACCAATCTGCCCATTGCGGCAAGTTCAGTTGTTATAACAGGAGACATGGGCGATTTGTCCGCATCCGTAGGAGAAGGAGGTGAGTAGAGTTGCTCCTACAGATGATGGTCATCTGGTTCCTGCATGGGCACATCTCCTGGTGGCATCAGTTCTTGTACTGGCACCAATATGATGGTGAGAGGACTGCATTGTGAATAATGAGAGATTCTAGTATCCTGAGCATCAGGTAGAGCTGAAGGTGGTGCAGCGGCATCTGGAACAGGCGTTGCTGGAACACGAGGCTGAAGCTGGTCCGAATAACGCACTGCAACACTCATGTCCATCTGGATTTCATACAGGTGTCGGCCATGGTGTCATAAGATGTGGCCAGGACTCCATTTTGGCCACCTGCCATATCCCCGTACCCATACAAGGTCGTCGGTGGTGAACCAGCCAAGCGAATGCACCCGCAGCCGTGAGGTGGAAGGCCTCGGAAGATGAAGTAGTATGTGGGGCTGTCGGCCATGAAAGAGCTCAGCCGGGCTGTGGTCACCCATGGGGGTGAAACGGTAAAAAGCCAGAAATTGGAGAAGCGCATCATCAGCAGAAGAAGTCAGGAGTTTCCTCATCTGAGCCTTAAATGTGCAGACCAGTCGTTCAGCCTCACCGCTTGACTGTGGATGGAACAGAGGGACCACGACATGCATGACGCTGTGACGGGCACAAAAATCTGCAAAATCAGAAGAGGCAAATTGTGGACCATTATCAGTAACAAGAGTAGAGGGAAGGCCCTCCAAAGAGAAAATGCGTGCAGAGCATTGGTGGTTGCCGCAGTGGTAGGCGACGTGCAACGGACAATGAAAGGAAAGTTAGAGTTGGCGTCAATAACAAGAAGCCAATAAGTACCCAGAAAAGGTCCCACAAAGTCAGCATGAATACGCTCCCAGGACTTCTCAGGCGAAGGTACCGGTGACAAAGATGACTTTGGGGCGGTGGCCTGTGACGCACAAGGGCCGCAGGCAGCGACCATGTGTGCGATTTCAAAGTTGATGCCGGGCCAGTATACATGACAGCAAACCAGAGATTTTGTGCGAGAGACACCCCAGTGCCCTTGCTGAAGGAGGTGCAAGACCGAAGCATGCAAAGACGCAGGTACCACAACACGCGGCGAAGCATTTTTGGTGGAAAGGAGGATAACACCATCCCTAGCCGTGTGGCAGTAACGCAAAGCATACAGGTGTCGGCCATGGTGTCATAAGATGTGGCCAGGACTCCATTTTGGCCACCTGCCATATCCCCGTACCCATACAAGGTCGTCGGTGGTGAACCAGCCAAGCGAATGCACCCGCAGCCGTGAGGTGGAAGGCCTCGGAAGATGAAGTAGTATGTGGGGCTGTCGGCCATGAAAGAGCTCAGCCGGGCTGTGGTCACCCATGGGGGTGAAACGGTAAAAAGCCAGAAATTGGAGAAGCACATCATCAGCAGAAGAAGTCAGGAGTTTCCTCATCTGAGCCTTAAATGTGCAGACCAGTCGTTCAGCCTCACCGCTTGACTGTGGATGGAACAGAGGGACCACGACATGCATGACGCTGTGACGGGCACAAAAATCTGCAAAATCAGAAGAGGCAAATTGTGGACCATTATCAGTAACAAGAGTAGAGGGAAGGCCTTCCAAAGAGAAAATGCGTGCAGAGCATTGGTGGTTGCCGCAGTGGTAGGCGACGTGCAACGGACAATGAAAGGAAAGTTAGAGTTGGCGTCAATAACAAGAAGCCAATAAGTACCCAGAAAAGGTCCCACAAAGTCAGCATGAATACGCTCCCAGGACTTCTCAGGCGAAGGTACCGGTGACAAAGATGACTTTGGGGCGGTGGCCTGTGACGCACAAGGGCCGCAGGCAGCGACCATGTGTGCGATTTCAAAGTTGATGCCGGGCCAGTATACATGACAGCAAACCAGAGATTTTGTGCGAGAGACACCCCAGTGCCCTTGCTGAAGGAGGTGCAAGACCGAAGCATGCAAAGACGCAGGTACCACAACACGCGGCGAAGCATTTTTGGTGGAAAGGAGGATAACACCATCCCTAGCCGTGTGGCAGTAACGCAAAGCATAGTAGTTCCACAATGGATCAGAAGTCTTAGCAGGAGGACGATCTGGACAACCCTTCTGAATACAGCGTAAAATTCGGGAGAGGGTAGGGTCAAAACCTGTAGCAGCCGCCAGCCTGTCCCCGGTGATGGGGACCCCGTCCACAACCCACTGCTCGGCAACATCCAGATGGAAACACGAAAGTTTGTCCCTATTGAAAGCCAGATCAGGACCCATGGGAAAGTGAGACAGTGCATCAGCATTCACATGTTGAGCCGTCGGCCGGAAATGAATTTCATAATTGAAACGAGACTAGTAAAGAGCCCAACACTGGAGGCGGTGTGAAACCTTGTCGGGAAGTGACAATGATGGATGAAACAAGGGAACAAGTGGTTTGTGATCCGCAATAAGATGAAATTTGGATCCATAGAGAAAAACACCAAACTTATAAAGAGCATAAATAATGGCCAAAGCTTCTTTTTCAATTTGAGAATACTTTTGTTGGGCATCCATGAGCATTTTGGAGGCATAAGCAATGGGTTGTTCAGAACCGTCAGAAAAACGGTGCCCAAGGACTCCATCGACCCTGTATTGAGAGGCATCCATGGCAAGAACAAGATGTTGGCCAGGTTGATAAGTAGCCAGGCATGGGGCCTGTTTCAGCATAGTTTTCAATTTCTGGAAAGCCGCATCACATGACACGGACCAGTGAAAAGGCATGTTTTTATGCAATAGGCGATGCAATGGCTGATCCACCAAAGCAGCAGATGGTAAAAACTTGTGATAGTATGCTATTTTCCCCAAGAAGGCCTACAGTTCTTTAACAGATGTAGGGTGAGGAAGGGCATCGATCGCAGCGACAGTTTGCTGAAGTGGACAAATACCATCCCGAGAGAGTTGAAACCCTAAGTACATGATAGAGGCCTGAAAAAAATTTGATTTCCGAAGATTACACTTAAGACCGGCAGTCTGTAAGACATGTAAAAGTGTGCGGAGATTTTGAATATGTTCATCAGTGGTGGAGCCAGTGACAACGATGTCGTCCTGGTAATTTATACACCCAAGGACAGTGAGCAATAATTGTTCCAAGAATCACTGAAAGAGAGCAGGGCCGCTGGCAACCCCGAATGGCAATCATTGGTATTGACAGAGGCCGAATGGCGTGTTAAGGACCAGAATCTGCTGGGAAGCAGCATCGAGAGGAAGTTGATGGTAAGCTTCTGACAGGTCAAGCTTAGAAAAATACTGGCCTCCAGCAAGTTTAGTGAACAATTCTTCAGGTCGAGGCATAGGTAAGTGTTGATAAGGCATTGAGCATTTACAGTGGCTTTGAAACAAGACGAATATCACCATTTGGATTAGCAACGACAACGGCAGGAGAGGACCACTCACTGGAAGTAACAGGAAGCAAGACCCCTGAAGCAGTGAGACGATCCAGCTCCCATTTGACCTGATCACAAAGGGCCACAGGAATGGGCCGAGCCCGAAAAAACTTATGCCGAGCAGTGGGTTTGAGCGTGATATGAGCTTCAAAGTCGTTTGCACAGACTAACCCAGGAGAAAAAAGGGATGAAAATGTCATCGACAAGGAATCCAACTGAGCATAAGGAATAGCATCAGAGATGCTATTGATAGAGTCATCTATGGAGAACCCAAAAACGCGAAAGGCATCGAAACCAAAAAGATTCTCCATGTTACTATGCTCGACCACAAATATGGGAACAGTGCGAACGACAGATTTGTAAGATACCTCAGCATCAAATTGTCCCAAGAGAGAAATCTTCTGTTTATTGTAAGTCCATAATTGCCTAGTGACAGGTGACAGGATTGGAGAACCCAACTGAAGATATGTCTGAGAATTGATGATAGTGGCAGCAGAACCAGTATCCACCTGCATGCGAACATCTCGACCAAGTATTTGGACAGTGAGGAATAACTTCCCTGAAAGGGAAGAAGTACAATTGACAGACAACAGGCCGGCCGCGGTGGTCTAGTGGTTATAGGCGCTCAGTCCGGAACCACACGACTGCTATGGTCGCAGGTTCGAATCCTGCCTTGGGCATGGATGTGTGTGATGTCCTTAGGTTAGTTAGGTTTAAGTAGTTCCAAGTTCTAGGGGACTGATGACCACAGATGTTAAGTCCCATAGTGCTCAGAGCCATTTGAACCATTTGACAGACAACACAGAATCAGAATCAGCGTCATGTTCATGAACATCATGTATGAGGTCAGATTTGCAAACGGATGACACATGACCTTTTTTTGCATTTGTGACACACTTTGTGGACAATCTTCTCGTGAATGTTTTGTAAAACACCATGGACATGAAGGAAGTTGCCGTGGGTTTTGCTGCAGTTTCTTAGAGGTTTGTTTACGGTTAGGCTGAGGCTGTGCTTGGGAGCGTACTGCGGCCACATCGGCTGGTGGGGACACGCCACACACTTCGTCAACATCACACAGAGGTTGTATTTCCCCGACGTCATCCCATGCCTCTATTTGCGCTCCAGCGGCACGAGAAATTTCAAAAGACTGAGCGATGGATGGGACTTCATCTAGAGTTGGATTTTCCAACTGAAGGGCATGTTGCCTAACTTCTTTGTCTAGCACCGATCAGATAATAGCATCCCATACCATTGAATCGGCGTAGGATTCTTTGTGAACTTCAGTAACAAATTGACACTTTGTACTGAGGCTGTGAAGTTCAGCAGCCCAAGCACGATAGGATTGATTCGGTTGTTTTTGACAATGATAAAAGGCAACACGAGTGGCTACCACATGCGTTTGCTTTTGAAAATAGACGGACAGAGGTGAGCACATTTCAGCAAAGGACAAAGATGCAGGATCTTTCAAAGGAGCCAATTGCGACAACAATCGATACATTTGAGGTGAAATCCATGAAAGGAACAGAGACTTACATGTTTGTTCATCCACGACATGAAATGCCACGAAGTGCTGTCGAAGACGCTTTTGATAATCAGACCAGTCTTCCGCCGTCTCGTCGTAAGGAGGAAAAGTAGGTAGAGACAGCGGTGAGAGACGCCCTGTATTTGATGCCGCAATGAAATCATGAATCACATTTGTGAGAAGCATTTGCTGTTCTATGAGACCTTGCAATAGTTGCTCTAAAGTAGCCATGGAAACATGTGGGTCAGCGATGGAAAAGAAAAATCCCATCCTCGGCGCCAATTGTAATAACTTCAAGTTGTACAAATATATTTCAAGGTAGACGCAATACATGAAAGTCACAGATCAAGTAAACAAAGTAACACATGTGTACACTTTATCAGTCAAATCATAACTGAGTCCAAGTCTAGTGGCCGCTGGCTGGCTGTCCGCTTAGGTGGCGCTGCTGCTGCATGGCTGGCAGACAGCGCCGCATGTAGAGGATGCTCGTAACTGCACGGCGGCACTTTGAAAGATCGGTGAGTCATAACAAAAACCTGCCTTGCAAAACCCTTCCTAGATAATTTATTCCAGCCCTTTAAGTCTTGACCACGCAGCCATCATCAACAATCTGTAAAAACACTGAGCCAATAAACAATGAATAATTAGCCTCATCCCAATTACTGACAGTTGGTTGAGTGATGACATATGATACTCCATAATCTATCGCAACACTCGGCCAGCACACAACTGAATGATCAGCTTCGTATTACTTACCAATAGTTGGTTGAGTGATGTATGATGCCCCATAGGTTTTGTTCAGTTAAGCCATCTCTGTCTAAGCCTGTAGATATTGTCACCACCAAAAATATTGTTCAAAACACCCCTGGCCACATGGGTGTATGTATCCAAATTTATTTAACATGAAATGGACAAATACAAAGCTTATAATTTAACTTAGATGGACTGTCATCTGACATATCTCCAACCTCCATCAAGACACAATGTATTTTCTCTTATACAATGGTCTATCAGTCCTACTTATATCTTTGGAGTGTGCTGTGACATCAGACCAGCCACTTTATCAATTATTTTTCTTTCAAAACTGTAGTGTCCCACATCAGTTTCTCCAGTGGAAATTCTTTAGGAACACTCTCTCAAATAATTCTCACTTCATTCTTATTGTTACAAAGATTTGTTCTTCTGGTGGACTGTTTTTCTTTCCTTGGTCACCCATTCTTTCGGCCCATCCATCTGCTGGTTGTGAAAGAGAGCCTGTCCTCAGAATTGTGCTTTAGTTTGTGTCTTTTGTATTCTTACGCTGGTCCTCTGAAATTTACTGTAACCACACTCAGAAGCCTGCCATGATGATGCAGCATCCTTGGGGATGCTACCATCCCACCAACATAACAATGGTAGTGTCCTGCCTTCATGCAGTAACAAGAATTCTAAATTCAGTGCTTAATTAAAATTGAAATATCTCATGATCTACTACTCAGATCCCAGTTTGTTTTCACTTAACTTACTCTAATAAAATTCTGTGTACATCTATATTACAGTTTCACCTAGTTATTTCTGTCCTTCATTCTTTTAATTTATCAAGTTATTAACTTGGAGTGTGATGAGAATGTACAGTGGAATGACCTACCATGTCTCAAGTAGAATGACTTGGCTATCCCAAAAGATTGGGCACAAGACTCACAAGACTTTTCGAGGAGTTGAGATTTGCTTAGCTTTAGCCTTTACTGGCGACACAGTGTTCTCTATTCCACTGATGGTCATTTTGATTGAGAGGTTTCAAAGGTGGCCCAAGTCTCATCCCTATTCACTATCTTGCTTAGAAAATCAACAGTATCTTCACCAACATCAGAAAGTCAAATGCGCTACCCAGATACTGTTTTTTGTGTTAACTCTATAAGAGTTTTTGGCACCCAACAGGTACACAATTTTCAAAAATTCAGTTTTTCAGAAACAATTTCATAAAGAAGTGATCCTGAAGTTTAGAAATAACAGTTCCCATAAAATCATGGCTTTCTTTTATAAGTCCTTCAACTGCATGAACCATTTCCTTGTTACCCAAACACAGATGCTCACTTTCTTCATCATCATGAACTTGATCACATCATTCATGAACTGTTGGATACATCTCCTTACCACTGAATCACTCATTGGAATTTCTTCACAAACCTGACTAAACTGTAAATGAAGGTAAAGTGGTTTATGTTTTTTGCATTCATAAAATTAATTACTGATCTAATCTCACAAGTGGTGCCATTTTCAATCAAGTTTTCTATTCTAAGCAAGCACTATATGGTACAAACTATGCACAGATGGTATCGTATCTTTCCCCATGGCTCAAAATACCATGTATGCATTGAACTGCAGTTGTAATACTACCATGGAAAGAAATACAAACAGTACTTATTTTCTGAACATACCTCATATTTTCAACTCATGGCCAGGAAACTATTAGCTGCTGTAGTATGATATTCAAAGCTGGGTCTAGAATGTAACATTGATTTTCATAAGTATAGCAATTCCCCATTTTGAGAATAAATGTGTAAATCTGCAGCATAGTGTGGCCTGTTTTATAACTTTGGTAGAATAAAACAGTGTACCAGACTGGGCCTTCCAGTGAATGTGGAACCTTGCCTTTAGTGGTGACAGTTTGAGATGTGGTTTCTTCCAGCCTCTTAGCAAAGTTTTTCGTTTAAGGACCCACATTGTATTGTGGTTAAGAGATGGGCTAATCCAGCTGTGAGCTCTGTATAGAATATGGGAAGAATTCTATCGAGCTCTTTGTTCTTGTTCAGTTTTAGTGATTTCAGCCATTCTTCAGTGACTAATATTTATATCACTCGTCTTTGCAGTGACAGAATTAAACTGCTGCAGTATTCGTGGATCTTCCTTTGTTAATAAAATTTGTAACTGGATTTCTGGTTTTCCCATCATTTGGTATCTTTCTGTCTACCATTATTATGCACTTATTGTGCAGTGGCCATAGCATTCTCTTTTTTTCTGATCCAAAGTTTCTCTGCATGCTCCTGATCAGAGATGAATGTTTCAAGTTCCTTCTTGGGTTATGATACTACTGCCTCTTTATTTAGTTTCTTGAGCCTTGCCGCATTGAGTGGCCATGCGGTTCGAGGCACCATGTCCCGGACTGCATGGCCCCTCCCACCTGAGCTTCAAGTCCTCCCTCGGGCAAGGGTGTGTGTGTTGTTCTTAGCATAAATTAGTTTAAGTACTTTGTAAGTCTATGGACTGATGACCTCAGCAGTTTGGTCCCTTAGGAATTCACACTCATTTGAACATTTTTCTTGAGCTTTCAGAAAAACTCTTGTTTGTTTGTTTCTTCCTTCCTTCCTTCCTTTCTTCCTTCCCAACTTCTTTCCCTTGTTGCTTTCTCACTTCATTTCTTCTTTCATCAACATATGAACATATAAATCTTGTCTGGTCCAGTCCCCAACAATCAATCATCCTTTCTCATTCCATCTGGTAAGTTGGTAATTCTCCCATGACTCAAGATTGTGGGTGACTTTTCATAGCGCTCCCCATTTCCTAAATCTCACCTGCTATTTTCTTCATCCTTCTTCCTTGCCCTTCATTCCTTCTGCCAGGAGGAGGAGCCACTGACGCCAAAAGCTTATACATTTCCTTAACTTTTATATGTGTTTTCCTCTGCAGTCACTTGGTGAGTAGATTTTCCTATCTATACATTTGTATTATATATTCAAAAATTGGCTATTTTTATTCATATAATATCATATTGAAGGTACTTGTGTCATTAGAGAAGAAACTCAGATGCACTGAGATAGATATTGAAACTGCATACAACATTGTATGGACAAAATGTAATATCAAATGTGGGCCTAAACTTACAATTTGATCCTACTATTGACCACCAGACTGACCCCCGGCTGTAACTGAAAACTTTACAAAAAACCTCAGTCACTAGCACTTCAATTCCACAATGATATTTTCATCACCAGAGAAGACTTTAATCGTCCAACAACCATCTCAGGAAATTAAAATTTAGTAAATGGTGGACATGACAAGACGTCCCGTGAAGTCTTAAAAAATAACTTATCTGAGAACTACCATGAACAGACTGTTCATAAGTCTACTGATCATGGAAATATATTGGGTCTAATAGTAAGAAATGAACTTGACCTCTTTGAGGTGTCCACATTGAAACTGGTATCAGAGACCATGAAGCAGCTGAAGCAACAATAATTACCACAATATAATGGAGAAATAAAGCAAGCAGAAGCATTTAGATTTTCAGCAGTGTAGATATAAAGGCAGCGGTGTCACAGCTCAATGAAGAATACAAAACATTTAGCTCTGGAGAGGAGCATGTACACTATGATGACAAAAGTCATGAGTCACCTCGTAATATCATGTAAGATCTCATTTTTGCCAGCATAGTGCAGCAACTCAACATGGCAGTGACTCAACAAGTTGTTGGAAGTCCACTGGACAAATATTAAGCCATGCTGCCTCTACAGCCATCCATAATTGCAAAAGTGTTGGTTGTGCAGGAGTTTGTTGACAAACTGACTTCTTAATTATGTCCCATAAGTGTTCAATGGTATTCATGTTGGGCAATCTGGATGGTCAAATCATTTGCTCAAACTGTTTAGAATGCTCTTCAAGCCAATTGTGAATAATTGTCACCAGATAAAGTGGCACATTGATGTCCACAAAAATTGTGTTTGGGTTCAGTTGTTGTGGGGAAGGAGACCTGACAGTGAGGTCATTGGTCTTATCAGATTAGGAAAGGATGGGGAAGGAAGTCGGCTGTGCCCTTTGAAAGAAACCATTCCAGCATTTGCCTGGAGCGATTTAGGGAAATCATGGAAAACCTAAATCAGGATGGCCGGACACAGGATTGAACCGTCATCCTCCTGAATGTGAGTCCAGTGTGCTAACCACTGTGCCAACTCACTCGGTCATAAAGAAAAAGAAGTCCATGAATGGCTGCAAGTGGCCTCCTGGTAGATGCACATAACAATTTCCTGTCAATGATCACTTCATTAGGACCATTCCATGTAAACATAGCACACACCATTATAGACCCACCACCAGCCTGCACACTGCCTTGTTGACAACTTGGATACAAGGCTGTATCTACAGAAATTGGTACTCTGATCAGGCAAAATTTTTCCATTCATCTAGGGTCCAATTGATAGGGTCACAACCTCAGTAGAGGCACTGCAGGTGATAACTGTGCTTTTATTGAAGACATTTGTGTCAGTCATCTACTGCCGTAGCCCATTAACGCCAAATTTTGCCACACTGTCATAACGGATACTTTCATCATACATCCCACATTGGTTTCTATGGTTATTTCATGCAGTGTTGCTTGTCTCTTAGCACTGACAACTCTGCGCAAATGCCACTACTGTGGTTGCTAAGTGAAGGCCATTAGCCATTGCACTGTCTGTGATGAGAGGTAATTCCTGAAATTTGATATTCTTGGCATAGTCTTGACACTGTGGATCTCAGAATATTGAATTACCTACAATTTCCAAAATGAAATGTCCCTTGCATCTAGCTCCAACTACTGTTCCATATTCAAAGTCTGTTAATTCCCATTGTGTGCCCATAACCACATCAGACACCTTTTCATATGAATCACCTGAGTACAAATGACAGCTCTGCCAATGCATTGTCCTTTCTATACCTTGTTCAAGCAATACTACTGCCATATGTATACAGAGTCCACCAGAAAAATGTATACACACTTTAAGGAAGTATTACTTATGTGTTTATTTTACATGTTGCACAACCTTCATTTTAGTACATAGTTGCTTTAAATGTTCCAAATTTTCACCAATGGAGGCTGTATACATACCAGAATGATGAGCAGTCACCACAACTGTCACTCAGTTTTATAGTGGAGATCGCTGCACATGCTGTAATTGTGGGGCCTTGCCCACTAGTCTCATATAGGGTGCCTAAGAGATGCTGCATTCTCAGAATGCCATACAACAATTCAAGCAAATAACATTAGTGGTTTTATTTCTACAAATCAGATTGACAATACTTAATTTTAATGTACAAATGTGTTACAAGCGATGGGTGACATGCGACATAAATCCGAGTCCATGCTATACACAATGGTCCTGCAAGTTGACACACATTACTGATAACTGTTGTCGTAGCACTCTCTGCTAGGCCGTGTTAATACTCTGTGAACCCTCTCCACTAATGTCCGTATACTGAGCCAATCTGAGCGGCCGAGGCTGGTAGGAGTGGCGCTTATATTCACTTCGGCTTTAGGGTGCTCCTGTCGTGGTGCAGTCCTATTCCGCGCACCATTGGCCAACATCGTTTCACCACCTTCTCTGGTCTTGCATTCTTTGTCTTTGTTCTGGTGCTTGTGGTTACGCCAGAACAGTAATCTCCTAGCAGAGTTCCTCCAGCATGCATGGCTTATGACGATAGGCATTATCTTACAGTTCCTCAGAAATAAAAGTCCATAGGTTTTAGATCTGAATGACCATGGAGGGAACTCAATTCCACCCCCAATAGTATACAGTTGCCATAAAGAAACTGGGAAAGTAATAAAAAATTGGAGCCTAATGCCTAATAGGTGTAAAGCAGAGCTTAGAGGTATAGATAAGCAGATGTTGAATGAAACTCACTGGGCTGTCCGGAAAGCATTCTGTTCAGCCTTCAGTGACTACTTATAATGTTGTATATCTGTTACTCTCAAAATGTTCATAGACATACAGAAAGTATGTTGGACCAACTTTTCTAGTGTTGTCAGTGTCTATATAATTTCATAAGGGCAGAAACATTATATTAGCAGATAAATTTTACGTATCTTGCTTTGGTTGTCTCATTGTCAAGGGTGTCAGTTCATGTTTATGCTTTCTAGTTAATAGGTCCAACGGTTTGTGTTTCAGTAAAAGTCATTGTAATATTGTTGCTTTTTGACATCAACAGTATATATTCAAAAATTCTTGACACTTTCTATAACACCACTTGTTAAGTAAAACACGTTGTGCAATGTTTCAACACAACACAAAGAACTTAATAGTTACATTCACAAGTTTCAACAAAGCTGAAACTAATATGTGACTAAAATTTCTGTAAGTATTATGTTCATAGGTTCTGGATCCTTCCAGAATGGGATGTAGTCCAAATGAATCTTATTATGACCGTCTTAATTGAAACTACTCTTCAGGTATAATTTACGTCACATTTTCTGGAAATAATTATTCATATAAAGATTTATGCACCTAATAATTAATAATTAACTGTTGTTTTCTAAATCACAGTGTGCATAAACTTGTATGTAATATGTCAAATCTGGCTTATCTTATAACGTTTGTACAAGCTTTGTACTTAAGCATGATTTACAGGATGAGTAAATACAAATACAAATACAAACAATGAATGTTGCAAATTTTGACAGTATAAAAACTCTCAGCTTCTTGTCTTTGTACAATTATTGAATGCATTGTTAATGGTAATATTAAGAAATTAAAAAAGAAAACTGGAATTTTGTTTACATGAGAACTAAAGCTTAATAATATTAGTTTCACTGTAATGTGGTTTTTAACAATTGTTACAATATGATGAAAAGGAAGTTGCCACTCACCATGTAGTGGACATGCTGAGTCACAGAAAGTTACAACAAAAAGACTGTCACACAATTAGCTTTTGGTGAACAAGACTTTTGCTGAAATTAAACAACGTACACTCATGCACACACTCACACAAATGCAACTCACACACACACATGGCTACAGTCTCTAGCAGCTGGAGCCATACTGTAAGCAGCAGGGAATTATGGGAGAGGCAACTGGGTGGGGATAAGGAGGAGGCTGTGGTAGGGAGAGGGAGGGATAGCAGGGTAGGGGTGGCAGATGGTAAAGGATTTGGGCACCTAAAAACTAATCCTGACCTTATAATCCTACCCGCTGACAAAGCCACCACCATTGTGGACAAGAAATATCATTCTTGTGCAACATAAATAATGAGTGCTGTCGACAAGGGATCTCAGATCAGTTCCATACTCCTAGATTTCTAGAAGGCTTTTGATACCATTCCTCACAAGCGACTGTTAAGCAAATTGAATGCATATGGAGTATCGTCTCTGTTGTGGCACAAATCTAAGGGCTGTCAATCCGACTGAATACCTAGGAATTATAATTATGAGCAACTTCACTTGGAAAGACCACACAGATAACATTGAGGGGAAGGCAAAACAGAGATTGTGTTTTGTTGGCAGAACACTTAGAAGATGAGACAAACCCACTAAAGAGACAGCCTACATTACATTTATCTGTCCTCTGCTGGAATATTGCTGCACAGTATGGGATCCTTACCAGGTAAGATTGACAGAGGACATCAAAAAAGTGCAAAGAAAGGCAGCTTGTTTCGTGTTATCACACAATAGGGGTGAGTGTGTCACTGATACGATATGCGAGTTGGGGTGGCAGTTACTGAAACAAAGGCGGTTTTCTTCGCAGTGAGATCTATTTATGAAATATCAATCACCAACTTTCTCTTCCAAATGCAAAAATACTTTGCTGACTCCCACCTACATAGGGAGAAATGATCATCATAAAAACTAAGAGTAATCAGAGCTCAAATTGAAAGATTTAGGTTTTCCTTTTTCCCATGCACCATTTGAAAGTGCAATGGTAGAGAAGTAGTATGAAAATGGTGCAATGAACCCTCTGCCAGGCACTTAAGTGTGAATTGCAGAGTAACCATGTAGATGTAGATGTATATGTAGATTGCTGTTTTGAACTTCGAGGATTATCTGGCAGAAGGACTCTGCCAGCTGTCAGATTCGTCCACCTACAAACCCTGCAACAGTGACCCCATTCCAGAAGTCCAGTAGGATCTCCAGTCTCTACTCTTTGGCCTGTCCCAGAACCTCTCCCCAGAGTCCATCTAGCTCCTCACCCCTACCATTCCCCGAACTCTTACCTTTGTACATGCATTCTAAAATCCATAAATGCAACCACCCATGATGCCACATTGTGGCTGGTTACTGTGTCCCCACTGAGAAAATCTCTGCTTTTGTAGACCAACATCTTCAGCCTATTACCTGTGACCTACCCTCCTATATAACATATCAACCACTTCCTCCACCGACTCTCCAAAGTTCCTGTCCCTTTACTACATGATGCCCTGCTTGTAACTATTGATGCCACCTCCCTTTACAGTAACACCTCTAATGCCCATGGTGTTACAGCTATTGAACACTACCATTACCAATGCCTGATGTATTCCAAACCAAACACCTCCTCCCTAGTCACCATGACCAACTATGTCCTCAACCGCAATTACTTCTCCTTTGAAGGCATTAACTACAAAGAAAACCAGGGTATGGCTATGGGCACCCACATGGTACCATCCTATGGCAACCTATTCATGGGCCTTCTAGAGGAATCCTTCCTAAACACACAGAATCCCAAACCCCTCATCTGGTTCAGTTTCATTAATGACCTTCTCTGCCAATCACTTCACTTGGTCCTACTCAACCAATCAAGCAACTTTTCCTTGATGTTGACCTCCACTTCAAAGATGGCTATATCAGTAGTTCTGTCCATATCAAAACTACCAACCACCAGCAATACCTCCACTTCGACAGCTGCCACCCATTTCATACCAAGAAGTCCGTTCCTTTACAGCCTAGCCATTTGCAGTCCCTCTCAAAATATAGGCTACTGAGGGTCTCACTGAGGCCTTCACAGGTCGTTATTACCCTCCCAACCTAGTACAGAAACAGATTTCCCGTGCCTTATCTTTCCAGTCACCCAGTACCTCCCAAAGCACCACAGTCTGGCCACAGAGGAGCATTTCCCTCATGACTCAGTACCACCCAGGACTGGAGAAACTGAATTACAGGGACCGATGACCATAGCAGTCTGGTCCCTTTAATCTGACAAACCAACAAACCAACCAACTGAATTACATTCTCCATCAGGGTTTTGATTACCTCTCATCGTGCTCTGAAATGAGAAATGCCCTGCCCACTAACTTTCCTGCTCCTCCCACAGTGGTATTCCACCACCCACTGAACCTACACAATGTCCTCCTCCATCCCTACACAGCCCCTGCTCCCTAACCCTTGCCTCATGGCTCATAAAGATGTAATGGACCTAGATTCAAGAGCTGTCCCACACATCCTCCCACCACTGCCTACTCCAGTCCTGTCACAAACATCACCTATCACATCAAAGGCAGAGCTACCTGTGAAACCAGTCGTGTGATCTACAAGCTAAGATGCAACCACTGTGCTGCATTCTATGTGAGCATGACAACCAACAAGCTGTCTGTCTGTATTAATGACACTGACAAGCTGTGGCCAAGAAACAACTGGACCACCCTCTTGCCGAGCATGCCACCCAACATGACATCTATCATATCAGTGACTGCTTCACAGCCTGTGTCATCTGGATCCTTCCCACCAACACCAGATTTAATGAATTGCACAGATAGGATCCCTCCCTGCAATACATCCTATCTTCCTCTAACGCTCCTGCTCTCAGCCTGCATTAGTCATGTCCTTACCTTTCTAGCCCCTTCCCTGTTCCCATTCCAGCATTACACAGCCCTCTATTTCACCAGTGCACCCAGTCTTTTTATTTCTCTCCTTTTCTGCTAACCCCCCCCCCCCCCCCCCCCAATCTCTCCTCTGCCCACCATCTAACCTCCCAGCTGCAACTAGCTACGCCATTCTCCCCCTCATCCCTGCACGCTGCCAGTAGCAATTTTACATCCCCTGCCCCTACCCCCTGATATCTCTGCCTTTCCCTGCCCCACGTCCCCCCTTACACCCACCTGGTTGCCTCTCCCATAATGCCCTGCTGCTCTCAGTCTGGCTCCAGGTGCCAGAGACTGTGGCCGTGTGTGTGTGAGTTGCATTTGTGTGAGTATGTGTCTGTGTCTATGTTGCCTAATTTTGACAAAGGCCTGGATGGCTGAAATCTAATCATGTGACAGTCTTTTTGTTGTGCCTTTCTGTAACTCAGCATCTCTGCTATATGGTGAGTAGCGACTGCCCTTTTCATCATATTGTTACATTCCATTGTGGATTTTCCATTATTTAAGTTAACAGTTGTGATTGCTAATTTTTATGGTTCAAGATTGATGTTGCTAATTGAATTGATAAGAAAAGTAAAACTATGTTATCAGAAAAACTAGTGTTTTCCAGATCAAACATATGCATAATTATCTTTATATGTGGAATATATCATTTTAGTGTAACAAATCAGGCCATAATTGGTACTGAGTTGAACATTTCAATTGAAGTACAAAAGTTCTGAGGAGGAAGGATTTATTACAATATCTGCCCCACGGAATATTGGACACAGAACGTGTACAATAATTTATGACTTTAGATGTCACACATAAAATTAGTGGTTTCATAAACAGTTTTACAAAAAGTTGAAGGTCCTGGAAGCCCTTCATTTTGAAAGGGTTTTTATAACATGTATATCTAGCAAACTGACTGTTAATGAAATTTAAGGATTCATTTTCGGTGACTTAGTTGTACACTGACAAATGATACACGTGTAGATACAGATACAAAAATCTCAAAACAAATACAAGAAGACTTATTTCCTGAAAAACATTTCTAGTAGAATTACAGTAAAATAGAATTTGGTTTTTACTATTATTGTTCTTGTCATCTTTAAAAATTGAATAATAGTATTTTTTAAATTGAAATTTGACATAATTTTAGTAAAGAGAATGCAAATAATTTTCTTATTTAATGATAAGGCAGTGAAAGACAAGATTTCTTAGATAAACAGAGAATTACAATCACCCAACTAATGTTTGAAGTACATGCTAAGCATTGAAATCTGACTATTTTATACAATTATGGAGATAAAACTTCGAAGTAGTTAACCAGAGTGCAAGATAACATTAAAAGCAGTAGTAAACATGAAAGAATTAAGCTTTTCAAATAAATGTTGAAATTTTGCTGTGCTGCTTAAGTTATAAACTATTAATGCAAAATCGTAGGAACACATTTCCTAAAAAATATTACAAACAGTCACAATTTTCAAAAATCATAAAGAATAGTCATCTTAGATATTTGTCTCAGCTGGTCCAGACAATCTAATATTTCAGTATAACAGGCAATGTGTGGTAGTTATTTTCAACAACAATAATCCCATTTTGTTTTATTCTGTACAATGCCTCACTGTTTAATTATGCACAGTTACGCCTTTACAAAGTCAGATAGCTTTGAAGATTTTCATAAGTTGTTAATACTTTAGTCAGCAACAAAATATTTAGTACATGTAAGTTATTTCCTACCAGCACTCATTCTTTCTCATGCCAGTGCTATGGAATTATACAACTGTTAAGTGAAATTACAATATTTTCAACAAATCAGACCCAGCTCAAACTTTCATAAACATCAATTTTAGAGAAGAAAAGTTACTACTTACCATATAGCAAAGATGCTGAGTTACGATAGGCACAACAAAAAGATTCACACAATTATAGCTTTCGGCCATTAAGGCCTTTGTCAGCAATAGACACACACACACACACACACACACACACACACACACACACACACACACACACACACACACACATATATACGCACACGCACACACGCAAATGCAATTTGCACACACGTCTAGTCTCAGATAACAGTAACGTCTAGTCTCAGATAATTCCACAAAAATACTAATAAAGTTTTACATATGAGGTCTACCACTATAAATAGTAAATAAATCTTATTTTTCTGCCAGTACCCCAAATATATTTTAATTCATCATACTTGATAGTAGTTGTGAGATTACTAGACTTACATGGTTTTTTTATACTGTTATCTGAGACTGCAGATGTGTGTGCAAGTTGCTTTTGCGTGAGTGTGTGTGTGTGTGCATGTGTGTATGTGTGTCTATTGCTGACAAAGGCCTTAATGGCCAAAATCTATAATTGTGTGAATCTTTTTGTTGTGCTTATCATGAGTCAGCATCTCCGCTATACGGTGAGTAGCAACTTTCCTTCCATTATTGCTACATTCTATCCTGGATTTTCCATTGTTTGGTTTCATAAACATCAATTATATAATACTTTTTTCTTTCTTATACTCATTTCTCAGAAACAGCAGACCATCATAAACAAAAGTACAATGCATTACAAAACAGAGCACCATTAAGTTCCTAATAATTCATTTCCCTAATGTCATTATAAACCTCACTAACTTCACATACTCATTATACTTTGCAATACAATAAGCCTTCATATCTCACAGTGCTTCATCTCAACATAAACCTCATCGTCATCACAAAATATTTCAAAAAACCTCATAACGCCATTACTATGCTTCAAACTGAAAAATTGCTCCGGATTGTAATTCACGTATTCTATTTGTAATAGTACAATATGTGTTGCAAATCAAGAAAAATATGTTAATCTTTAATTTCTCATATGTCTGAAAAACAACACTCCATTATGCCTTTCTCTTACGAAGACACCACAATAGTAAGTGAACTGACTTACTTTTTTGTTTTCCATAAAAAAATTGTATTCACTAAAGCACTAGAGTTTTTGGATTGCTTACACTGGTTGAGTACCATATCGTAATATTTTCTCTGTCTTACTCATTTAAGTAAAAAAATTTTAATTTATTTTTCAAAATGCATATAAATTCATTTGAAATTACTGTCGTGATGGGAAACTTGTCTTCAGTTAATTTCATATAAAACAGTGCAAAAGATCAGACCACAGTTTAAGTAATTCATATAAAAAAATTCCCTTCTTAACTCTGTTCACGTACATGTATGAGAGAAATATAGGGTGAAAAATCCAAAAATACTAATAAAGTTTTACATATGAGGTCTACCACTATAAATAGTAAATAAATCTTATTTTTCTGCCAGTACCCCAAATATATTTTAATTCATCATACTTGATAGTAGTTGTGAGATTACTAGACTTACATGGTTTTTTTATACTGAGACTGTAGAAGAAAAATACATAGTATACTGTAATTATAAAAGGATGAACAGGTAAGTAAAAGACAAATGTTGCAGCATGGAAATTCAAATTTATGAAGCAATATTCACAAGCAAAAACAATAAATCAGATAGTCAGTTTTGATATATTAGAATAGAAAGACCCCAAACATTACCTATAAAATTTCGCAGCACAAAGACAGAATGAAAGTACATAGTACACTTAAGATGTTTCATGCATTTTTTTTTATCAGCAGCAATAATTCAGAAATAATTTACATTTGCACATATGACAGCACTAGTTAGTGCTGTCTCATTGAGTGTAGTCATCCAAGACACATTGGCCCCTTCATAGGCCTTAAGATCTGCAGTGCAATAAGCTTTATGAAGCAATATTCACAAGCAAAAACAATAAATCAGATAGTCAGTTTTGATATATTAGAATAGAAAGACCCCAAACATTACCTATAAAATTTCGCAGCACAAAGACAGAATGAAAGTACATAGTACACTTAAGATGTTTCATGCATTTTTTTTTTATCAGCAGCAATAATTCAGAAATAATTTACGTTTGCACATATGACAGCACTAGTTAGTGCTGTCTCATTGAGTGTAGTCATCCAAGACACATTGGCCCCTTCATAGGCCTTAAGATCTGCAGTGCAATAAGCTGCAACTCTTGTTGGCCTCTGGTTTTTTGGAGGGGACACTAACCAGCACTCAGTATGCACAGAATATTGTTACACTCATTATTTTGCCATTCTTGAGTCACAAAGGTGATCTGCAAGTGTAATCATTGCATGTATTCCATATGCACTGTTGCAACAATAAATCTTGAGTGAATGGGAAACCTCTAAAAGGTTGTACTATTTTTTTTCTGGAAGTGTGTTTCAAAGTAGTATATGTATTGACAACTTTATTTAAACATTCAAAAATGTATAACAGTGGACTTCATGAAATGAAAAAAGGAACATAGCATCCTAAGGCTATAATACCAATGAGTCACAATTGGAATTGGTAAACTCATGCAGTTACCTGCATGTAACTACTGGTAGGTATGTGAAATAGAATGATCACATAGACTGAGTTGTATCTAATGCAGGTGGCAGACTTTAATTTGCTGGAAGAATTCTAGGGAAATGCAATCAGTCTACATAGCAAATTGTGTGTGTTTGTGTGTGTGTGTGAGAGAGAGAGAGAGAGAGAGAGAGAGAGAGAGAGAGAGAGAGAGAGTGTAAATAGGACTAATAGGGGATATTAAACATATACATGAATGGCCACAGGTCTGTTTGAAGCATGGGAGAGTATCACGGAGATGCTGAAGACAGTGAAAGGTATCAAGGAATAGACTAAATTATTTGGTAGTTGTAGTTTGCAACATATGTTTACATTTGAAGTATGTGATACATATGAGCTTATACAGAAACAGTTCTACTTTAACTGTTTAGTAGTTAATGTGACCATTCCTGTCAGTCACAAGTTTGTGAAATTTGTAAATGTAATATTTTTCAAGTAAAGTTCATCATACCATCATTTCTTTTGGAACAGTAAAAAATAATAAAGTGTAAAAATTTGATATACTGATGAAACTAATACTCAATTTTTCTTTTGTACTGTAAATAAAGAACATGTAAATTTTGTAATTGTGAAAAACTTGTTTAGAAGGTTCAGATCAAAATTTTATTGTTCACTACTTAATTACAAGTCTTCTGAATCTAACTGTGAAATTAATTTTTAAATCCATTTTATTTAAAGAAAACTAAGTAAAAATCAAAACCTAAACAAAGCTCTAGAGGTGACACATTTCAGTAATTTTGGGAGCAAAACTGTAATTCACTTGAAAAGTAAATAACATTTTTTGTTGCATTTAAATTGTAGCTCCATCGTAACTTGAAAAGGATCTGAGAATGGTGTTACTCTGGAATGTTCTCACACCAAAAATGTAATTTATTTAAGGCCAATTGTGTCTCTGTTTTTCCTTATCTTTCAAACATGCAAAATGTGTACCTCCAGAATGAATTCATGAGGAAGTTACAAAAGTATGACATCTGTTATTCAGATGTGAAAACTATGTATTTTTGAGCTATTTTGATATTATTTGACGCGTAAGAAGTATCTTGGCATGTGTTATTTGTTAAAAATAAGTACTGGTATTACTTGAATTTTGTTTTATAGAAGATGTGACAAACTGGAGAACTACAGAGACATTTAAATAGTCATTTATCCCACACACCATATGCGAATGGTGTTGTAACAGTGAATGGAACAGTCGCGGGGTTGAAGTGACAGAAAGTGCATCAGGACCCGTGGAGTGGCCCACAAACAACAACACAACAGGAGAGGACGGACACGACCAATGAAGGACAGAATGAACAACAACAAGATCAAAACAACAGAGTCACAAGAAAACCTAACAACCACGTCCACTCGTACACAGAACAAGAAAGTAAATAAGCTGTCTAAGGTGAGGTGATGTGTCCAGAGACATACGCAAGGTTTGACTGGCTGGCTGAGCGAGAGGCAGGTGCTTAAATACTCTATCGGGGGTGCCACTATTGGCCGCTGGAACCACATGTTCCACTGTGGTGCCCTCACTCTAAATGTGCCACTGCTTACAGCGCGACGGTGCAGAGACCTCTAGGGGTCTTCGACATCCATGACGTCTGGCAGGGATTCAAATTCCGAGGTGCGTGGTACCAGAAAGGGAAAAAGAAGAGGCCCTAACAACTGGTGCAAGGGAAATATCCTCTGCCATCCACTTCATACTGGTTTACAGAGTATGGATGTATTTTTAGGTGTAGATGAATATTGATTAACCATATTTGTGCATTTCATGAATGATACTTGACGCAATTGAAACTTGCATTAGCTTTCAAGTATTTCCTCTTGTTCTCTGTATAAGTGCACTTTCTCCACATGCACAGTTCACATCTACATCTACAACCCTACTCTGAAAACAATTGTTAAGTGCATGGTGGAGGACACATCCCATTGTATCAATAGTCAGGATTTTTTCCCATTCCATTCACACATGGAGCACAGGAAAAATAACTATTTAAATGTGTCTTTGTGCACTGTCATTAATCTAATCTTGTCTTCACAATCCCTATGGGACTGATACATAGGGGGTTATAGAAAGCTGGTTCTTAGAACTTTGTAAGCAAAATTTCTCAGGATATTTTGCATTTATCTTTAAGTGTTTGGAATGTCAGTTTCTTCAGCATCTCTGTAACACTCTCCCATGGATTAAACAAACCTGTGACTATTCACACTACCCTCCTCTGTATATGTTCAATATCCCCTGTTAGTCCTACTGGAATTCATTTGAGCAATTTTCTATGCTCGGTCACATGAATATTTTGTAAACTATATGCTTTGTAGACTGATTACATATCCCTAGTATTGTACCAGTGAATCAAAGTCTGCCATATGCTTTATGTGTGACTGGGCATATATGATCATTTTGTTTTTGTGGTCTTCAGTTCAGAGACTGGTTTGATGCAGCTCTCCATGCTACTCTATCCTGTACGAGCTTCTTCATCTCCCAGTACCTACTGCAACCTACACCCTTCTGAATCTGTTTAGTGTATTCATCTCTTGGTCTCCCTCTACAATTTTTACCCTCCATGCTGCCCTCCAATACTAAATTGGTGATCCCCTGATGCCTCAGAAAATGTCCTACCAACCAATCCCTTCTTCCAGTCAAGTTATTCCACAAATTCTCTTCTCCCGAATTCTATTCAGTACCTCCTCATTAGTTATGTAATCTACCCATCTAATCTTCAGTATTCTTCTGTAGCACCACATTTTGAAAGCTTCTATTCTCTTCTTGTCTAAACTATTTATCATCCATGTTTCAGTTCCATACATGGCTACACTCCATACCAATACTTTCAGAAAAGACTTCCTGACACTTACATCTATACTCGATGCTAAGAAATTTCTCTTCTTCAGAAATGCTTTCCTTGCCCTTGCCAGTCTACATTTTATATCCTCTCTACTTCAACCATCATCAGTTATTTTGCCCCCTAAATAGCAAAACTCATTTACTACTTTGAGCGTCTCATTTCCTAACCTAATTCCCTCAGCAGCACCCGATTTACATGTACTGGGACCATTGCTGTTCTTAATATTTATACATGATTTGCCAAACCATTTATCAAAAGCAGATGCTGTATTGTTTGCTGACAACACCAGTCTATTTGTCAATGCTACAAATGAAACTGACTTACTGGATAGAGTCACAGTAGCCACAGAAGAAGCAAACGTGTGGATTACAAACAACAAATTAATTGTTAATGACCAAAAACAGTTTGGATGAACTTCAGACATGTAACAAACAAAGTAAAATCTGACCTAACTGTAAAACTTGGGCAGTGTAAGATAGAGCAAACCCCCCACACTAAATTTTTAGGATTATGGCTGGATGAATATTTAATGTGGGAGAAACATACAGAAATGTTAAACAAAAAATTAAGTTAGTATTGCTATGTTATTAGAATACTAAAAAATTCCTGTAGTGTTGATGCAGTGTTATGTTCATACTTTGCACTCATACATAGCACACTAAGATATGGTATCATACTTTGGGGAAATACCAGTTTGGCCAAACACTCATTTGTGATTCAAAAGAGGGCAATAAGAATAATCAGAGGTATGACACACAGAGAATCATGTAAAAAAGTTTTCAAGGAACTACAAATCATAACTCTACCATGTATCTATATTTATGAAAGTATATGTTTTATGAAGGCACACCTGGAACATTCTTTGTTAAACAGTCAAGTTCATAACTACAAAACAAGAAATAGAGACAAGTTTCGTAGAGAAAGTCACGCAAAAGCTATGTATCAAAAAAGTGTTCTTTATCAGCCAAAACTCTTATTTAGTGCACTACCAAAGGAAATTAAAAGTATACCAAAATTCCACATATTAAAAAAGAACTTAAAAAAATGTTACTTAGCAAGAGTTTTTACAGTGTGAAGGAATACTTAAATCACCAGCATTCGAGTCTCGGTCGGGCACACAGTTTTAATCTGCCAGGAAGTTTCATATCAGCGCACACTCCGCTGCAGAGTGAAAATCTCATTCAGTATACAGTAGCTTATTTCCTTCATTGTAATCACCCAAAATGCTCATTGAAAACTAAATTGTATTCATCTATTATTGTAATTTAGCATATTATGAATGTTGTTATGCATATGGTTTCATGTTACATGTAATAATATTTTATTTATGGACATATAATTGTAAATCTTTTCATGTCCTATATCCTATGTAAGGCAGTGTATGATAAATCCTATATCATTTTTATAATGATGAGATACAAGGATGCTAAGTAAATAAATACATAAATAAATAAAAATTCGACTACATTCCATTATCCTCATTTTGCTTTTGTTGATGTTCATCTTATATCCTCCTTTCAAGACACTGTCCATTCTGTTCAACTGCTCTTCCAGGTCGTTTGCTGTCTCTGGCAGGATTACAATGTCATCAGTGAAACTCAAAGTTTTTATTCCTTCTCCATGGATTTTAATTCCTACTCCGAATTTTTCTTTTGTTTCCTTTATTGCTTGCTCAATAAACAGATTGAATAACATCAGGGATAGGGTAGAATCCTGTCTCACAGCCTTCCTAACCCATTAATGCACCTCAACTCTTATAACTGCCATCTGGTTTCTGTACAAATTGTAAATAGCCTTTTGCTCCCTGTATTTTACCCCTGCCACCTTCAGGGGTATGAGCATACAATTTCATATCCCTTACAAAGTGTTACAGTCATGTAGTTGTAGGAGATGACTGATTCCAATAGTGACTCACTGATATTGTAGTCAAAGGGTACTATGCTTTTTTTTAATTTTTGGAGTGCAATTACATTTTTGAACATATAAATCAAGTTGCAAACCTTTGCATCACTTTAAAATCTTAAAAGTGCCTTATCTATAAAGTGTCTGAGGTTAATATTAATATTGTCTGTGAGAATGTAAGAATACAACATGAACAGCAAGAGCTCCACCACAAAAGTTCTTGATGTATAGATGTGAGTGTTTGTTTATGTTTCAGGCAGACTGCTCTTATAACAGAAAAAAGATCAAAAGCTCAAAAATGTTTGCTACTTTCTACTCTATACCGTATACCATCTATCATTCATAATGTATGATGCCTTTCCTAAATTTGTAACATTTACATGTTTCTTATACCCAGAACTTTTGTGAGCGATGAATAGAAATTTCACTTCTAAGGTTATTGTTAGTTGCAAATTTGGAGTCTTGAACTGATGTTTATGTTTTTAGCCATGCAATCCATTTCTTGACTCTGAGCATTCATCATGATTCATTTATTGTTTTGATTTGGGATTTGAAATTGATAACCTAGAGGAATATTAGCAAATTCAAAAGAACTACTGCTTTGAGTCTCTTATTTGCTTAAAATTTGTTTTTCTTTTCCAGTTGCAAACCTGCTGGGTAACTTCAGTGTTGCTCTCACATATGACTTATTCATCACACTAGGGCTTATTACAGCAGTTCCTGTCTCTGCAGGTAATGCTTTATCTACTTTCATCAACACAGAACATTCGAGTAGTTTTTTTTATGTTGACATAAAATTCGAATGATCTTAAGATCGAAATACGAAACACAATTTATAAATGAGTAAATGAAACACAGCACACGTTTTTTTTTATTTTTTGTGAGTATGAGTTATCCTAGTTCTCTATTTGCTATGGCCATTAGAGCACTTCAAATATAATTTCCATACAGTTTACTCTCTGACTTTCAGAGGCTTGAGTATTATAAAAGCCAAAGAAAATGGCATAAGGAAGCTCTAGAACAGGTAAATCCATTAGGTCCACAAACAATTTCTTTGGCTCTATTTAAATTCAGTAAGAAAAGCAAAATAACAGTTGCTGTACTTACTGCATTGTGTCCAAAGAAAGTAATTCCACCTAAACTGCACAAAAGTCCTTTTCTGCCATCTTCAACACATGGCATAGATTGTGTTTTTTTTCATGAAAAGCTTTTTCCTCAATACTACTTCGACCTCAGGAAATCACTGCATGCAGTCATCTGTGCATTAGAGGTAAAAAAAACTGCATTCTCAGTGCATTTCAGTAGAGCATGCCACATCTCCAGTCATAAATGGGATAGAGCAGCTTGAGTACACTATTTTGTTTGTCAACAATCCTAGAATGATCATTTCTAGTCATTCAAACACTTAACTGCTGTTGTGAGAAACAAAACATTGAAGGTCTGCCTTAGGGATGTTGTCCACAACCAGTAATACTATATGACCACTGCTACCTGTAGATTATAGCTCGTACACATTTTAAAGAAAATGTAATGGAACTGGAGGCAACTGGGAGGGCTGTGTTGGCCTAGTCAGAATACAACAACCATTTTCACATAATCACTCTTGATAATCATAATCACATAATGACTCTTGATATGCGTTATGAACAAGAGTGCAAATTTTCCAGCACATTACATTGGGCAAGTTGAACAATGGAACACTTAGAATGGAACCTGGATTAGTCACATCTCAATCCTATATTGCTAATGTAAGTATATTGATTCATAGTCATTTTTTCATAGTGAGAGGAGTTATTATGGTCGCAGTGCAGCCAATCTTTTTACAGGTTTAGATGAACATTGTTTCCATGTAAGGCACTCATCCATCAAAACGCCTGAGAATCTTCTGTCAATCAGCTGTTACATCCAGAAATAGTGTTTCATAATTTATGTCCACATGAGGTGCAATATAAATAATTTATGAGTAAAGACAACCTTTCACTGAGAAATTGATATTATGAATCATTAACTAGTACATAAACAAGACTGGAAAGATTCTCTAGCTTTCAGACAAATCCTATTTTGATGTAAACAAATGCACACACACACACACACACACACACACACACACACACACACACTGATATACAACTGCTTTATGCTGGCTGAATACACTGTGCCAAAAATGTAGTTCTGAAGCTCGACTGGGGTGAGGGTTATGTTGAATGCAATTGGTGAGGATATAAAGGAGGCAGGGAGAAGGAGAGAGTGTTGAAGAAAGGTGGGTAATGGCTGGGAGGGAGGCAGTATATGTAAGGGATAGGAATGTAACATGTCACTGGCACCAGTGAGTTCAGACAGTGCATAATGATGATGACATGCAATGATGTGGAGGAGTGAATTGGGTGGGGTTGACAGAACAGAGGAAGGAGGAGAAGGTGTGTGTTCAGGATGAGTGAAGTTAGGGCCCTGGGGTGGGTGTTGTTCAGGAGCTAGCAGAAACGAGGGCAGGACGTTTATGGAAACGAAGGACGCAGTGCAAAGAGTGCACTACAAGCTTCAGAGATATGGGTGAAGGATCTAGGTGATATGGATTGTAACTGAGCATGTTGTACTCAGCGGCATCTTTTGCCACTGGGTAGTCAGCTTTGCTCTTGGCTGTAGTTTAGCACATGTCACTTATTCATGTGAACAGTTGGTTAGTGATCATGCCCATACGAAACAGTTTGCTGAAATTATAGCAGAGCTCATATATTACATGGCTGCCTTCTTCCATAGGATATGACACATGTGCCAATGGGTTGGAATATGATGTGATAAGGGTGTGTATCAGACAGGTTTTGCACATGTCGCTTCCACAGGGATATGATCCAGCCCCATGCTACCTGACTCAAATCTCTGTGGAAGCCCAATTATGCTTTGTTGTTGTAGACTTTCAAGTGAAATTACCTTTTTTTCATACAGTTTACAATGGCATTTTATCCTTGTTAAGAAATATTTTTTTCATTTGCGTCTACAAGTTTATTACATTTTGTCACTGAAGATTTGTTTCTGATGTCCTTTATTTCATATACTGGTTATACTATCCAAAAACAGCTTACAATGTTCATTATCCTTGTTTCACTAGTTGCCTGGATTTGTTGATAATGTATCTTACCTTTTTTATCAATGAAGATGCACCAGTTGCTAAGTTTAAACAGTTTTAACAGCTTCTTTCCCCTTCTCATAACTATTTAGCAATATACTTATATTGTAATTTCTGAGTTTAGAATTTTCATTTCTTCAACGTGAAACATCATGTCATGTAACACCCACAATTAATTTTAGACTTAATTATTACTTCCTCTACTTTATACTAACTTTTTGAATATGATATTTTATCATCTTCTTTTTTTATGTTCCAAATTTTAACTTTCATCAAACAAACATTACTAATAATATATTATACATTTTCAGCTCTTGATGTGGTGTTATATGGAGCCCATTTTGCTGGAATGAAATTGGCAGGAATGATACTAATTTCAGTTGGATTTTTTCTGGTAATGTTTCCTGATAACTGGCCAGACTACATCACACGACTACTGAGGTAGAGTGCAAAACACAGTTTCTGTATTCTTTGAAAGAAATAGTTCCTTACCTCTTTCATATGCAACTGTATTTAGCAATTATTCATTACATTCATCATAATGTATTAGAAAATTTTCTTCCTAGCATCAATCGCGTGTTCCCTGCTGAAGAGAATAACTGATAATCGGTTTCATTCTCTTTGACAATCTGTAGATGAAATTACATAACATTGATGATATTTATCAAAAATTCACATATTTTTACCAGAAAGCTATTTGCAGCATTAATTATATAGCATGCAGCACATCACATATGAAATCTCATTGCATTAAATACACGGTATTTTGCCAGTAACTAACAACTTATTTATAGAATTATACTAAAAATACTCTGCATTTTGTATCACTCACTTTCAATTTGTTTATGGGAAATAATCATTCAGTTTTTTTTCTGTTTCTGTTTTTCATACACTTTTTTTCCTGACAGTGGCTCTCATTTTCCAGACAGTCGAAACATCAATATAATCAAATAAATTTTGTCCTGCTTACTCTAACAACAGGTCAGTGCATTTCAGTGCGCATGATAACAGATTCCTTGAGCACTGTGTCTTCACTCTTTTCATTACAGAAGACACTGTGGTCACTGTAGGTGCATCACACAGTTGCTCACATCTTAGTCCAAAGGGACTGATATTCAGCGAGTGCCAGATGTTTTAGTGACCTAAATCTTCCCAACCTGAAATTTGTATTTTTAAATGAAAATATTTATTCTAAGTATAAGAGGATACTGCCAGGTTCAGTTTCTGTTTTTTTTTCAAAAAACACTGAACTATGCACAGATAATCAGCAAGGTAGATAATCTACACCCAGGTATTCCAGAGCTTGCTTCTTAATTTTTAATTTAGTGCATTATGTTCTTGAGAAAAAAGTGGGGAACACCTCTGGATTCAGCTGAAAGAGAGTGTAGAACTCAGTAAATGTCAGACTATCTGGTTCACACCGCTTTGTTATTTTGAATAAGTTTTTTAATGCTTGGCTTCACATTATAGTTAGGTGTGTGTGTGTGTGTGTGTGTGTGTATTTAATTCATGCATATAACTAGACAGATTTATAATATATTCAGTCTGTTTTTCCCTCATTTTCTCCATATTTTTCCTTACCCATTATCTATTGACAATTCTGTTTTCAATCTCCACTACAAACTTTTGACTACAGTCGCTCTCTAATACTTCACTCTGCTCCAGCATACAGATGATGGATGGAACGCAAAAAGTACACAAAATTTAAATTAAATCACTTAAAAGATTTGATTCACACTTAATTCCACACTGAGATTCAGGAAAAGAAATTGTGTAGCAATGCCATTGTTTTCATTTATTGCTGATAACAATGGAGACCAATCTAATTCTTTTAAACTTTCACCAAGGAAAGCGTGCATGTTATCGTCATCTATAATTTTAATAATGCTACTTTGGACAATGACTCAGCCAGTATCATTACTTCCAGACTACTTGTTGTACTTCTGGATAATTTTATGTTTTCTTGCGTCTCCTTATCTTCAACATTTGAACCTCTTATACTTTTTTTCTGTTTCCTATTTCTGTGTTTCATAGATGAAGAGGTTTGTCAAATTCAAAAACAGAGTATTTAGTTTGTCTTTTTAAGTTCAATATTGAAGCTGTCGGAGCTCCTGAAGTGTCATAGGGGTTTGAAGACATGCAGCAATATGTCAACCGAGAGCATCCCAGATGTGCTCGATGGGGTTTAGGTCTGGAGAATAGGTCATGCCACTCCATTCGCCTGATATCTTCTGTTTCAAGATACTCCTCCATGATGGCAGCTCTGTGGGGCCATGCATTAACATCCATCAGGAGGAAGGTGGAACCCACTGCATCCCTGAAAAGGCAGACAAACTGGTGCAAAATGATGGCCCAATACACCTGACCTGTTAGAGTTCCTCTGTCAAAGACATGCAGGGGTGTACGTGCACCAATCATAATCCCACCCCACACCATCGAACCACGACCTCCATACTAGTCCCTTTGAAGGGCATTAAGGGTTTGTCATCTGGTTCCTGGTTCACACCAGATGAAAACCCGGTGAGAATCACTGTTCAGACTATACCTGGACTCGTCCGTAACAGCCTGTGTTTAGCACTTAAGAGGGACATGAAATGGGAAGATCTCATAGGCTCAGTTGTAGGTAAAACTATGTAAACCAGAAAACATAAAACAGTTCTCCAAATTAAAGCAAATAAATAAAAGGGTACCTTTTTCCATTTCTTTCCAATATCTGATGTTCTTTTCTTATTTCTTTAGTAGATTTTGATATTCTAGAATTGTGATAATGGCATGTATATTAGGTTGCTGAGTATCTTAAGAAACTTATAACTCTTTTAAGATGCTCTTGAGATGTTGGCCTCTGGAAGATTTGAATATGTTTGTTGTGATGTCTCAGAAACAATTTCATCATAGTGATACTAGATTTGTAAGATGATTGTAATGTAATGTATTGTAATTGTCATCCAAAACAAAAATGTATTGATTCTGATTTTTTTTTTTTTAAGTACGATGAAATAAGGAACCATTATATTTGTGTGCTGATGGAAAGCCCTTGGTGAAATATAAAGAATGAAAGAATATAAAGAAGAAGAATATTAAGAATGAAAAATAATAATTCACCATTTAGTCAATGCATTGAGAGATCAATAGGCTCATAAGCAAGACTGAAAAAATTGATAGGTTTTTGGATGATGTCCTTCTTCAGACTTAACTAATACAGTACATGCATATGCACTCACTCACTCCTTCGTGGATACATTTCCCAGGTAAGTACATTGAATCAGCATTGCAAATCAAGTTGATTTGTGGTGTCAGTACAGTTTGGCTGGTGCAATGTAGCTGTACAGAGAGAGGGAGGGGGTGTCCATCATGTACCATATTTTATACTAGTTGGCTTTGCAGAAGGACATCAGACAAAAGATCTGCAACATTTTCAGTCTTGTTTATCTGCCAGACAACCACTCAATGCCTGAGCTGTACCGTAAGTTGTTGCTCCTTCCATTGTTTGTATTATATTTGTGGGTTTTAGGAACTGTTCAGTGGCTCATAATATTAATTGAATATAAACCTGGTTCTTATCTGTGTCCAATGTATCATGAAGATCTTATTTTGCATTTATTTCAATAGCAAAGTTGCAGAAAACAATTTTTATAAGGAAGAGTATTCAACAACAAAAGAACCTTGTCACTCATTGTTTGGAACCTACAACTGTTAACTGCTCCCTCCCTCTACATTTATGAAAGTATGATATTCTCATACAGGAGAAAAGAATTATTTGAGGAAAGCATATAGAGCAACTATTAAGACCTGCTCATACAGTGTAATATGTAGCACACAAGCTTGTGAGACAGGTAAGTGAGCCAGACCAGGACTGAATTCACTCAGTGGATTAATGTCCATGGCTGATGCACCAGCCAGCTTTAGTGTGATTTTTAGGCAGTTTCCCACTCTCATTTAGGCAAATGCTAGGCTGGTTCTCAATTTCTGCCTCAGAAAATCTGATTCACAAACAGTTAAAATATGATCACATACAGAACACAGTTTACACAATTCAGGGCACAAGCTGCAGAGTTAAATGAAATGAATGTGCCAGTTTGTGAGTACAGCAGACCTCATACTAGACAGTGTTAACACTAAGAAGAAGAAGAAGGAGATATAGAACAATTTTAAAACAAATAAATTTGTATGTTTCATACATACTGCTTGAAATTACATGTTCAGGGCCCTTAGTAAAAGGGAATAGTCATCTATAGCAAGTTTAGAAACAAAAACATATTTAGCATTAAGTTGCGATATTAAAAAAGATGCCTATGATACATTCTGGTGGAGAAATGTTAAATTTCAATTAAAAAACTCACGCAGAATGAATTGCTAATTTGAGCAGGATGTAACTTAGTAGGACCCTATTGGAAGTATTAAGTAAATATTTTTCCATACTCAAACTGTATTAAGATTGGGTTACTTACCAACATTTCAACAGTGATGAAATTTTACACAACTTTTCAACGTCTCTTAAGTACTTAAAATGAAATACTTTGAAACATGTTAATAAATTGTGAATCACAATGAACTTTCACATTAAATCATTGTTTTGACTAATCCTTCCATTTCTGTCTGCAATTAAAAATTAGAACTAATGTTTTAGTATATATATCAATATTAAACATTATGGATATCACTGCTAGTCACCACTTTTTTTTCAAAACTTGTAGTAGTTCTGAATAGTTTATTCCATAGATGCTCCAGAGCTAGAGATCTGATTTATTTACAGGAAAACTTTCAGGCAGTAATGTTTAAATCTTTTGAGCTACAGAAAATATTTAAAACTGAAGACTTGCCTGGTGACGAGTTTATAATATGAGGTGTACCAATATAGTATATAACCCAATATAACAAATGCTAATATGGTCTCTCTCAGAATGCTTGATAGAATCTATGGTTTTGGGAGTCCAGTTGATTGATGGACCAATTTTATACAAATTATTTTGATGTCTCACCTAGTCATCTTTATCAGGTGCTGCAAACAATGGTCTTCAATTTGCTCACTACATGGACCCAACCAAAGGTACTGTTAGTGGCCTTCTAGTAACAGACTGTTATATTGTGCAAGACATTTGATATTTATTTTGAAGAATTGATGCCAGAATCTTTTAGATGCTTCATAGTTATACCCTTCCCATGCTACCTCCACTGTAGAAACTGTATTTTAATTTCAGGGAGAGAAATTTGGAGAAAAGCTTGAACAACTGGGCAGCCATGCTTTGTCATATCATAAATATTCATATAAGGGCTGACCACCAAAGTCTGTCTCTCTGTGAAGAAATAAACTATCCAATTTAACATTCAGATTGAAGCAAACACCCTTCGCCACAGTATGCATAATTAAATAAATGTCTTGTTTTGTCAATTCACTTCACTTTTACAGTAATTTTCTCTGTTAATTTTAATTGTACTTTTCACATACCACTTCATTATAAATTATATGCACATTTCATATAACTGTTGAAAATCATTACTCTTAATAAACAAAAATCAGTCAGTAAAATTATGGTTCAGATCACGGTTATGCAATGAACATGAATTACAGAGAATTGTTGTATCTTTATTCCTATTGGTACAAAGTCGTTTCTATAATCTGCCTCTTGGATGGAGTACAACTGATAATCAAAACTTTTAAGTAAGATAAAATTTAAGATTTCAGTATTTATCACTTGTGTGTTACTGTTCATTTTCTCTTGTCTCTTTTTACTGATCCTCAGAACATTAGATCTCTGTTTCAAGAAAGGAAATATATTATCTTGTAGGAGGATTTATTTTGATTTATTGTGAATGTCATGGATTAGGAAAGTAAAATACAATATTTCAACCCAATGATGTTCAGCAGACTGCAAAAACATTTCTAACAGATGTTTACGTGCACATATCTACAATTAAAATGTATGAGAAATGAATTGTTCAAAACAACATCTTGATTAGGGGAAAAACCTTATTCTTAAAATAATTTTTTTCTTATACCAGTAGTGCCATTTCAGGATTTTCTTGCAGTTTATATGTACATTAGTAAAAATGCAGTATGGTATTTCAGTTGTGCTGTAATTTTGTCATACATTTTGGAATGCTGAATAACTTATAGTAGCTTCTTGAATAATCATTGATACTACCATACTTAACTGCATCATTCCTCTAATAGCTGTAATGTAATACCAAAATGCCTGTAGTGAATATATCATGGTAATAATGTAAATTTTGCCTAATGATGTTGTAGCCCTGCACTGTATCTATTCCCATCACAATATTGGCTTCTGATCAAGTTGGCAAATTTTTGTTGTTACAGAAACATCATCATGTTGAGCCACAGTGCAAGGTAAGGTCTTACCTGCCAGCTTCTTTCTCTCTTCCTTCACAAATCTAATGTACGATAGTTTTTCTCTTTTTTATGCTAGAAATATTTATTTGCTTTGAATTTCTTAGTGCATGTTAGTTTAGATAGTGTTGAGATTTAGTGCAAATGGGTGAGTATCTAACCTAGAGAAATGATGATCTAAAATTGGATGTAAACACTTCCTGCCATCTAGGCATAAACAATTAAGAGAGAGATGATAATCTGAATGTACTTAATTTACTACAATTTGTTAGACCTTAAGAGAACCACATTTAGGACTACATGAGAATAACATAATCTGATTAGAAATAGACTTTAATGATGATATCACAGACATACGTTTGTTGTGTCACTGTTTTTACTCTGTAAATGAATACTTAAATCAATAATCTTGCTATTTGTGTTAAATTGAAAACATCGAGCAATATTATACATTAGGATACTATAGGCCTATGTTAATATATGTTAACAACGTTAACTGATATTTTCCGACATCTGCAACACACTGTGTACCATCAGATCACATGGAATAAATAAATAAATAAATAAATACTTATTTTAATGAGTTTCATGAAAGCTCAAGATTTCTCATGTCATATATAGACCTAAAGACCTGACACACTTTTTTATTCAGAGAATGTGAGGGATCATTTCTTAGTAACATTTGTTCTCTATGATGTTAGTGAATTTTGAAATGTTCCACACTATGGTTGTCTAATGGTTTCTACAGCCATTGTATATCAATCTTTAATATTCAGACATTTACTATGTAGTCATGTAGATTATAAAATTGAAAAAAAAGAAATACAGGTAAAAATATCATATTTAAGCAGGTTCAAAATATTAATTTTTACAGAGAAAACATTCCTATAAAGAAGTGCTTAATTTTACAGTTTCAAAAAAAATTATCCTTAAGGGCTAGCACCAGTCCCTCATACATCATATTTCATCATCTCATCGTAAAGGCCAGTCTTCAGTGATGTGAAACAGAATATAAATTTACAGAGAGAAATAGCTGTGACAAAATACTAGTGCAATCTATATTCAAAGTTAATCACAGTTAATGATATTATGCTTTAATCTGTTTGTGTGATGGAAAAGATCATAAATGAACATCTAATACAATTTGCAGAAAGGTTGTACTTTTAAAATATATGGACTATTTTCTAGGTACACTATTCGCCAAACAGCAAATTAAATATATTTTTAGAAGGGGCTACATTTTTATGGTCATGCAGAGCCTGTTAGACACTCTTTTTTAATGACAATTGTAGGGAAAGATAGATTGCTAGTTACTGTAAAGAGGCCTGTTAAGTTCCAGACAGGCACAATTAAAAGACACTTATGTAAAGCTTTCAGCCACAGCTTTTATCAGAAAAAGAGAACCACACACCATTCATTCAAAAAAGCAAACGAACCTCACACACACATGACCACCAACTCTGGCAGCTCTGCCCCACAACCTCCTGACACTACACGTGTTGGCATTCTAATCCCTGCACACGCTGACAGACAGCATCAGTCTGTCCCCACCTCCCATACACTACTGTCCCTTCCCCTTCCCAGTCCCGTCAAGATTGCTGCTGTCATGCCACGTGATAGTTGCATTCTGGTCAGATCTGCCGGAGTTGGTGGTTGCGTGTGCATGAGATGTGCTTACTTGTGTGTACAAATGGTGTGTGTGTCTCTGTTTCTCTTTTGCTGATGAAGGTTGTGGCCAAAAACTTTCTGAAAGTGTCTTTTGATTGTGCCTGTCTGCAAGTTAATGCATCTTCTTTACAGTAAGTAGCAATCTATCTTTTCCTACACTGTTGATATACCTACACGCAGTTTCTGTTGTTTGACAATCTTATTAATTATATGCATAAAATATGTGGCTGTATCAATAGAAGAGATTGACATATTGAATTATTCAGATTGCAATTGACAATAAATTCAGCCTTGAAGAACGTATTATAGACTGCTGATATAATATCCCACAATGTAAAATCTGGGATGCAATAATGATAATATGAAATAGGATAGATTGCCACTTGCCACATAGAGGAGGCATTGAGTGGCAGACAGGCATATTTAAAGTACATTTAAAAATAGGCTGAGTTATCAGATAAAGTTATTCCTCTCTCCCTCTCACACTCTCTGCCTCTACCTCCCTCCCAACCTCCCTCTCTCCCTCCCTCCCTCCCTCTCTCTCTCTCTCTCTCTCTCTCTCTCTCTCTCTCTCTCTCTCCATCTATATCTTTCACACACACACACACACACACACACACACACACACACACGCACACACACATACACACTTGGGTACTCTCATCGCCTGGCAAAAAATGTCCAACCTGCAGTTGAACCTTAGCACCAGAGATAACAGTGCCTGTGACTGCTCATATACCAACATTAACCATTGTATGAAATACAAATTTTGTCAAATGTGTATAGCATAAAAAAATGCCAGACTATTTTATTTACATTCATTCCCAAATGTTATCTGACAACATATTTCAGCATAAAAAGTTTAGCTTAGTATAACATACCATTTAATAGGAGCATGAAGTTATTTTTTATGGCCTCCTACGTCACTAATGTATTTCTTACTAGAACTAAGTGATGCAAACTACTCAATGAAAGTTTCACACCACCCTCATGACTATCATGTATAAGTTTGGTTTGTGGGGCTTGAAGGGACCAGACTACAAAGGCCATCGGTCCCCATGTATAGTTGTTGTAGTTGTTGTTGTTGTGGTCCCCCCAACCCCATTTCTTTCCAGAAACCTCTTTTTCAACACTCTTTTGACCACAGTCAATCACTGTGAGCAGATATCTATGGAATGGAGGTAAAAGTAAATATTCATTTTCAGTACAGTTCATCAGAATGCACTGCCTCATTAGTCATGAAAGTGATAATCCAGCTTGTATTATAATATTCAGCCTATCAAATGGTCTTGGAGGGTTACTCCAAATGTTGGGTGTGTATCATCACTTTACAACAAGAAGGGTTGTCAACAAAGGGAAGCTGGCTGCCAAATAGGCATACTTCACAGTGATATAATTTGTAGATTCAACTGTGAGGCACAGAACATTCAAGACCTGATTTGTAGTTGACATCCTTGGTCAACAACACCAGCAGATGTCTTCTACCTACAAATTTTGGCTTGCAGATATCCCAAGGAGAATTAAACTGAACTGCACATTGAAATCAAACAATAGTTGTCAACACCAGCAGATGTCTTCTACCTACAAATTTTAGCTTGCAGATATCCCAAAGAGAATTAAACAGAACTGCACATTGAAATCAAGCAATAGTAAATCCATACTGTTGTCAGAATTCCACATTTCTTTTTTATGCAGAAATTGATCAAATTAAATGGACTACAGTATTAGCTGAAATGAACCAAACTGAGCATGCATGGGACCAGCTGACACTTGCAGTGTGCCACAACAGGAACTGTCCTCACACATTAGATGATCTCATGAGCATCACTGTCAAAGAGTGAGATAAGCTTGAGCAGAAAGATCTTGAATGTCTTGCAGAATGCACAGAGGATCAAAGTACGTTTCATTATATGGGGTGGAGCAACATGGTGTTGAATAGTAATGACCAGCAAATTTTGCTTTCATCAATGTTCAGTGGTGTGCACTTTCTAACGGTCTTCTTTTATTATGGTTTTATGTTGTGTTTATTTGACAGTGAAGTTATTTTTTATGTTCCATAATGACTATTCTTTTACATCTTCCTCCCCTTGGATCTGAACCTACATATTTTTCTAGATATATACATATAGCAAAACATTTTTTGAACAGATTGTATGAGGGACATTTCATAAATAATGCAT
Organism: Schistocerca piceifrons; assembly: GCF_021461385.2. Taxonomy (NCBI): domain Eukaryota; kingdom Metazoa; phylum Arthropoda; class Insecta; order Orthoptera; family Acrididae; genus Schistocerca; species Schistocerca piceifrons. The sequence continues at coordinate 766,458,785 of NC_060138.1, read as the reverse complement.
ACTAACTTTTTCTTTTACTTACATGGTATTTTTTTTAATATAGTCTCCCTGCTTCTCTATGACTGAACCACAACAACTTCGAAGCTCAAGTATTCCATTCAGGTCACCACTTATGTTCATCTGTCAAACAACTCTGGTAACAGTGGTAGAAGCCTCTTCCAGAGAAAGATAATGATATTCACCCATAGGACTTTTCAATTTCAGGAACAAGTCAGAGTCTGGTGGACTCATGTCCAGGCTGTAGGGATTATGTAGCAACACTTCATGCAGTTTTAGGCTTCAGCATTACCAATATGTCAGCTAGTATTGTCATGGAGAATGAGTGGCCCAATGTCAAGCAACTGAGGTTGGGTTTTCTGAATTTTTCTGTGCAGGTTTTCCATGAAGTTATTATAATGCACTGTTTTAACTGTTGTTTCACATGGTGTTCTATCTCTCATGGCAACTACTTGGTGATTATAAGCAAAAATCGCCATTTCTTGAGCATGGAGTGAATTCACAGTAGTGACAGTTCAACACAAGAATCCTTGACCTTCACAAACGAATCACTGTCTGAGCAAGGTTGCAATGTCCAAACATTTCTACTTCTCTTCAGCAATCAGACAGTGTGGTACCCATTTCTCACAGAAATTGATCTCTTCTTCATATCACTCTCCTTCCGCACAGGTTGCACTGTGATATTCTTAAATAGCATCTGCCACAAGTTTTACACATCATTCATCTGTTGATATTTTTGGTCTTCCAGGTCTCGGATTATCATCTATACTCATATGACCACCACAAAAACAATTAACACAAAGTGAAACTGCTCTGTGGTCCACTGTAAACTCATCACAAACTTCACTTAACATACTGTGGATTTCTGTCGGTTTTTTGACACATGAAATTTCAATTATGATGTATGACCTGTGGTCTTCAACAGTCACAGTACTCGAGACCTCTGCCCCACTTCTACCTCTCACCAACTTTATGTTATGGCACACAGCGAAAAACAAAAGCACTTGCTTCTTCCTTAAGCTCCCAACTAAATCTGACAATATTTTCATTGTTTTTGTATCAAACAATCAAAAGTAATTCCAACTTGTGTGTTATTTATGAAATGTCCCTCATACATTAGAAATTAAGTCACATAATGTGAGTTCTGTGTGATGTCAAACTTCTGCATAAATTAAGCACAGTAGTATAATCATTATAACCAAACATTGTATACTCTTTTCCTTCTGTTTATATTTGGCTGCAGTAGCACAGAAATTACTTTGTGCATTGCTGGATGTACATACATACCTGTGTACCTAATTATTTTATTAATATTTAACTAAAAATTTATTCAAAAAATTAAATTTGTTTCAAATTCTGGCTCAATGGAAGTGTCCGATTCCATCCGTCTGCTTCAACCCATGATGTAATGGTGTTGTGGTGTGTGATGTCATTATGGTGCAGAGTTTATGAGTTGGTAGTGTTTGTAGATGTCGTCTTGTGTTGTGTGTGTGTGTGTGTGTGTGTGTGTGTGTGTGTGTGTGTGTGTGTGTGTGTGTGTGTGTGTGTGTGTGTGTGTGTTTTCTCGAGTTGTAATGTGTTGTGCATTTATTGTGTATTGAATGTTTTTTTTATTTATGTAGGTTTGTTTGACTTTTGAATTTTTGAGGTGTTGTGGTTTTGTTTTTGTTTTTAGTAGTTGTACATGGTGGTTTTTTTCATATCAATAGTTATGGTTGACCTATATAGGTCAAGGGAAATGACCAATTCCAATTTTCGTAGTTTTATATGTAGGTATTGGTGTTTAGGTATCGTCAGCTGTGGTCCAGGGAAATGTCTCATTCCAATTTTCTTAGTTTTTGCTCTAGGCGCTGGTGTTTTGGTATCGTCAGCTGCGGTTGAGCTATATACATCAAGAGAAGTGTCCGATTCCTGTAGAGATATTTATACTGTTATATTTAGGTTATCCCCTCCCTAAAACACCCATTTTCCCATGACTACCCTGTTAGTTTGATTGTATTTTTGGAGGGAGATGTTATTGTCTTCTTTATACGTATTTTCATGTTTGTTGCTGTGTGTATATAGTGACATCAAAGGCGCCATATTGGAGATGCTCAGAATAGCCATTTCCGCCATATTGATGACATGGGTCAAAGCAGACGGATGGAATCGTACACTTCCGTAATCTCCAAATTTTTAAGGACCACTTCATTTTGGATCTTATGATGCATATTAAATTTAAATAATGGGTAAAAGATGTATCTAACCAAATCTTCTGCTAAATCCATTATTTTCTGGGTAAAATTTGCACACAGTAGAGTAACCTTTAATTCAGTGGTTGGTGTGAACACTCAGTGCTTTACTGTGCTTTGCCCTATTTGTGGACATATGCCCTTGCCTTTGTCTTAATCTTCAGTTAACCTAGTGAGCCAGTTCTAAGGGGATCTGCAGTGTGCAATGTAAAATAAATTATAGACTATCTTGCAAGATAGCATTTGTCACATAATATAAATCATTTTCAGAGGTAGAAGGAGCAATAGGTGATATAACGCTACTCGAGATTGAAACCTTGGCATTTAGGTTTGTAATATAACTCTTCACCACTATTTTGTTTTATTATTTATTTATTTTTAGTTTGCACTATTTTGTTTTTATTATTTACTTATTTTTATCTTTTCAGGGCATGTCTTCTGAAAAATAAGTCCCTTCTTGGAACTGATGTTATAAGACGTAAGAAATTAAAAATCATCTTCTTTCCATGATTTTTCCCTAGTGAATAAGTGTGTTGTTACATTCCACCCTGAATTTTCCATTGTTTGAACAAGTAACTTGTTGTATCAAAATGAATTTAGAACTTTCCTGCCCAGCCTTTTTAGACCTCACGTGAAAAAGAGAAATAAATCTTTGCGAATCAGATAGACTCCATATCCCCTAAGAAGGTAGGAAAGGACCCATACCCAGTAAGGATGGTGAAGTGCTTTTGCAAATAACACACCAAAAGAATCTCTTTAAGTGTACAACACTTTTCATACATTAAAGTGCACAAAACTTTTAAAAATGTTGTTGTAGCTTGGTAAGAAACTATAACACACTGTGTAAAACACAACATCTCATTGGCAAAAGATGCTCTTTAAATGTACAACACTTTTCATGTATTAAAGGGCACAAAACTTTTAAAAATGTTGTTTATATTGTCTTGGTAAGGAACTATAATACACTGTGTAAAAACACAACACCTCATTGGCACTTTGCACCAGAAGATTGCTAACATAATTCTTGGTGGCTTGGTGGAGAAATGTTATCATGACTGCTTGATTAAAGTTCAGAAATTTATCAATAAAATACAGGACTGTGCCATCTAGTGATTGGTTCAGTGCCATGAGAAAAGAATGGATACTTGTGTTGAATTAAGTCTTACTGGTGCATTATGTCAGATTAAGTAACGTGAAGGTATTTCTGAAATAGATTGTAATAATTTTGTAGCATTTTTGTTATACGTTAAAAAATGTCTTACAAAATAGTACCATAAATCTTGTAGGTTCGTTACAGTTCTTGTTATAATGTATGAGGTGCACCACAGCTAGTTATATGTTCTGTGTTTGGTAGGTGGGAATAAGAACCACTCTGGGTAGATGGCATTCTTAAGGTTCATTTGGTATTTTCATGTCCATTGAACAACAGCAGTTTTTTGCATACACACAACCAAATCATCTTTCTGTCAATTCATGCAGTGCAGAGGATAACAGTTACCCTTAGGTGACAAGTTATACTAAATGACTGAGGGTTACATTCACACAGAATGAACTTTCTCTATTTGAGATCAGACTATTTACTATATCACATCATCCTGAAACACAAAGATAATATTTTTCCATATTTGTTTTCAGTTCCTATTGGGGAGTTTGATTTCCTATGGATGCATTGATTGATGGACTGTGGCTTTTCTGTACAGAGAGGTTGCTAGTCAGTGGGAGTCACCCTGACCAGTATAATTAGTTTTGTTGAAGTACTGATTGGTAAATTCAGAGTTAATATCTTGAAGCTGATGGTTCACTGCAGACATGTTAGAATTTTGGTAGCATGAGAGGAAAAAATATAAAACTGCAGTAAATGAAGCAAGCAAAGGGTACTACAGATATCTAAACAGTGAGATTGACAGAACATGCAAAATGGTAAAACAGGAATGGCTGAAGGAGAAATGGAAGGCAGAAGAAGCATGCATGACAATGGGAAAGATAAATATCACTTGTAGAAAAATAAAAGGCCTTAGGAGAAGTGAGAAGCACTAGTATGAAACTTAAGAGGCAAGATGGTAGTCCAGTATTAAGGAACTAGGGAAAGACTAAAAGGTGGAATATATACAAAGGGAACAAATTTGAAGATAGTATCATGGAAAGAGGTGAGGAAATGGATGGAGAAGACAGAGGGTGCGAAATTGTGAAAAGAATTTAACAGAGCACTGAAACTTCTGAAAGACATTCAAAACAAGGCATCCAGTGTAGTCAACATTTCCATATACACTGTCCAGTCACATTAATGTGACCACCTGTCAAAGGCCTGAATAACCACCTCTTACAGTGCAGACTGCTGCAAGACTTGCAGGAAGAGTTTAAGTGAGGTTCTAGAAGGTACCAACAGGGATGTGGAGCCATGCTGACTCCAGTGCCATGGCCATCTGCACTAGATTTCTCAGTTGAGGATCTATGGAACAAACAGGTCAATTGATTGGGTTTAAGTCCAGGGAGTTTGGAGGCCAGGTGGATGCAGTAAACTCATCCTGGTGCTCTTTGAACCATGCACACAGACTGTTAGCTGTGTGACACATTGTGTAATCTTGCTGGTAGATACCATCATGCCGAGCAAAAATAACTCGCATGTAGCGGTGGATGTGGCCCCCAAGAATAGATGCATACTTGGGTTGATTTATTGTGCCTTCCAGGATGATCAGATCACCTAGGGAATGCCATGAGAACGTTCCCTGCCAGGCTGGACCATTCTGATGATTGATGTAGGGTTTTTTCTTTCAGGCATTTCATGCTGATGGAGCATAGAGCGTGAGTCATCTAAAAAGACCACCTGTTGGAACTCAGTGGACGTCCATTTGTGGTATTAGTGTGCAAATTCCAGCCTTTTTCACCAATGAAGAGCAGTCAGCATGGGTGCACGAACCAAGTGCCTCCTGCAGACTCCCACATGCAAAAATATGCACTGAGGAGACACTGTTGTTAGACCTTTGGTTCATCTGAACAGTCAGGTCCTCGACAGTTGCATAGCTATTTGTGTGTACACATGCCTGCAGCTGTCATTCACTTCTGTCGTCTGTGGTCTGTGGTGCACCATAGTTTCCTCAGTGCCATTTTGTCATGCATGGTATACTTTAAACATAGAAGGATGTGAACAGTACAACCTTAGCTGCTTCATAAATGCTGCCACCCTTGGCCCAAACGCCAATGATCATGCCTTTTAAGATGCCAGGAAAATCACACTGTTTCCATGTTATGACAACAACTGCTATGTTTCCCCCCATCTTTTAATTGTGATTTCATTCCCCTGCCCCATATGCGCAGGGGAGGGCTGTCAGCAACACAGTCCGCTACTCTTCAGCCGAGTGACATGACAACTAAGACAAGACTAAAATGTTACATATATAAAGTGATAAAAAAAGGCGAACATAAAACAGAGTAAGGGGAGATAATGGAGGTAAAAATACACTGGCATGGAGACGTTCATGGGGGGACAATTAAAAAAGTCGACATGAAGTTAAAAAACACAGTTGGCAATTCTTAAAACACAAAGAAGACACTGAAGGCACACGCACAGGTTAAAAGTAGGCCACAGTATTAAAAACACTCACCACACTTAAAACCCACTTGGAGCACACATGATGAAGAATAAAACTGCCAGGTGGGATCTGCCGAGGGAGAGGCCGGAGAGGATGGAAAAGGAAGGGAGAGCAAGAGGCAGTATGGGAGGCGGGGGGTGAAGAGAGTAGGGGCATCAGTGGCTACACTAAGAGGCAGGAGGCTGGTGGGGCAGGAGATGAAGAGGGAAGACAAGGCAGGAGGGAGTGCAGAGACACTGAAGGGGAGCACAAGAGAGGGAGGGGGGGTAGGAGGGGAAAGCCGCTCAGGAGAAGGGAGAGGAGAGGGAGACCTGAGGAGGAGGCAGGAAGATGGGGTTAGAGTTGGTAGGAAGGGTAGATGTCAGGGCAAAGCTCATCATCTGGGAGGGGTAGATGGTGGAAGTTGCGTTGGGAAAGGAGGCGGAGGGTGTGGAGATGGAGAGAGGGTGGGACAGAATGGTAAAGGTGCGGCAACGGGCTGGGGATGGAGAGGAAGGGAGACACCAGGGGGTGAGGGGGACCAATGCGGCAGACAATATATAGTGTGTGGATGTGGTTAAGGAAGAGGAGAAGGTGGGGGAAGAGGATGATGTCGTAGAGGATGCGCATGGGGGACGAAGGCAGATGTGGAGGGCGAGGATGAGCGCTTGGCATTTGAGGATTTTTAGGGATTTATAGAATCTGCGAGTGGTAGAAATCCAAGCTATGCTGGCATAGCAGAGGATGGTTTGGATCAAGGATTTGTAGGTGTGAAGGATGGTGGAAGGATGCAGACTCCATGTCCGGCCGGACAGGAGTTTCAGGAGGCAGAGTCTGTTGTGAGCTTTGTTTTGCATCGTAAGGAGATGGGGAGTCCAGGTGATGTGGTGGTCAAAGGTGAGGCCAAGGTATTTGAGGGTAGGAGTGAGGTGGATTGGACGGCCATAAATGGTGAGGTAGAAATCATGGAGACTGCACCAAGTGGTGAATTGGTCAAGGAGCGTTTGGAGGGTAAGTTGGGACCGTTGAAGGGTAGGGTAAAGGGCTGGGAAGATGGTGTCATCAGCAAACTGGAGAAGATGAACAGGCGGGGAAGATTTGGGCATATCAGCAGTGTACAGGAGATAGAAGAGAGGGGAAAGGACAGAGCCTTGGTTTCCCCCATCCCCTAGACACACTTTATGTACCCTCAACTTTTAGTGCTGCCACCTACCATCTGTGAGTGTTTACTGCATGTTGACAGTGACCATGAAATTAATGAGATTCTTTGGAGAATTGACCCTCACAGGAAAATTCCACATGTGCACAATGTATATGAGACAGGTAAAATACTTCCAGACTTAAATAATAATGTAATAATTCCAATCAAAAAGAAGGAAGGTTTTGACATGTGTCAATACTAAACTACAGAGTGTATACAATATGGGAAAAACCCTGAAATTTTTTCATCCGGGAGAAAACCGGGAAAAACCCGGGAATTTTTCGGAATTCCGGGAATTTTTCATTGTTTTAGCTTTCAGTTAAATTTTTGTAATTTTGACTGGTAAGAATTGATTCTCTAACAAAGAATGTTACTGTATCCTGTTACTAGAGAATGATACTGCAGCAATAAAATACAAACGAGTCGGAAAAAAATAAAACTTTAATGGCAAAGGAAATGCGCTATTTACAACAACAAAACACCGTGCACGCTAGGGTGACCAACTCTCCCATATTTCCTGGGATCTCCCGTATTTACAGACATTTTTTCATAATCTCCCGGCTCCCGTATTTTCAGGCTGAGTGGCTGTTTATCTCCCATTTTTAACTTTATTTTTCTTATCACATACCAGTATGTAAAAACATTTTTCAATCATTTAAATTTTGCACGCTCTGTCAGGATTCGTCCATAGACAGCAGAGACAACTGATTCTATATTGACCTTCAACCATAGATGTCGACATTATGTCTATCGAATATCTTTAGAATGATTGACCAATGCTTGGCAGTTAGATGTGACTTTGTTTCTGTGCCAGTGCTTACTGTGAATCATTGTTAACTTGTCCAAGATTTTATGATGGGCAGTGAAGACGAAGATAAAACACCACCAAATAAGAAAACAAAGTATATGTGTACATATCTTACGAAATGGGAAGCTTTATATTCCTGGACTGGACTCTTGCGATATGTGAATACTAGATGGTTATCTCTCACTCCTGCTGTAGAAAGGCTTTTAAAAAATTGGGAGCCTATAAAAAACTATTTTAAAAGCATAGATGAATCAGACTGCCATAAAGTTCTGAAAAAGTATATCTGCAATGAAAATACAGAAGTAGAAACAATTGTTCAAGATTATATTGGCTTTTTTTGTGAATATTGGAAATGTTTACATTCAAAAAGCTAAGTATTTGGAGAATTCCGACCTTAGTATTATGGAATCTCATGAAGCTGTAAACTTACTAATTAGTAAAATTAGGCAGAGAAAGGAAGATAGGTTTTTTCTTAATGGTACTCATAAATTATTAGTCTCTGTTCTTGATTTAAATTTGACATCTAGTAATGAGAACAACTTCATTGAATTCTATGATTGTTTATATTCTTACTTAGGTAGTAAATTTGATAATAGTTTAAAGAGTTTAATCCCACTAAGTCCAAAAAGGGAATTGACATTCAATGACATGCAAGAAGTTGTAGAATATCTTAAGCTGCCTTGTATTAATGAAGATGAATTATATGAAGAGTTTTGTAGTTATAATGATGAAATTAAATGTGCTGTCTCTTTAGATGGTTATGTTAGCTAGAAATGGATATAGGTTTTTACAACTTTGAAATCAAATAATGTTAATTTTGAAAACTTGGGTAAGCTGGTTTGTTTTGTTATGAGTATACCAGGAAGTAATGCTCACACTGAGAGAGTATGTTCTCTTATGAATAATAAGTGGACTGATGTAAGGAACAGAAGTAGAACAAACTTAATCAGATCTGAACTACAAGTTGCCATGAATTTTTCTTATTCATGTAGTGAATTCTTTGAATTTGCTAAAAATGATGTAAAACTACTGACTGAGGCAAAATCTGTTGCAAAATATGTATAAGTAATTGTGATGTGTAGATAAATAGTCTACTTTTACAAATACTGCTTTGATTTTTGGCGAAATTTTGCCGTGCTATTAATCTTTCTTATTTTTTATCAAGGATATAAGAAGCCCTTATTTTTGTTTAGAAAAGTTGGTCACCCTAGTGCACGCATAAGCGTCTGCAAACAGCAAAAATAAGTCAGAGGCAGTAGGGTGAAGACTATGTAATACTTCGCAACAATAAACTGCTTGCTATTAGCATGATGTCACTACTGTTCACATTAGGTTCGTTTGACCAGTTGCCAGCAGGCACATGCGCATGCACAGTTGACTCATGTATGAGCAGTACATTCTCCCATTTCCCTTTACCTGCTACTTGAAGCGTGGCTGTTAGCTGTCTCAGCAGAAGCAGCAAGCAGCCAGATGCAAAAGAGTAAAATTTTTCTTGCGCGCCCTAGCTGCCAGATTCGTGAATGCGCAGAGTTGTCTGAGTTGTATTGGTGAGGTGGTTAGTCTCCACGTGACCCGTGTTTGCATTTAGTGATTTCACTGCTTCTCTTCATTTACAGCTCCCATGTCAAATGAAAACAAAATGGATTTCTGTGGCTGGGAGCTATCAAGTGAATTAAAATACATACACAATATAATGGAAGGAAACATTCCACGTGGGAAAAATTATATATAAAAACAAAGATGAGGTGACTTACCGAACAAAAGCGCTGGCAGGTCGATAGACACACAAACAAACACAAACATACACACAAAATTCAAGCTTTCGCAACAAACTGTTGCCTCATCAGGAAAGAGGTTAAGGAGAGGGGAAGACGAAAGGAAGTGGGTTTTAAAGGAGAGGGTAAGGAGTCATTCCAATCCCGGGAGCAGAAAGACTTACCTTAGGGGGAAAAAAGGACAGGTATACACTCGCACACACGCACATATCCATCCACACATACAGACACAAGCAGACATATTTAAAGACCATATATGTCTTCCTTTCGTCTTCCCCTCTCCTTAACCTCTTTCCTGATGAGGCAACAGTTTGTTGCGAAAGCTTGAATTTTGTGTGTATGTTTGTGTTTGTTTGTGTGTCTATCGACCTGCCAGCGCTTTTGTTCGGTAAGTCACCTCATCTTTGTTTTTATATATAAAATACATACACATAGTTACAGAGGGCAAAAATATATTCTTAGTTTCAGTTTTCTGATTTTATTTTATTTACAAGTTATTAGAAGTCAAGCATTAATCACCTTGCAGACCAATGAAGTTATTTTTGCAAGCTTGCTAAAGAAATTTGGCTTTATTAATCTTTCCACTGAGGCAATCATTTTATTTGAAACGAAGTGTTTTATTCCACAGTATTGGCTAGTTTCAACTGTTCGTTGAATTTCAGTGCATGTTATCATCTTCTGCCATAAAGAACAAAAAATGAGATCATATACTACTGTACTCCAAGAAAATTTACATCCCAAAAATCACACCGAAAAGCTTAATATCAGATGGGACCTACTCCATTGTGAATCTGGAAAAGACCAATGTGCACTTTAAACCAAATTATGCATTTTAGTATGATTTACAAAATTCTGATTCTCTTGGAAGTGTCCTCTGATGTTCTGTTTCTTTTATGGTGTAATGTAAGCTCTCTTAGTGCTTTATACATACGAACATGCGGTCTTCCTACACCCCTGCAGCTGCGCTCGCGCAGTAATGCCTGTTTTCTGGTGCTCTCTGGCAACTGCTAAATTGAACCTATTTCTAACAGTCTCCGGATAGTATTGCCAATGGTGGTTCGAAAAGCATTACTTTCAAAGTAAATTTCTTTTTACGCAAGATGAATTATGTTACGTGTGAGAAAGTGGGATGAATTTCTAAATCACAAAGCATTTCAAACACTTTGAGGACCAGCCACTTACAATAATTTCGAACCCGGAAGACCTGAGATTTACATCATAATTTTAAATTTACTGGCACATTTGTGTGATGTATCTTAAAGTATAACGCACATAAAAAAATATCAATATTACATGTGAAAGCTTAGCTTCTCTTGTAGCTTGTTATTCTCAGAGACCAATATTATATGTGAGAGCTTAGCTTTTCTAATAGCTATACTATGTATATAAATGAAAACCATTAACTTTTCCTCTTTGTGTGCTCGCGCTACTAAGTGGTCTTGCTATTGGCTTACTACAGCACTTGTCCTATGCTCTGAATATCTGGTGTCATTGGCTGGCGAGATCACGTGACATGAGATATGACTGGTTTACAAAAGGACATCGCAATCTCAATTTCAATGCTCCAGAAAGTAACACGCTGTGTTTGGTGCAATTCGAATTTATACTTTTGTAATACGAAAATATGCAGCGTATATGTTGCTGCAAATCAAAGGTTTTTCCAAAACTTCAATCCCCCATCTTTTCCCTTTTTTTTCCAGGAAGTTCTACACCAGTTTTAAAAACATTAACCATTCAAAGGATTGATAAGTTTTACAGTTCTTAGGGAAAATCCATGGAAAACCTAGTGTCACTTAGCACGGAAAAAGTGTATTTTCACCCAGAAAAAAGCATATTTTTTACACGGGATATCTGGGAATAAGCCAGGAATTTTTTTTTCCTTGTCCCCATATACACTCTGAACTACCACCAAACATGTTGTGGTTGCAGAATACTGAAATGAATTATTTACAGATGAATCAAAAGAGAGATAGAGGCTAACTTATGAATTCGTTTGGCGAAATTTAGAAACATGTGAGGCAATACTTTCCCTATGACTTATCTTAGAATATAAATTGAACAAACTAAACGTATATTTATGGCATTTGTATAACTAGAAAATGCTTTTAAAATTGTTGACTGGAACATAATGTTCGAAGTTCTGAAAGTTTCAGTGCTAAAGTACATGAACAGTAAACAGTTCAGATAAGAAGAGAGTACAAGCTTTTGAAATGTGGTGCTATGCAAGAATGCTGAAGATTAGATAGGTAGACTGTATAACTGATGTGGAGGTACTGAATCAAATTGGAGAGAAAGGAAATTTATGATTAAAACTTGTCTAAAAGAAGGAATCACCAGTTGAAGTCTTCCTGACACATCAAGTAATTTTCTGCATGGTCACAGAGGCAGTAAGTGGGAGGGGTGGGGTGTGGGGGTGTAAAAGTGTAGAGTGAGGCCAAAGTTTGACTACAGTGTGTACATTCAGATGGATGTAGATTGCAGTAGTTGTTTCAAGATGAAGAGGCTTGTGTAGAATAGACTAACATGGAGATCTGCCTCAAACCAGTCTTCATAGCAAAGTCTACAACAGCATTAACAATAACATATAGGTTCTTAGAAAGAATAGCTATCTGAATATCACCCAAAACTCTCATGTTGTGCTCACAAAGAACTGCTTAACTAACTGGCAGTATGATGTTCCAGAAACAGTATGTCATATTACATAAATGTACCCCTAGGTTTGCACACAGGGTAGATTTTGTTCATCTAAAACTTCATTTATTAAATCTGTGCTGGCTTACTCTTCTGTTCATGGATCTACATAATAATACTCCATCATATGCATTTGTGAAGCCCAGGAAACAACTAATTATTGTGTGTATATGGACCGAGCTAGGGTTGAGGTGTGTCTGTAGGATGTTTACATGGATGACAAAGCACCACCTACCACTGCACCCTCCTGCTATTCCTGTAGTTTATTGGGGTTGGGCTTTATAAATAATTGTTTAAAGTGCTAGAACACATTTTTCAAAATTCGGATCTAAGTATATTTCTGGCCAACATTGTTGATGTCTGTCAACCTAGTGTCATTCATTCATTCGTGAGGGGGGGACTTGTGGCTTTCCATTTCTTGCTGTGACAACTGCTAATGGCCTGCTACTGACAATGTAGTGACTGCTGAAATTGTGATTCTTGGTACAACAGCCTGATCTGCCTAATAGCAAAGTGAGTCAGAAAGAAGTTACTACAGGGCTGCACCTCTGGAAGCAGGGGATATCTTATGCTGGGGTCCAAGATTACCCAACTACCCATATGTAGTCTGTGCTAGGACTGGCATTGTTTGGGGAAATCTAACAGTACCAATGAATTAGTGCTAATTTATCCACCTTGGAAAAACTCATTGCCACAGCCTGCTATGGTGCCTAGTCCTTGGGTATCTGAGGAGTACAAAACTTGAAAACAAAACAGAAAGAGGATCTAGTAAATGTAAATGTTGTGTAACTAGGGCCTCCCATCAGGTAGACCATTTGCCGGGTGCAAGTCTTTCGACTTAACGCCACTTCGGCGACTTGCGCATTGATGGGGATGAAATGATTGTGGTTAGGACAACATAACATCCAGTCTCTGAGCGGAGAAAATCTTTGACCCAGTCAGGAATCGAAGCCGGGCCCTTAGGATTGACATTCTGTTGCGCTGACCACTCAGCTACTGGGGGCAGATAGCTGATCTAGTATCAGCAACAAAATGGTAAAACCCAAGCCATCTCACTGAGGACAGTTTCAACATACATAAGATGTATACAGCTTGAAAGACTGTTGTGGTGAACTTACTGACTAGCATGTTTCATCCTAATCTCAGCTGCTGGAGTAGATGCTGTCTGGTCAGTCAGCAGCAGCTTTCATCTTTGGGGCCAAACCACAGAATAAGCAGAGCTAAAAGAGAATCCCACCAATTACTGCATCATCCATAATGGGACAATAAAGATTGTCAAAAAGCAGACATCTTCTTTAAAGGAGAGCTAAATGCTTCATGTAGAGGATCCTTGGTTAAATTTCAAGTTTCAATTCATCTAGACTGTAAATAGCTGCTGAACAATTTAAAAGAAAAATCCATTGCTTTCCTAAAATATGTTACAGAGACTAAAATCTTGTGAAGTCAATCATCAAGAGTACACTATGATATAATAATCCTGCTGAAAACAACAGAGAACTGATCAATGAAAGATTTAATGTTATTAAAGAGAAACAAATGACAAAGCCCTCAAATCCAAAAAACACTTGTGACGGTCATATAAAGATGCCCACATTATTCTATCCCTAAATACAAAGAATACTGATATCCTGTTCCATCACATGTTTCCATATTGCATGGTCATGATAGAAAAGCTTCAGAGGTCTGAGGGTCTTGTTCATTGCTGTCAGTGCCAGCAACTCTTCCATGGTGCCCAGCACTGCTTTCATTTCAATTGACGCATCAAGTGTGCTGGAGACCACTTGACAAGCACCTACAAAATGTGTCAGTCCATTCCTGCAAAGAGCTTTCCATTCCACGAAATATAGCACCTATCTGCCTTAAATACTATAAGTGGCAAGCGCATGCCCCTGGCACCAACTATTATCTCAGAGAGCTCTTGCCGTTGTCTTTGGAACTCTGCCTACTCCCCATCGCAGTGTTGCCATACTAGTCAAAAACAGGAGGTGCTATAGGTGCTTTTGTACTACGGGCCTGTCATCAAAGCAATCAGTTGAGGCTGCTGGTATACAAGTAAACTTAAGTCAATGGAAATGAAATGAACATTTGACGTCATTGGCCGGGAGGCTCCTTGCGGGGCAGGTCCAGTCACCTGGGTGCAGGGCTTATTTCATTCAACGCCACAGTGGATGACCTGTGTGCCGGATGGGGATGAAATGATGAAGACAACACAACACCCTGTCCCTGAGGAGAGAAAATCTCCAACCCAGCTGGGAATTGAACCCGGGCCCATAGGATGGCAATCCGTCACGCTGACCACTCAGCTATCTGGGTGGACACTTAAGCCAATGTAACCAAAAGATCATTCTTGACCTATTCCCTCATCATCTCCCTGTTTCCCATCACAACTATCTTATAACATGAACTCCAAGCACTGTGACACATTGTGAACTGTGTAATGGTAGCATTTGACCTTAACTTGAAACATAGAGTATGAGGATGTCAATCCACAAATGCATCTAAAAGGCAGTCAAGGCTGCATTTCATGATCAAGTGCCTTTCTGACAACAGTTCCTCCATTGATGGCACAAATAACCATCATAATACTGTAACATATTTAGAAATTGATACAAATCTTGGTTGGAGAAATAACATAGTTAAAGATACAAAGATCTCACACTCCTATTCTGCCTATACCTTCTGCTCAAAGGCCAGGGGGTAGCCACAACTTACTCTGGTGCCAATGGTTACTTTTGGTTGTTTTGTGTGAGTTGGAAATGTGATCTGTAGTGACAGACACCAACCTTCCACACTTTCAGATTCTTCCAAACAAAGCTTTCAAATGGCAGATACATCTCCAACACAGATGTTAGGGTGCTGATCCTTCTACCATCCTATTCAAATACAATTACGCAAGAAATAACAAACTTCACAATACAATCTTATCATTTATTTCGGCAGTTTATTTATTTATTTTATTTATTTATTATCTTTTTTGCATATAGTTGCCAACTTAATGCTTGTTGTAAGAGATCAGAATTGACCTCCATATGATACTTGGGGATTTACATTCAGTCACACACAACAGAAACCGTTACACAACAAAAGTAGTTACACAACATCCATTCTTCCAGTCTCCATTTCTAGGTCCCCTAGCACAATTTGAAGTCAGATAGGCTCAGTATTCAGGTTGTTGTGCTCTCTGTAAATGTATTTGACATAATTCATTACAGATTTGGATCAATTTTATGTTCATTATTGGCCCAAATATGTTGTAAAATTTGGTTTGCAAACCAACTGGGCCTGGCGATTTGCTCTTCAATGCGGTTTTTACTATAAATTCTGTCTCTTCTCGAGTAAATCCTCATATAGCATTGTACATCTGAGAGAGGTGCATTCATAGGCTGCGCTCAGCCAATGTTGAAGTTCTCATGTATATTCTTGAAAAATATCATAACTGTGCCATTTAATGGTGTTTTGATTGGTATGGGTAGTCCCACAAACTCATATTTAATCATCTTAATTAGTTTCTGTGTTGCCAACACTGCCTCTCCAACATGGAATATTGAACATTTCTGATAAAAACTCTCAAGTAGGTTCGTGAAATGAATCATAATTGTGCCATGTAATATTGCTCTGACTGATATGAGTAATCCCACTGGTTCTTATGTCATCATTTTAATTAGTTTCTGTGTTACCCACTTCACCTCTCCAATAAGATGGAATTTTGAAACTTTCTGGTAAAAATTTATTGCATTGTCACTTGCTCTCATTTTGTGTCCACCTCAATATGCTGCGATTTGCACACAAGCATTTCTTTGTATTTTTGTATCTGCAAAAGGTTTTGGATTGATGTTCCGTATCTTCAGACAGCTATTTCAGAAACAGAAAGTAGTATTTGTGTGTAGAATTTACATATCTAGTTGCCATGTATTAATCGTAAAATTAATTATTTCTGATTTTGCAAGTGATGTCCACCTTTTGATATGATTGGAAATCTTCGGCATTATACCTGGCATATGTTTTAGAAGATGTGAAAGTCAAACTGAAGTTGGTCATGTTGCAAATGACTAATGTTAAAATGCCACATCCTCCTTTTATTATACATTGGCCATTTATCATGACTGATTAAAGTATGACATAGTGAATGTTCAGAAAAAAGATGTGTGAGGCTTACTTGTTTTGATATTGTTAGTTAAGGAATATTACATTTAAATAAGGTCTAACTAGCTAGCTGATTGATTTGTGTTATAAGAGTATTCTTTTCTTGTAAGTGACTCCCTCTTTAAGTATCTCTAAACTGCAAGGTTTAATTATTCAATTGAGTTATATACATTTATTAAAGTTTGACATTTGACCAGACTGTTTTGTTACACTTATGAAATCTTGTAGCAGGGTTGTTGGTGAAGTGGCCCATACTGGGTTCCAACACTGAGAAACTAAAGCCCAGGTAGACAGTGAAAAGCAAATTTATTGACATGAACATAAAACTTCCATTCTCCTTCTTCAGAGCATAATGATACAACACTAGAAGTAGTTCAAAATTAAATCTCTGTCTGTGAAGTGGGTAAGATACCTCAGCCCAGTAGACTGGCCATCACTCAAAACTGAATCGCATTACTAGAGTCAAAATAGTGGTTCATGAGGAACTGATTGTAAACACACAAACATTGTATCATGCCAAAATACCGAAGTTTTAGAGGTCCATACGGTAGGTCGAGTCTTGTCATAGTTCTAGGCTACTGCTGGTGGCTTCATGTAGCATTGGAGGCAAAGATCCCAGGCACGTAGATAACAGGTTGCAAGAGGATTCCAGGAGAGCTTCTGATTGAGAAACCATGACAGCAGTCAGTATAAAGCTCAGGGAGCTCATCCATGGAGAACTGATTAGCCATAGCAACACACCAGCCCAAATACTGTTAAGGTTCCAGGACTTAATTTTGAACATGTGATACTGCAGAAGCGGGTAGGTCTGCATTGACTGCGCCCTCCTGGAATGATGTCACAGCCACCCGTTGGTGAGGTGTGTGCTCAGAATTGCAGAGGTGGTGTTCACCTTTGTAGCCTCTGCGAATTTTGGCATAGGCCACCTGTGGTGCAACACAGTTAAGCTGGAAGGCTATGGGCCCCAACATAGCATCCTTCCCTCCCTAAGAAAAGAGATGACGACACAGCTCAGCGTTCCAGAAGGTTATGGTGCCACTGTCAGTGTGCTGGGAAAATGGAGAATGTGGGAGACTGCTGTCAACATCTGTGGGAGTAGGTGCCTGGCCTGCCAAATTCCTGGTGTCCCTGGATGATGTGGCCTACTGGTCCTGCAGCTGAGACAAGTGACAGTCATTGTTGATGCCCCTCAACACTGAGGGGAACAACTCTGGAACAGAAAATTGTGGGAATTCTTCTGTCTTGGCAGCTAACATCCTGCAAGGGCACATCTGGTTGATAAGTTTTCAGCAGTGGGGGCCATTATACAGTTGGAGTTCAATCACTGCTGTGTGACATGAGTTGGTACTAACTGTTGGCAACACCTGAGAAAAAACTACTGCACAAATTGCATCCTGAATGGCATGGCATTGATGGCATGTATGCTGGTGTGGGGGTGGAGTGGAGGCAGGAGGGGGTGATAGAAAGTTGGGACTGATGTAGCCAATCACAAAATGCTTCAGCCAGGCTGAATACATTCAGTGAAAAAAAGTGGGATGCATCTGTGCACCTGTGAAACACACAGAAACCTGTTACTGGCATCTATCTTGATCAACCAAGAGTATCCCAGTTAGAGCACTGTGAAAGCTAGACAAATGTGAGCCCATAGGGTTGTGACATTAGGCAAAGGAAAACATTGACAGGCTGTTGCTGAATGTTACTTTGACATGGCATGCAACTTTGTGTTCTATATCTTTGTCAACAGCCCTCCAGAAGACATTTTTGCAGGCCATCTATTTGGTGAGGACCATACCCCAATGACTTTCATGAAGTGATGTCAAGACATGGCACTGAAGTGCTTACGTAATGAACAGTGGGGTGGCTATTATCTGCTTCAAGTAAGTGGATACTACTGTGAGCACCAATAAGCCTGAATGTTCATATGTTCAAGAGTCCTGCAATCCAATGGCCAACTCTACTGCACCAATTGCACAACTTCTCAGAGGATCAAATTCTCTGATGACTAGCAGGTGATGACTGCAGTGTCATGTGTCAACTGACCACTACTGCCTCAGCTTCTGTGTCACGATGAAAGAAGACTTCAGGACCTGCATCAAACTCAGGTTCTTGTCACACTGGGAGGCATGATAGGATTTCTGCATTGGCTTGTTGTGCTGTAGGCTAGTAATGGATATCATAGTGATACAATGGGAGGAACAGTACCCATCTGTGCATGGTCAGAATATTAGGACGGTCATTGAACAGTCATAACAGAGCCTTATGATTTGTTAACAGGTTAAATCACTACACACACATATAATTGTAAACTTCCTTTAATGGAAAAAGAGAGCTAAGGCTTTCTTCTGTTTGGACTGTAATTTCAATGTGGCTGCATTAATACCATGGAAACAAATACAGTCAGGTTTTCAACTCCATCAACTTTGCGAGAAAGAATGGCTCCCAAGCTGTAGTCACAAGCATCTGCTGCCATTATCAGGAGCTTGGAAGTGTCATATGCCATGTGACATGTTGGGTGGAGTAGCGCATGTTTGAGGTCTTGCAAACAAGTGGAGGACCATTGTGAAGGAGCTGATGTAGTAGTTCATCAATAGCTTCCACATGAGGAATGAATTTTCTGTAATACTTCAGTTGACCCAAAACAGAATTGAGTTGTTTGGCATCTCTGAAGGTCATTAGGTTTTGTATGACCCTATATGATGTAGAGCAGGGAATATCCCAGATGTGTTGAAAACATGTCTCACATTTTCCACTTGTGATGTGAAGAAACAGCATTTTTTTCCTTTTTGCACTGAAAATTAGCCCACAGGACTTCACTGAACAAGGATTCCAAATTAGCTGATAGATACTGTGCATTTTTTCCTGTGACAGTGACATCAAAATTATTTTCTGTCCCTGGAACATTTTGCATGATATGTACCAAATAGTATTGGAATATGGCAGCTGGTGCTTACAATGTCAAATGACTGGTAATTATACAAAGAAAACAAAGAAAGAAAGAATACCAAGTGATGCACTGATGATCAGGATGCTTTTGAAGGCTTTATCCAAGGGGAGTTGCAAGTATCCAATAGGTCAGTTTTTGCTAAAACTTTGTTTCTGGCTCACCATATCCTCCACTTCAGGGATAGTGTAAGCTTCAATGAAGGACTGCAAATTGATAGCTGACTTAAAATCCCCAAATATCCTCAGTGATCCATTCAGTTTTTCAGTTATCACAATAGGTGTGGCTCACTATCTGGTTGTAATGAGTGTCACAATTCCTCCTTCCTGTAGGTGTTGCAGCTTGAGACAAAGCTTGTCATGCAGTGCAAAAAGGAACATTCCTGGGTGTCACTGCAGGCAGCAAAGAGATGTTTCCTTCCAAGTCAGTGACATTGGCTGATTGATGTGAGGAAATGAAGACATATTTTGAACAAGTGCCCCACAGGTAGAAATTTTCCATGAATCATTAGTTGTGATACACTGAAACATGGACTTCTAAACCAAGGGTATGGAATAGACCCAAACCCAAAATGCTGGTAGCCCCCTATCACATCACCTACGAGGATGAAGGCTGACAGGAACACTGCTTGGTACTGATCCTGAGTGCTGAACTGACCCTTGACCTCGGTGTGTCAGTGCTATAGCTTTTCAGTTGCTTAGAAAAAGGTTGTAATGTAGCAGAGCTCAGGTGGCAATACGTCTCTCAATCAACAATAGTGGTTGGAGGTCCAATATCAATTTGAAAAACAATTGGGATAAGCCGTTCAAAAGCTCAGATGATGGGAAGGCATCTAGCTAAAGATGGGTCATTTAACTTTAAGAGGTCATTCCAGAGTTCTTCATCTGGAGAGTGGAACAGAATCGAATCCCTAACCAGTGATTCTGCATGAGAATGTCTGCACTGAGGATTAGGACACTGAAAATGGCAATCCCTAGAAAGGCCCTGCAAACAGGCTACCTGCTCCTTGTGTGACTGTCATTTTGTTTGTGGCAGCTAACAGATTGTGACAGGTGGCTGTCATGTGCATGAGACTTCAGCATCAAAATAGTCCAACAAACAGGACATACATAAGGCAAAGCATGAGGCTGAACCCCAAAGACTGAGCTAGTACAGGAGAAGGAAATACATAAGGCAAAGCATGAGGCTGAACCCCAAAGACTGAGCTAGTACAGGAGATGATAGCTTTCTGCTCCAGCGTACACAAAAAAAAAAACTGTGCTGGTGCTGCTGCTGGATATCAGTTGACATTCCATGGGCGATGAAGTGCTGATCAAGGCAGGGGACATACTTTGTCCATGACTCTGCTTTTTCGTCATATGTCTGGAATGGTGGGACCACTGTTCGAAGGCTCTTTACCAGTGAGTTGATGTGGGACAACTGTGTAGAGATTTCTGATGGTGAGGTGGTGGTGGCAGCCATCTTCTCTCATAAAATCAAAACTGCCTAGACATTATTATCCCCCAACCTGCAGCTTTTCCTCATGTGTGTGTGTGTTTGTGTGTGTGTGTGTGTGTGTGTGTGTGTGTGTGTGAGAGAGAGAGAGAGAGAGAGAGAGAGAGAGAGAGAGAGACAACCTAGCTGTAACAACACAAGCAGGGAACAATGCATGATGGATCTGTCATTGTGATGTAGACTGAATTACCTTTGATTGTTCTTCTTCCAGTATGATCACCTTTTAGTTTTGTTCTCATGGTCTGGCTACTCCGTATCATGGCCAGGCACAAACTCATTCCTCTTGACTTCATATCCATGCAGGGTGATGCTGAATGATAAACACATCTTCAACAACAGTCTTCTGTATTGTTCTAACTGTTTACATCAATTGTGAAGACATATCCAGACATCAGGAACTCATAGACTTGAACATATTGATCAGTATGTCCAACCACATTGAACATGACATAAGATTTACAATCTTCATTTCTCTTGAGTGTTTACATGCTAGTATGTGCATTTTCTCTGAGGTGTTCATCACACTTTCAAGGGGCATCACCAAGGCATAAACACCCGAATCCAGCAAGTGCTACTGCTGTCACCACACTGCACCTCTCCACTGCTATGTTACATCACTGCATATGCATCATCAGCACAGGTCACAGATCAGGGTGCACACAGTGGATTGTTCCCATTATGCAAGGTGTATGACTTTGTGTCTGTTGTTTGCCAATAGGTGGCAATAACAGTAAGTAACTATCGAAAGAAACAGATTGCAGACATCAGGCAGTTAGCTTGGACTTCGGTCAACATAACCTCATTCAAACATTAGTCAATTTGTGTCTGCATCATAAAGTTGTTCTTGATTGAAAATGTCAGTTTATGAGCCTAATTCTCATCATTTGCAGGACATGTTACTGTTTTGTTTCGATATGAAGAAAACAGCATCTGAGTCTCATTGGATGCTCTCAAGTACATATGGTAAGGACTCTATTAATGAAAGAACGTGTCATGAGTGGTTTCAACGCTTCAAGAACAGTGATATTAACGTCTTAGACCGGCATAGTGGTGGAAGAGAGAATGTTTTCAAAGACGCAGAGTTAGAGATATTGCTGTGTGAAGACTTGCATCAGACTCAAGAAGAATCAGCATGATTAGTGGGAGTGACACAGTAAGCCATTTCAAAACATCTCAAGGTTATGGGCATGATTCAGAAAAAAGGAAATTGGGTCCCATATGAGCTGAAACCAAGAGACGTTGAACAGCGTTTGTGTGTTTGTAAACAGTTGCTTCAGAGGCAAAAATGAAAGGGATTTCTGCATCACATTGTGATCAGGGGCGAAAAATGGGTTCATTACTATAACCCTAAATGCAAAAAATCATGGGAATATCCCAGCCATGCTTCCTCTTCGATGGCCAAACCGAATATTCACCGCTCTGCATTTGGTGGGATCAGCTCAGCGTCATGTACTATGAGGTGTTAAAACCAAGTGAAATAATCACAGGTCTTCATTATCAAATGCAATTAATGCATTTGACCCCAGCATTAAAAGACAAATGGCTGCAATAGAGCGAGAGGCATGATAAAGTGATTTTGCAGCATGACAACACTCAACCCCACATTGCAAAAGAGGTCAAAATGTACTTGAAAATGTTAAAATGGGAAGTCCTAACCCACTCACTGTATTCTCCAGGCATTCCTCCCTCTGACTACCACCTTTTTAGATCAATGGTGCATGGCCTGGCTGACCAACACTTCTGAGCTCATGAAGAAGTCACAAATTGGATCAATTCGTGGATCGCTTCAAAAGATGAACAATTTTTTTGACATGGGATTCGTACACTGCCCAAAAGATGGGAGAAAGTAGTGGCCAGCAATGGAGAATACTTTGAGTGATACATGTGTATCCAATTTGTTTCATGAAAGCCTCAAATGTAGGGGAAAAAATGGCAGGAGCAAAGTTGTACACCTTGTATACGAAATTTATAAGACATATGGCCATCTTTCAACAGTGCGAGTGTCCCCAGTGGAACACATGTTATTCTCACAAGTAACCTGTGTTACACTACAGATTCCCCCACTGTGATGAAATATATCATGCAAACTCCTGTAATGCACACTTTACAATTGAATGTAACCTATCAGATATCACATTACAATTTGTTTTCCATTTAATGTAACAAATATATGGAATATTTTCTTTAAATTTTTGTGCATGATTATTTATTTGGTCTCAAAGAGTTAGTGTTGAAGATATCTCTTGTAATTAAGCCCACCATGGTGGTCATGCTCCGTCATAACACACTCCATAACATTTATTGTGATTTTAACTTATAAGAGCATGGCATGTGTTTTCTTCATTTAAACAGAAATACAGTGTTAAGTAACAGTAGTGGTTTAACATCAGCAGTATACTTAATTTCATTCTTAACCATCCAAATCTCAGGTTTGAAAATGTCAACATACACTGAATGCAGATTACCACACATTGGTTCCTGGGTAAATTTGTTTGCTCCTAACTAGTTTGGATACCTCTTCAACAAAGAAACCAGTTGCTGCCACTCAGCACATCTTCTCCCACCTTAATAAATGAGTTCAACCCTTTTTTTGGGTGGATACTGTAAAACCAATCTTCCTTTCAGATGAAAGTGTCCCTTTATATTCCCTACCAAAAATGGCTTAGTAATCCCTCTGTGGATTCGCCTAACAAAAGGACTAGTCCCCTCTATTGGGTTCACCTATCCCAAGACCCCTTCACACAAAATGCTGCACAGGCCATTCCTTTCTTGAATACACCAGCCCTCAGGCATAGTACAGCCTCTCTATAGGTATGCCTACCCATTTCAACACCTTCAACTCCTCTAAAGCAGGATACACTTCACCACATAAAACCTGTCTGTACAGCACATCAATTTCATTTCTCACATCCTGACAAAAAGGAGGAGCCTCTTGTAGCTGTAGGTGTAGGAAACATGCAGCAGTCCTTAAGCACTTAAAAACTATAAACCAGTTGCAAATTCTAACAGAAAGAAGAAGGTTCTGTTGCTAGGTAGTTTGCATGGAAGAGGTGTGGGCCAGCAGTTACTTTGTGTCTGCTGTTTGCCAATAGGGGAGTGAGTACCAGGTCATCAGCATTGTGAAGCATTGGGCAGAGTTGGCTCAGGTGACTGGCACCGTAAGGGAGTTACGTAGGAATTTTATGATAGAGGATCAGGTAGTGCCTGTGGATGGAGCTTGGAATAATCTTGATAGGGATGGGAAATATGATGTAGGTGGTGACCTGGTAAAGATAGCTACTCAAACTGGTGGCACTAATGTGCACTTCGTGCAACTGTTTCAGCATCGTGATCAGCTTCGCCTTAATGCTGCTGTTAGGGTTTTTAACATGGGGCTGGAAAACGTGCTGATGGCAGAGGGCATGGCTCACATTGCATTGGTGCCAGTTGAGTCTATCAATTGACAGGTTTCACTAGGCATGGCCTGCACCTCAATATGTATGGGACTGGGAGGCTGGCAAAGCTTGTAGGTGACAGTGTAGTGGGTGGAGGTATCACTCATGGGCAAATTCGTGTAGAAATTGGTGTTAGATTTGATTGAAAGTTTGCAAAGTAATATTTCAGAGCTAGATCAGAAATGTAAAGACTATGGTATGAAGATTAGCATCTCCAAAACGAAAGTAATGTCAGTGGGAAAGAAATATAAATGGATTGAGTGCCAAATAGGAGGAACAAAGTTAGAACAGGTGGATGGTTTCAAGTACTTAGGATGCATATTCTCACAGGATGGCAACATAGTGAAAGAACTGGAAGCGAGGTGTAGCAAAGCTAATGCAGTGAGCGCTCAGCTATGATCTACTCTCTTCTGCAAGAAGGAAGTCAGTACCAAGACTAATTATCTGTGCACTGTTCAATCTTTCGACCAACTTTGTTGTATGGGAGCTAAAGCTGGGTGGATTCAGGATACCTTATCAACAAGGTTGAGGTTACGGATATGAAAGTAGCTAGGATGATTGCAGGTACTAGTAGATGGGAAAAATGACAGGAGGGTGTCCACAATGAGGAAATCAAAGAAAAACTGGGAATGAACTCTATAGATGTAGCAGTCAGGGCGAACAGGCTTAGATGGTGGGGTCATGTTACATGCATGGGAGAAGCAAGGTTACCCAAGAGTCTCATGGGTTCAGCAGTAGAGGGTAGAAGGAGTTGGGGCAGACCAAGGGGAAGGTACCTGGATTCGGTTAAGAATGATTTTGAAGTAATATGTTTAACATCAGAAGAGGCACCAATGTTAGCACTGAATAGGGGATCATGGAGGAATTTTATAAGGGGGGCTATGCTCCAGACTGAACGCTGAAAGGCAAAATCAGTCTTAAATGATGATGATGATGATGAACAAAAGTTATATATAATTACAAACTATGTAGAAAAGCTAATCCAATGGCAGTAGAGAGTTTTTTAAACCTCATTAAGGAACAAGGTTTCAGGATGTTTATAGTGTTGGTAACATAGACAATAACTGTAATGCTTTCCTTAACACATTTCTCATGCTCTTTTAAAGCTGCTTTCCATTAGAACATTCTAAACAGCGTACTCTCAGTAACAGGCAATCTGGGTGACTGAGTAGTGGCATAAGGATATCATGTAGGACAAAGTGGGAATTATATCATAATGTTAGAAGTAGTCACAATCAAGCTACAGTAACCCATTACAAAAAGGTGCTTAAAATGTTATTATGAAGGCAAAGAGTATGCGGTTCACAAACAGAATAGCTCATTCAGTGGATAAAATTAAAACCATATGGTCAGTCGTGAAGGAAGTGTCTGGTCAGCAGCACAAGGTCGATGATATAACGTCAGTTCATAGTAGAAAGATTTCTGTTAGTGATCAGTCAGATATATGTGCAATATTTAACAGTCACTTTCGGGGTGTTGCTGGTGGATTAAATAAAAACTTAGTTTCAACAAGGATTCATATAACTCTCTTGGAAAATGCTTTTCCAAAACTCATGTCTGAAATACTTCTCTGTGATATTGAGAAGTGGGAGACTGAGTCAACAATTAAATCAATAAAGAATAAGGACTGTCATGGATATGATGTGGTACCTAGTGGAATATTAAAGTACTGTGCTGCACATTTTAGCCCTGCACTTAGCCATATTTGTAATTTCCCTTTAAGAATGGTCAGTTTCCTGAACGACTGAAGTACTCTGTAGTAATGCCACTTTATAAAAAGGAAGAAAGGGTAATGTAGACAATTTTAGACCTGTATCTCTGCCATCACTGTTTGCTTAAGTTATTGAAAAGGCTCTGTATGTAAGGGTAATTGATCATTTTGTCTCGCATATTTTGATATCAAATGTACATTTCAATTTTAAAAGTGCTTTAATAGCTGAAAATGCCATGTTCCCTTTCCTCTGTGAGATATTGGATGCATTAAATGAAAGGTGTTGAACACTGGGATCTTTTTTTATTTGATTAAGGCATTTGATTGTGTTAATCACAAAATATTTCTCTAGAAATTGGACCATTATGAAATACGGGGAGTAGCTCACAACTGATTCACCTCTGACTTTAACAACAGACAGCAAAAGGTCATTATCCACAGTGTTGAGAATGGCTGTGATGTGGGGCTGAATGGGGCATGGGCAAATGGGGGTGGCCCCAGGGATCAGTACTGTGGCCCCTCCTGTTCCTTAATTACGTAAATAATATGTCCTTTGGTATTACAGATGATTCTAAAATATTCCTGTTTGCTGCTCACACTTTTGTTGGTAGTAAAGGATGTTATGCATAACACTGGCACAGTTTCAAGTAGTACAATTCATGACACAGGTTCATGGTTTATAGAAAATAAACTGACATTAAATCACAGTAAGACTTAGTTAATTCGGTTTCTAACACACAATTCAACAAAACCTGTTGTTTTAATTTCACAGAATGGGAATATGATTAGCAAAACTGAACAGTTCAAATTTCTAGGTGTTCAGAAAGATAGTAAACTATCATTGAAAGTCCATGTTCAGGATCTTGTTCAAAGACTTAATGCTGACATTTTTACTATTCGAATGGTATCTGAAGTAAGTGATTGTTCAACATGAGAAGTAGCTTGCTTTGCTTAGTTTCATTCAGTTTTGGTGTATGGTATTATATTTTGTGGTAACTCTCACGATTCACAAAGGATATTTTTGGCCCAGAAACAGGCGGTTTGGGCAATAACTGGTGTAAGTTCGCAAACCTCTTGTTGACCTCTGTTCACTAGTCTGGATATTCTGACATTGTCCTCTCAATATATATACTCTATACCGTTGTTTCTTGTTGATAATATCAGCTTAATTCCAAGAATTATCAGCTTTCACTTAATTAGTACTAGGCAGAAATCCAATCTCCATTTGGATCACACTTCCTTGACATTTGCGCAGAAATGTGTGCAGTATACTACTGCATACATTTTCAATAAGATACCACAAAAATTAAAAAATCTTAGCAGTAATCCAGGTACTTTAAAATTGAAACTGAAGAGTTTCCTCATGGGTCACTCCTTCTATTCTGTCGAGGAGTTCCTCAAAAAATTAAGCTGATTCCTGTGTTATATTGTTAATTGCATTTACATAAACTTGCGGCTTGCCTTTTTTTGGTTCATAAACGTTTTAGTTTATCTGTTATTACTTTTATGTTGAAATTTCATGTACTGATTCATTCCAAGACCTTGGAGATTTGCTCCTCAATTTGGTCCTGCGGGAATAGGTGTGTATTTAAAAAAATGGGGTTTCTTCACATCTCACAGTCCTTTACCTCATTTTTAAGGCATACCACAACATACACCCTTATTAACATTACTTTTATCTACATATTTGTTGCTGTATGAAAATACACCTGTAACTTTGGGTACCGGTAACGATATTCCCACATTCCTTTCCTTTTCTCAGGATAATTTACATCCCCTACTATGTTTGTATTTAAAATTATCCAAGCCAACTTGTACAGCTTAACTTATCATTAAAAGTTCCTCAATACATAACAAAGTGAGGTCTGAAAT
Source organism: Schistocerca piceifrons (assembly GCF_021461385.2). NCBI lineage: Eukaryota > Metazoa > Arthropoda > Insecta > Orthoptera > Acrididae > Schistocerca > Schistocerca piceifrons. The sequence continues at coordinate 766,430,918 of NC_060138.1, read as the reverse complement.
TGCCATTTTCATCCTTTGACAGTTCAAAGGATTTTATAGTGATGACAAACCCTGCTAGGATAGTCAAGATAACTCTATTTTCTTTTCTCCAATGTTGCTTATTTTATAAAGCACTTATAATATATATCAGGGTTATTAACTATCATTTATGTCTTCTGACACTTATTGAAATTATGTTACTTACATATAGCATACCTTTCAGGTGTCCTACTCCTGTTCCTAGTGTAGCACATTCTCTCTACTGAAAACTGATAAAACAATCTTGTTTTACTGTTCATGCATCTGCTGTATCAATTAATCAATTTCTTGCTATCTTCTCCTCATTATGCTCATGTTAGCATTTCATAGATCAGACTGCTGCACTGCTTGCATGGGCTTTCCCCCATTATCTACACCCACAACGTGTGCCATGCATAACATGCAGTGTACTAACATCATACACAATATGTGTATGGCACAAAAATTATGTCCATTTGCCCAAGTCATATTGTCACTAGTCGTTCCATCTCTTGCCATCTCTATAAACTATCCATAAAGGACCCACCATATAATACCAACAGAAACTCTACCATTTTGTACTGATCTTCTTAAAGAAATAAAAAATCCTAATTATATGTAACACTATACATAGATAATGTATATATGAATCTTTTTCTGTAAGAAACATACTTTGTATTATTAATACTTATGAAAAAATTGATAATTCCAGTTACGCGCATAACGACTTTTAGTGCTAGGTCCTAGCTTTCGCAAACAAGGATACATTTTAGTTATTTAGATAGAATAGTAAGAGGTACAGAAATGAAAGAATAAATATGAAAGTCATTAACTTGGACTTCTGACAGGCATTTTTCTTTCAAACATTGTGCAAATTCTCCTGGGGGTGTATATTTTTTGACGGTATGAACATTGTATATTCCCTTTTCTTGGGCTGTATCTGGACCAATCAGCAACAGTCCCTTAGGAGTGGTGTTCCCACCACCTTAAAAGGTCCAAAATACCATGAAAGAACTTACTTGTGTCTTTCTTTATATTGGAACTATGATTACATCTTTTACTAAAACTAAGTCATCTACAATAAATATAAGTGCGTCTGTCATATAGTTAAACTTATGTAGTCTGGTATTATTGTCTATTACTGCTGCCTCTTTTCCTTTGAAGGGAGCCATTTAAAGAATTTTAATAATGGCTCTCCTATAAATTTCTTACACTTTATCTCTACTGCAGATAACCCAATGGGCATTTGGGGTAACTCATTCAATATGGCTTGGAATTCTGGTATCATCTGTACCCATGTGGTTTGTTTGTAGGAACAAAATGTTGTACATAATTGGCCAATCTCTTTCATTACTCTCTCACACAGATTGGATCGTGGGTGATATTTGAAGTCTTCAGAATGGGCATTTGCTCATTCTGCTGCATCACTGAATGAATAACTAAGCATAAAATCTATCTTTCTGGAGTCCTCCCATGTTTTTGGTAATGATCTAGTTAACATCCTTAAAAATGCAGTGAATGCACCTCCCCATCCAGTCTGAACTTTGGAAACTGTTTAGAAAAATGTATTCCATTTCCCATTTGAATATCCTCAAAAACCTCATCAGATACACCAACATTATTATTACTCTCAGCAGTTCTAAATACTGTTTTTGCATTTTCTAAGGCATCACACAATTTCTGTATTTCCTTTCAGTTCTGTACAGTATCTCCTAAAGAACTGGTTTTAATAGTAGCAAATTCAACTGTATCCTGTACTTTTTATAGTGTAAAGTCCTGCAATCTGTCTTCCAAAGTAAGCAAAGTTGTTTTACAACTCAAACTTTCATTCAATAACGATCCCTGCTCTAACATTTTGACCCATTCCTGTGTATCTTAGGTTTGGTTGTTTATGGTTTCTACTTTATTATGAACTGCTCTCAAATGATCATATACTTCATTCCTCACTAAATCACACTGTGCATTAATGTCCATTTGTACATTGTTAGGCAAATCATTTAAATATTTCTCCATAGCAGTAATTTTATTTCTCTGTACATTGATCATGGACATTATCTCCTCTTTAAACACTTTGTCTGTGAATTAATCACTGCGAACTTGGTAGTTGTAGTCTCTAACTTTTTGTTGATACTTTGTTCTAACTTCTTCATTGTAGCATCCCCTTGACCCTTAGTGGTTTTCTGTTAAGGTTATCTTTGAATTTCTTACTATTTTTGTCTTGAGCCTTAATAGCTTCCTCTAGTTTTTTATCAGTAATTAAATTCAGCTCTGCTTTAATATCATCCCTATGTACTTTAAGGGCTGTATTTATCTTAGAGTTCAATTCAGCCTTAAGGGCTTCCTGTGAGCTTCTTATCATTTCATCTTAATTTCTTGTTAAATGCTTTACTGTTTTCCTTCACAGCTTTACTGTTCTGTTCTGTTAATAACCTAAACCATTTTGGTGCCTCTGCTGCCATTTTTCTAGTCCACAACTAATTAAATTCTCATCTAATTAGTTAAAGTAGTTTTTCACCAAGTTTCTTTACTCACAAACATTGGTAACTAATCACATAAGTTCCTGTACACCTAACAACTTAAAAAAAGAAAAAGAATGGTGCTAAACTCACAAAATCACAGCTGACCTGATGCATAGCATAGCAAAGTGGGAATGCTGCCATTGACTGCACAAGCAACTCTGGTGCATCATATTAAGAAGCTGTGACTGGCAGCTGTCACTCTGGTTGTAAGCCACTGACATGATGTGCCACAAAGGCTCACAACGCTGTAGTCAGGTTGTCGAGTTGAACTGCTGTCATCCAGTCAACCTGCTGCTATCCTGTTGGTAGTCTTCCTTGCCAGACCTGCTGCAAACTCTTCCACCTTGAAACTGATACATGTGTGTGCATCATTTGATGAATAACGCTTTGTAAATGCTTACAGTTAGTGTAGACAACCACTATCATTTATCTTCTGGCTGTGAAAATTTCTTCCTTCCTTCTTGTTATCTAGGATATTGTTAACTGTGTGCTCACTAACATAAGTTCTGATGTTGATTCTAGAGTTCTCCATGGTTAGCAAGTCTTTCTTTGAAATAATTCCAAAAAAATTACCCAATGTCTCTCCTTTCCAGCACCACAGTTGTCTCATCCTTTAGTAAGGTTGCCAGATGCTGCGTTTCCTCCCATGTATGTGTGGCTGCTTGGCTGTTACATTTTGTGTAGTGAACACTGCATGGTGGATCTGTCAGTGTGATGAAGTCTGAATTAACTTTGATTCTTCTTCTTCCAATATGATCACTTTTTAGTTTTGTTCTCATGGCCTGGCGACTCTGTACTAGAGCCATGTGCGAACTCATTTCTCTTGACTTCGTATCGAGGCAGGATGATGGTGTAAGAGAGTGTCTCACTACTTCCAACTGCTGAATGTTGAATATGTCCACAATGATAATCTTCAGTACTGCTCCACCTATTTACATTAATTGTGAACATAGATCAAAATATTCATAACTCATAAACTCATTTGTCTTGAGCATTTACATTGTTGTTTGACCATTTTCTCTGAAGTGTTCATGACACCTTCAAGAGGCATCACCAAGGCATAAACACCTACATACAGCAAGTGCTACTGTACATACCACGCTATTGCACATAACGTTAAAAAAAAAGTTAACTGTTTTTAGTATTTATGTTGGCGCTTACTTAGCTATGTTGTTATAAAGGTACTTGCAGTTTTGTGATAATCTAATGCATTTATTGTTAATACAATGTATAGGATATCTTAACTATGTTTTGTCACAAAGAGGGCATCAAGAAGTTTTTTAGCATTTCAGAACTTTTTATATTTGGAATCATGATTGGTTTTAAATTACGTAACTGACTTTTAACAGTAGAAACTATGCACTGCAGCAACACCTGACATACTTCTTGTCAGTTCATCCCATGTATTGGCTGCTGACAGTCAGTCTTGTGGCGCCCTAGTAGACATGAAGTATGATCATATGAACACAATGTTGTGCCGATTTGCATATGTAATTTCAACTTTTACTTTCGATGTGTCAACACATCATTCATGTCATATATTGTGCATCTGGAGATTTAATGGTGTGATTTTATGTGCATCTGGCACAAGATGCTTATAATAACCTGTACAAAGATATGTTGTCATTGATTCCTCTATGGGTTAATTTGGCGTTATTTGTGTAACAGGTTGCAGCACCTTTTGTAATGTTATTACAGATCTGATGATGGTAACATAGTTTCACTGAAACTAGTCATCCACAATACAGTGTTTTATTACGATCTTGGCTAAGAGTTTTTCTTCTCCTAAGAAAGTAAATACAGGTCACCCCTTCACACTCAGTATGAGTAAACTAATTAATTCCTGAATGCTTTCATTACTTCAACTACTTACTTGATTTCATTGCTTAAATTTTATTCGGCTTCCCCCACTTTTCTTTCTACAGTGAAAGCTTTTGTTTCTACACTCCCAATTTCCTCCCTAAGTTTGTGAACCTGACTTTGTAGTCTTTTTGTGTGTTGTCCTAGATTTGAAGATTTGAAACTGATTATTTAATCTCTCTTGAACTCTCTTCATTTTTAACATTAATTGTTCCATGTTTCAGAATTGTTCTTCACTTATTTGCATTATTTGACATATTCCTAACAAGACTGTTTTCATATCGAAATCTCTCTGCTCTACTGTTCCAAACAAATGGCCCTCTTCTTTAATTGTTTCATCCACCTCCTCATATCTCATAGTTGCCACACACCCCCTCCCAAACACACATACTGATTCAGATTCTACTTCTGGCTCAGATATTGTCATTTTGGTTAAACTTTTTTTATCACATGCAAATTACAATTTTAAAAAACTAATATTTTCATAAAAGAAATCATTTTGTGCTTAACATGCCTGTATGCTGCTGATGATAATGCTAGTTCCTCTATTATCCAGTATATGCTCTTTGTTTGGAATCGTGTTTTTCAGTTCCACAATACTTATTTTTTGTTAATTTCCTGCAATGTTTTTACATACTAGTGTACATAGTATTATTATCCTAGACAACACCCACAATTCTAATTCTTCCCCCCTTTACTTCCAATTAAGTTCATTTCTTTGTGGAAATGAACTCACCGACCTCATTTGAGCAACAAGTCAAATTGTTCTGCAGTTCTCCAGAATTGTAAACAACTGGAGTATAAAAGGGGGAAATCAGTGTCTAAATATCAGTGGGTTAATAATTAGTGAGTTTGTTAAGATCTACTTAACTTTTCTGTCACAATCCATTGTAGTTTCTTCTCCAAGTAGACTTGTTGGTCTAAGAACTACAATTCATTGCTATTGGTTGCAGTAGAATAAACCAGTTTATTTTCTGTCCTGAATATCAATATTTGGATTAAAAGTTGCAGATGTACCACATGCATTTATTTCCAATCACAATTCATGAGCAAAACAAGAACAAGCTACTCCTTACAGCAGAAGAGCACAAATTCCAGGCTGCTAAATACTATGATCTTGCACCAAAAACCAAACCAGATACAAGTGACCAGTGAAGCTCAAGTCTCATTGTAATTCAATGAGGCTGTAATTAAATGTTGGTTGTTTGCATCAAAAAATAATATTTAAAAGACAGTAAATTGCAGAAAATCTTCAATTAGATTCTAATATTTATTTAAACATTAATAATAATAGATCTGAATCATTTTGAAGTTTTTTTCAAAATGAAAGTGAACAAGACCTTTCTTTTCTGTAACATTTTTGTATCATAAATTTTAGTAGATTTGTACCTAAGTCAAATAACTGTCTATAATTTATTTAATGATAACAAAGAAAACCAAATTTATATGATTTTTGAAGTATTTTTGTGTAATGAGTAATCTGGTAGTTTGAGTGTGTCATGTACTTGTGTGTATTGAGTACACCGATTATTATTATTATTATTATTATTGTGTTTTCTGATTCTTGGTGGAAACAGGGTTATTGACCAGATCCATTACAAAGTAAACATAAAACTTCAGTTCTCCTTCTTTGAAGTGTAATTACACAACACAAGAAATATTCCAGGATCAAATCTATGTCTTTGAATTGGATGAGATATGTACGCCCTGTGGACTGTCAGTGACTGAAAACTGAATCACAATTACTAAGAGTCAAAGCACTGGTTCACAAGAGACAGATTGTCTCAGATTACACAAACACTGCAGCAAACCAAAAAGCTGAAGTCCCAGAGTTCTGTACTGTAGAGTCCAAGTCTTGTTGTAGCTCAAGGATGATGTTGAGATCTATTTTCAAGCATGTGATCCTGCAGAAGTAGATTAACTTTGACTGCACCCTCTTGGAGTAATGCTGCTGCCCTCTGTTGGCATGCACTCGGGACTGCAGTACTGGTGATCACCACTGTAGCCCCTGTGACTTTTGGCATAGGCCACCCATGGTCCAGTGCTGTTATGCTAGAGGGCTATAATTACTGATACAGCAGTTGAAGTATGCATATTTGATATTCACTGAGTTAACTGTTGACCAGAAAGCCACTGTCACTGACATTTCTTGTTGATTCTTGAAGGTGCTTAAGTATTTGACAGTTTATGTCATTAAATTTTGGTAGTCACTGCGTGACCAGATGTGAGTGGTGAGAAAGGTTTGCATTTGACTCTCCATTGTTATAGTACTGTGGTCCTTGCATTGCTTCCAAAATTTAAAGAAAAATGAATAAGTGGGGTTGCAATATTTAGTAACAGAGCTAAATCTATATCATCATTGTACAAGTTATTACTTAGTGTAATTGTGTTATGAGAAGGGAAGTTGCCACTCACCATATAGCAGAGATGCTGAGTCACAGATAGGCACAACAAAAAGACTCTCAGAATTAAAGCTTTCAGCTATTGGCATTTGTCAACAATAGACACACACACATACGCAGGCGCTCGCGCGTAAATGCAGCTCACAGGCATGTCTACAGTCTCAGGCAACTGAAACAACACTACTCACGAAGTAGCAGCAGGAGAACACACACAAAAAATGGTGTTCTCTTGCTGCCACTTTGTAAGTAGTTTTTTTCTTTCCAATTACATTAAATTGTCATAAATTGATTATTTTTGAGGTTATTACTTTAGTTCTTCAAGTTTTTAACTAGTATAGATTGTCAGTCTTTAATCAGACTGAAGGGTTTGTTGCAGACCCCTTTTCATTGCAGTACTCTGACTACTCTTGGGTAGGATATTATGGTAGATCTAGTGCTTTTAAGGTTGATCTTCTAATGCTTTTGTCATCTCTGATTGTGTTTTCTCTGCATTTTCAGAAATTTTTTCTGAAACATGTGTATTGTTTTCTAATCATCTGTGATCTTCCCTTAATCTGGTTAGTTTCCACTCTCTTTCTCTAAAATCTCCCTCTCATTCCAGTTGTGATGACAAGGCTCATTTTGATCAACCATATCTTGTTATACAATCAGCAGTTTTAGCCAAAATGGTTATCATTAAATGGTCTGATGAGGTTATTCTTTTAATTGCTTTCTTACATGGTGGTGAGTTGTCTACGGAATAGTAATTCCACTGATTTAACCATTGTCAGTCAGATTATTTATCTCCTCTTGTGTTTGTTGTAGAAATGTGATGTTACCAAAACGGTTTTCATTAAATTGTCTAATGAGGTTATTCTTTTGATGAATTTATCACTTGGTGGTGGGCTTTCTAAGGGATAATAATTCCACTGTTCTCCTCTTGTGTTTATTGTAGAGCTGTCGTCTTACCAAACTCACCTGGTTCTGGGATTTGTAAGTGGTTCACTTCCAGTACTCAAACAAGGTGCTCTGTCCATTCTGTGATGCTGTTTTCTGTTGTTGCACATTAGATTCCACAAGGACACATTCTGGACTGGTTGAATTATTGACACTGATTGAGTTGCATATATCCAGTGAATGGTTTAAGATCATGTAACCACATGTGGTTGTCTATGCCCATATGTAAACTGATAATCCAGTCCTCTTTTCAATCTTATCTTGCACTGTGTGAGACACTGTGCCTGGCAATGGCTGATATTGCTGCTTTCTGCACATGCCTGTGGCTGATTATTGTAAAGTGCCAAGATGCAAATTCATTATATAAGTGGTAATCATAATACTTTAATGAGCACCTCCCCTTCCCTCTCCATGAACCACGGACATTCCTGTCGGTAGGGTGGCTTGTGTGCCTCAGTAATACAGACAGTTATGTTATAGGTACAATCTGAACAGAGGGTATCTGTTGAGAAGCCAGACAAATGTATGGTTCCTGAAGAGGGGCAGCAGCAGCCTTTTTAGTAGTTGGAGGGGCATCAGACTGAATGATTGACTGATCTGGCCTTGTAACATCAATCGAAATGGTCTTACTGTGCTGGAACTGTGAATGGCTGAAAGCAAGGGAAACTACAGCCACAATTTTACTTAGCACTTGCAGCTCAACTGTATGGTTAACTGATGATGACATTCTCTTGGGTAAAATATTCTGGAGGTAAAATAGTTTTGAACACCAGTGCATCAACTTCTCCTGTGATTGCTAGTTATTGCCAGGAAGATGATCTGCCACTTTATTCTTCATCATTCAGACTTGTTTCACCACACTTGAAGCATCTATGTCACCTAACCACTGTATTATATGGCAAAAGATTGTTGCCCTCCAGTTCCATGAACTCAATGTGGGTTGTTGCAATGTTTTCCCTTTCAAATGTAGGAAATTAATTACTGCACTTTGAACTGTTCCATTTTGTTTTGTCTCCTCTAGTGATATGCTATGTTACTGTGGTGCTATGATTTCAGTGTGTACCATGACTACAGAAATTTACTAGCAAATAATAATAATACTGATAATAACAATTACATATCTTTATTTTTTGAGGTGATAATTAAAATATTAGTACTACCTCTCATACTTCCAGTTGCTTGAACCATTCCGCAGAATAGGGCCCCACATTATGATTATAGGTATGTACCTCTCATGTATCAACATAAGACACAGTGTGACTTCTGAGTTCCAGCCTCGTTATCAACACCACAATGTCAACATAGAAAAAGATGTTTGACTTCCATGGTATCTGCTTTACTCAAACTGTCCTACACAATGGGCGTCATCAACATTACAATTGTAGATATGATATATCATGCCATCAATCTTGAGTATTTAATGTGTTTGATGTGAAGGCACCTTGAAAGGATTGTTGTAATCCCACAACCTCAGTGCTCCTCAGACCTATTTATTGGGCTACCAGCTGTCAATTTGATCAGTTTTCAGTCCCCCAAGTCTGAAGGTGAAACACAAATCTTGTGGTGTTGTGCCAAACTAGTGACTCCATTATCTTGCTGCTCTGCTTACAATTGCCAACAGATTAACTTGGTGCATAATTTGCTGTCACCCGGCAGCCATCCTATAGTTACAGATTTCAGAAAGTTAAGAGACAGTTGTTTGCCTTGTCAGTGAAGAGGCCACTTAATGTTTCCTTTATTGGTGGTGGTAGAGAAGAGAAAGCTGTCACCAAACAATACTATTTATACACGAACATCAGTCATTGTCACAGGATGACAATGATATGTATCATTCTATAACAATTTGTTTATAATGCTCATTATTGCCTACCACATTAAAAATACGACTTAAAAGCTCTGAAAAAAGTAATCACATAACTTAAAGATTGATAAGAAGGAAATCTCTATTTTAAATTTTCTTGTGAATTTGTAATGATTACTAATGTCTTCATTTAAGCTGGTTGAAGACTGAGGCATGACAATATTAAATTCTTGCTGCATTCTTCATAAGCATGCATGTTCAATATGAAAGTAGTGGATTATATTGAAAATGTATGTATCATAGTTCATCCAGATCATTTTCTATGTGCTGAGTAAAGTCCTGCATGTGGGCCACACTTTTTATTTGAAACAGAATGAAATGAGTTTCTCTAAAATTATGATTGAAAGTCTAAACTAGATAATGTGCAGTCTTGGTAGTGAAGCCATTTTAAAATGACTGCCTAAAATACTTGTTAAGAATAAACTAATTAAAATATAAAACAACCATTGGTAGTTTTGTCAAAAGAATAAAAAACAGGACTTACATAGTACCATCAAAATGGTCGTTATTGGATTAAAGTAAAAGCTCTTATTAAATCACACTATGGTAAAAGCATAGAGGTTGGCCTAGTATACAATTAAATTAAATAGAAGTTAGGTATCATTAAAACTGGGTTTGCATTATGAGATAGTTATTTAAGATGTACCGGCTTAAGTTACTTACCTTGAGATGGTCTTTTTTGCAGGTTTCTCTGCTTTATGATTCTGGCTTCCTTGTTTTTGGCTAAAGGGCTTCATTTGTGTTAATGCTGCTACATCTATGATTATATAAGTCTGTTAAAGTATCCGATTCATTCTAGTTCACAGCCCCACCTTTATATACAAGATGACACAAAAAGTCAAACAATGGAAAATCCAGGATGGAATGTAACATTATGAGAGAAGGAAAGTTGCTACTCACCAAATAGCGGAGATGATAAGTCGCGATACGCACAATAAAAAGATTCACACAATCATAGCTCTCGGCCATTAAGCCACAGCAGTGAAGTTTCACCTCTCTGAGACTGCAGACGTGTGTGCAAGTTGTGTTTGTGTGAGTGTGTGTGTGCGTGTATGTATGTGTGTCTACTGCTGACAAAGGCCTTAATGGCCTAAAGCTATGATTGTATGAATCTTTTTAATGTGCTTATCACGACTCGGCATCTCCGGTATATGGTGATACAAAAAGTTACGCAAAAATTGAACAAGATGATGGAAGAGTTGAAATACAACAGCTTTGGAACAGAAACTCATGGCCTCAGAAGTAATCCTTAGCCACTGAAACCTTTGGAATGTCAGGAACAATAAAGACAGTCAATGTACAGGTACTTTAAGCTTAGGGAAGATAATGTATTGTTTCTTTGTACATACTACTGCTTGTCGTTCATAATCATGTTCTGTCTGTTGTCAAGCCATTGAGGTCTTGTGCATCATTTGCTGTGTATGTACATCTGCGTATCAGTTGGGCACTCTGAGACAGTTGGGTCATTTGTACTGTAGTAGTGTACACTGTGGAATTACCAAAGGTACTTGCAGTATTTGTGATACACACAGTACTTTTCAAAATGGAACACGCACATTTTCAGAACTGCAAGACAAACATTTCATCTGTGGTGGAGCTACAAATGTCGTGTGACGAGGGCCTCCTGTCGGGTAGACTGCTTGCCTGGTGCAAGTCTTTCGATTTGACACCACTTCGGTGACTTGCGCGTCGATGGGGATGAAATGATGATGATTAGGACAACACAACACCCAGTCCCTGAGTGGAGAAAATCTCCAACCCAGCCGGGAATTGAACCCAGGCCTTGAGGATTGACAGTCAGTCATGCTGACCACTCAGCTACCAGGGGCGGACTGTGGTGGAGCTACTGGCAATGCACATGAAGCTCAACACCTGTACCATGCTCAACGTTCAAACAGATGTCAACCACAGCCTCAAACATTTGAAAATGTCTGTAACCTGCTCAGGGATACATATGCTCTACGTCCAGTAGGTCATGTGGACTACCCACAGAGCACTCAAACAGTCCATATGGAAGAGGAGGTACTTGCACACATGGAAGAACAGCGATTAATGAGCACAGATGCCATCACTCATTCCATCAATCAAAATAGTTTGTGATGCATCATGTGTGACATTCAGATGCACCTCTGCCATCACCAGTGAAATCAAGGTTTAAGTGTGGATGATTTCTAACAAAGTGTTTGATTTTGTTAATGGATTATTCAGCACTGTGAGAATGAGCCAAATTTTCTAAGCAACAAGTTGTTCATAGATGAAGCACATTTCACCAGAGAGGGTTCTTTAATTTTCATAACAGTTACATCTGGGTGTGACACAATCCTTGCATCCCATTCAAACACCGCTACCACCAACAGCAGTTTGCAGTGCATATATAGGCCAGTATTATCAGCCATCACATGATTGGACCATACCTCCTGCAACTAGTAGACTATGACTTGAATAGAATTAGATACAAGTTCCTTCAGAATTGCCAGAAGACACACCAAATAACATCCCTAGTCAGATGTGTATGCAACTAGATGGGGCACCTGTACATCTGTACAAGTATATGACGTACTGAGTGCCACATATCCCAGGAACTGGATCCTTTTTTTGTGGGAGCACATCAAAAGCCTTGTGTACATACAGCAGTTCCTGAGGAAAAAACACTTCTTGCCAGGATACCTGCAGCCCTCACCATTGCTGGCACCATGACCTACAAGTTGTCTTCACAAGCCATGCTCTGGGAAGTAGGCACGGCCTTGGAGTGCATGTCATTTCACCTGGCATAAACCCATGACCACTGACTGACTATAACCATGTGCCAAGTGCATGAAGCACACAGTCCCTCTTGAGCTCACTTGATGGAGCTTTCATTTCTCCAGGTGGTATTACCTGACTACATTGACTTCGACTTTGAACTATCCATGGACTTTACTTTTAGCCAGCTACCTTCTATTTGTGTAACTTGGAACTTACCTGCGATTATATTAACTGTTTGCCTCTACTGTGAGCTTTTACTTTGCATAATAAATTGTGCTCATTGCCGCAGATCTCAGCATATGTTACACCTGTACTGAAAGTGATGGTTGCCATTTTGAATGCTTTCTATAATTTACAACATCATTGAGTAAACAGCACATTATCTTTGCTCAACTTGAGGTATGATTTGATTTGATTTGATTTATTTATTGTCCACATCACCACATACTCCACCTGAGCTTTTCAAGACAACTTTTTGTTTTCTGTCTTGGAGGCATGACTGTATCCAGTTGCCTGTAACACCACTTATTCCTACTAATTTTGCTTTTTGCAAGAGAATCTGGTGATCAACACAGTCAAACGCTTTGAATAAATCACAGATGACACCAAGTGCTAGCATTTTTTTTCATTAAGGGTTTCTAGGACTTCATTTGCAAGTGCATAGACTGCATCTTCTGTTGAATGGCCCTTTTGAAAGCAAAATTGGCTCTTGCTGAGAACTCCATTCTTCATGAGATGATCAATAATTCTTACATGTATTAGCTTTTCTAGAATTTTGGAGAAAGCTGTCAGCAAAGAGATAGGTCAATAGTTAGTTAATTCAGCTTTATCACCCTTTTGTACAGGGGCTTCACAATGGCATACTTAAGTCTACTGGGAACAACACCTTTCTGAAGGGAAGCATTGAAAATATGACAGACAATGTCCCTTATCCACACACAAGAATATTTCGATAAATTACTGGATATATTATCAACCCCTGCAGAGTTCTTACTTTTTAGAGACATGATGAATTTTTGATTTCTTCTACAGTGACAGGATTAAGGTGCATTTCTGAAATTGTGTTTGAATATACTGCTCGACAAAGAGTTACAGCTTCATCAACATTGGGCTTGCAACCAATCTGTTGAATTACTGATAGGAAGTGTTTATTAAAAATATCAGCCACTCTTTTTGGGTTATCTACTAGGGTTCCTTCATATTTGAATTTATTTACATCTTCTTTGCTTGTTGTATCTCTTCCTGTTTCTTTTTTACAATGCTCCAAATTGTTTTTATTTTATTATTAGAATTATCTATTTTCTTCTCATAATAAAGGGCTTTTGATTTCCATATTAGTTTCTTTAAAATTTTACAGTATAATCTATAGTATTACCATTTTTCTACATCTTTACATAATCTCATTGCAGCATAAGTTTCCTTTTTGGTTTTACATGAGTGTTTTATACCTTTTGTAATCCAAGGCTTACTTACAGAATTGGAAGCACTGTTTCTGACCCATTTCTTGGGAAATGTTTCTTCAAAAAGAGCACAGAATTCATTTATAAAACAGATAAATTTAGTATCAACATTATCAAGGCTACATACAATAGAACCCCTCTAATCCGACCTTGGATGGTCCGTAACTCCGGTTTGTCCGAGCATGCTCTGGCTCGCGAGCCTGTGCCGACTTGTCACTGACCGGATGCCTGTTGGGCCATTGTTGTGGTGTCTGTAGCTGTGCATATTGTTATACTGTACATTATTGTGCAGTTTTATCCTTTGTTGGGATTAAAAAATGTCGTTTGCTTTATTACATGTTCTCTACAGTACTTATTACTGTAGATTCAGTGTGTTTACGGTTGTCTGTTTTTCAACATTTAATATGTACCTAAACTATAACTTACTATAGATGTCAAGGCACATTTATCAGTAACATAGTGCTCAGTTAAGCACAAAATCTGAGCATTATTTATACTGTCCTTTTCATTAATGTTAATAAGAAGTTGATCTGTTTTGTTTAAGAGGGCCCTTATATTTTGATGAAAGAAAGAGATGTCTTCCTCTTGTTTTTTCATTCTATTTGTGCTGTTAGCTGACTGAGAATCCACTGGAGTCTGTCTTGAGACAGTAGTGAGGAGACAGTTGACACTACCTACTGTTGTCCCTTCTTTTCCTTCAGGCCCACACGTAAAAAAATCATTGAGATGAGAAGGAGGCTCAGCATTTCTTCTGCCCAACAGCCTTCTATTTGTTGTTGTTGATGGTGATGCTGTTCTGACACTTCAAATGTTGGTTCTGCCATTACTGCTGTGTTTTCTTGTGAACTTGGAGTCTTCTCGTTTTCCTTGTTTTCATCTAAAATAATATTTGGATGGTGAGGAACTGTAGTTCTTTTGTCATTGAAATCACTGTCCACTGTTCTTTCAGTTAACATTTTGTCTTTTTTTTTACATGCTTTGCTGGTGCTGATGATGGTTCTAATGCTTTTACCTTTTTTTGAAATGTTGTCGTTATGGAGTCAGGTGATGGTGATGCAATTATTGTTTTGGTTTTGAATTTATTTTGGTGGTTTTTTTTATTACCATGGTTATCAGGTTTGCCAAATATTCTTTCCCCAAGCCATTCAGGTGAAGTCTGTGTTGCGTGTGGAATCTATGTCCAATATTGCTTATGTCAACACATTTCACGTTTTTAAAATGTCTGCAGGTTTTTGCAAACTGACTGTTAGCACTTTTTATTTCCCTGTTAACACATGGTCATCTTACAAGATCATAGTGATGCGGAATATTGACCATTATTATGTTAGTGTGAGTGAGGTTTCTCAGACACTGTTTAAGATCGCGTGTTGCACTTGCTGTTTCATTTTCGTAGGTGTCATTTGTGCCTCCCAGAAGTACATTGATTGTTGCTGATAATCCAAAACTTCCACAGGCTCAGGATTACTTTCAATGTGATAACTTCATATTCCAAAGTTGTTTACTTTCAATTCCTCCATCAGCTCTACCAATCTGTGCTCAGCCTCTCAAATCATCCTGTTATCTGTTACATGAATAGTCCTTCACTGCTACAGTTGTATAAGGAAGAAGATTAAGAAATATATGAGTGCATTTCATATATCTGTTTTATTTTAATATACTAGTTTTAATGAAACTTCTGTCACATGCTGTTTTTAACCCAGACAGTGTGCAGGGTCTTGGGGGTATAATTGCAGATATTTTTTATGGTGACTGAGGGCAGTGCACTGAACAATATTACATCACTATTAATAGTTATAGCTTCTAGGAGTAGTATGTTTTTAGGTTGGTTTGTAATTCCAAGTATGTGTGCCAAGAGCAAGCCATTGACACTTACTTCCCCTGGGCAGCAGTCCAGGTGCTGACATGTGGATACAAGGATGCTGAAAGGTTCCTCTATACGACCTAGTGCAGTCTACTTACTAGAGCAGCTATGATCATGCAGAAAACATCAGGTAGTTAATTATGTGATGTGTTTGCAGGAAGATGGTTAGACAGAGAGGAAAAGCAAACAGCACACTGAAGTGGGTAAACCTACATATTAGGGTACTAATAATCAAAATGTCTGCATTTATACCCCTGGTGTCCTGCATAAGGGGTTATCAAAAAGTTTGATTTCAGGGTGTTGCTGCAGCATATATGCAACATAACACAACTTCCATGCTGTTATACAAGCACTGACTTGTAGGCAAGAGATTGGAGTGGTATTCATGTCTTTCCAATGTGCATGCAGTAAATGAAGAAATGTGAACTATGACAAAGTTAGTAGCAAATGCATTCAAACAGGAGCAACATGGTGTTATTCTTTTCCTGTCTGCTGAAAACCACTATTGTGGAACAGTGCTGCAAGTTCCATGCTGGTCAATTTCCACCCAAGATGCCTCTATATTTCAGATGCTGTAACACAGAAGTTAAGTGAACTCAGGTGTGAGACACTCGATCACCCACCCTATGGTCTTGATCTATCCGCATGTGATTATCATGCCTTTAGTCCCTTAAAAAAGGCCTTGAAGGGTCAGTGATTCCTGTTGGATAAGTATGTGCAGCAGGCAATTATGGGCTTCTTCATGCAGCAGGACATGGTGTTTTACCAAAGAAGTATTTTCCACCAGGTGTGTGCAGCAGGACACAGTGTTTAACCAAATGGTTATTTGTGAGGTGGTGTGAGGTGGATGATTGCCACAATGCTCATCATGATTTTGCCTGGTGGGCATACTGTTTCTGGACTTTATTGCCTCTTTCTTTTTATGTGAGGGTACTCGTCCCTGTCTATTCATCTACCACCTTTTTATTCGAAAGACCTTCCATTGAAGCTCTTGTTAAGTATGAAGAACAGGCATTGCCTGTGGACTGGCCAACAACCATCTGTGGCTGCAGTTTCCTAACCTCCTCCTACACTATTTGCTTCCTCCAACAAAGCTAACAAGAGTTGGGACGTTGATTTGTGTCATTTTGTTTCTCAGTGCAAGGCAAGTCAAGTAACAGAGACAGACAGTTAAGAGCTGTTTTTCTGTCTTCTAGTAATAAACTGTACAAAATGTTGCAAAAACTGTGACCATTTTCACACCCCAGTAGTTTGAGCTTTTCTGTTGTTTGGCCTACTGACTGATTATTACAGTCATCAAACATACATAGTCGCAAATAGGCTCAAATTTAATGAACATTTCAAGCAAAGTAAGTGGACATATATGGACTGCTGACTTGCAGTGTGATTTTTCTGATAAGCAGAGTGGCATATTTTGACTCATTATTTCATGATATTATTATACATCTTTCTCTGGGAGAGAAGTTGGTGTGAAGGCTTTAGAGTCCTTTGATCAAACAGTGAGTGATGTGTTAAAACTTTCCAAAACTCGCAAAATAACTGCATCAGTGCAAGCTATTTTCCACACTTCTTCTGGTGTTGACATTGTTATTAGTATTAGTTACTGTTGAGCTCTACAACCAACTGATGATTTCTAGTCAGTCATCATCATCTGAGTCATTGAGCATCTATTTGTCTAGTAGTCTGACAACATAGATTCAGTAGTTACTGGAGTAGTTAACAATTCACTGCCCCCTCACTGCCAGTCGATGCACAAAAACAGAAGTGTTTCATTCACCTTTGGTATGACGCAAAGCCTCATTCACTAGTATTCTCTCTATGATCATTGAAGGGTTCCCAAAAGGTTTATGCTGTCAAATCATGTCCAATTGTGGACCATTGCGTCAATCATGTAACTGTTCTTTCTGTGACATCACCTGTTTTGCATGCTGAAAACCAGGCATCTAGTAAGTGTTTGCCCAAGCTGGCATGTGCCAACAATATTGGCCTTCAGTATACTACACCCTTTCTTTCTAGTTGGACACCAATGTGTTTCTGGTTATTGACACATACTGGTGCATTGGCTGCCCAAAGCTGATGTTCGCTCAGTGTAGAGAGGTGACATACAATTGCCAGTCAGTCTCACTGCAGGGTCAGATCACACCCCAAACTATGTATAAAAATGTATCTAGGCACCTAACTTCACTTGTAGTCTGCTGTTGGATAACAACTAATGTTTTTGGCTTAGACGATTTTGCAGTTTTTGGTTTTCATATTCAGGACCAGGCCTCCTCAGGGGACACCGCCTTAATGTAGCACTGTCCATGCGGGCAAGGAGGTTTGCTTGCCCTGGATCCAGAGGGCTATGCAGGTGGTAGCATAGCTACCAGCAGGGCCACCCATGCCAGACAGGCCAATGGGGAGGAGCCAGACGAAGTGTGTCCCACAACAACCTATCTCCTGTCACCTGTCCGATCCCATCCTAAGCCTATCCCTTTCCCTTTTCATTCTTAGCATCCTCCAACATAGGGCAGGGAGGGCTCTAGAGGTGTGGTGAAGCCAGTCTCCCTAAGGAAGTAAACCCAATATAAATCACCTGCTGCCTTGCAGTTAGTAGAGGGATCTACAAAGGCTAAGGATGCTCCCCTGAACATGGAGCCAGCTACCCTGCAAGCTGTAAGGGGCAATCCCCCAAATGGTTGGGCAGGAGATTAACAATCTCCCCCTGTAAAACATCAATTGTTGTGAATGCTAGCAAAGGAATAAGACAGACAGATATTTCAATGATGACCCCACAAACAAAAAAAGAATAAGAGATTTGTACACCGGAACACGGAATGTGCAGAGCCTATACCAAGCTGGAGCCCTTCGTCAGCTGCTAACGCAAGTAGACAACTACAATATAAAAATATTGGCTCTCCAGGAAATTAGGTGGAAGGGGAGTGACATAATGGATGCAGGAAGGAGGATGAATACCTTTGGAACAGGTTTTGTGGTCACTAAAGAACTGAAACATGCAGTGATGTGCTTCCAACCATCAATGAACAGATGTCCATATTAAGATTGAGGGGAAAATTTTTCAAGATTACAGTGATAAATGTACATGCACCCAGAGAGGAGGCAGATGAACAACAAAAGGTTTAGTTTTATAGTAAGGTAGAACAACTGTATGATCAGGCTCCCAAACATGATGTCAAGATAGTAATAGGAGACTTGAATGCAAAAATAGGAAAAGAAGAGGCCGTTCAGCCAACCATAGGAAGACATAGCTTCCATGAAATATCAAACAACAATGGACTTAGCACTGTAGATTTTGCTATAAGCAAAAACATGACTGTTGGCAGTACATGTTTCCCACACACAAAAATACACAAAGAAACATGGATTTCACCAGATGGACAAACCAGAAATCAGATTGACTATATATTGATTGATCAGAGACACGGATAGGACATAATGGATGTTAGGGGCCAACGTGGAGCTGACTGCAATTCAGACCACTATCTAGTGAGAATTAAATACAGATGAAGGATCTCACTATTGAGTAAACAAAAAGGCCACAAACAAAAGAAGTTTGACATGAAGAAACAGAAGTTAGAAAAAATACAGAGAGCATGTTAGACGAAATTAGAAGAAGGGATTAAGAATGAGACCGACACATCAAATGATCATATAGAAGTTATGTGGAAACAATGTAAGACTGCAATCTTTGAGGCAGCTGGAGAGGTTGTAGGACATGAACGGTCCCAAAGGAAGTAAGATTGGTTTGACGAAGAATGTATGAGGAGAATTAAAGAACATAATATAGCATGAATGAAATTATTGTAGAGAAGAACTTGATCAAATCTCAATGAATACAATGAAAAGCACCGTGTAGTGAAGAGGGTCTGCAGACAGAAGAAAAGAGCACTAGAAAAGAAAAAACTGGAAGAAATTGAACAGCTAGGAGAAGAGAAGCAAAGTCATGAAATGGAGCAAAAGGTTAAAGAAGGAAAGACTGGGTTCCAAGCCAGAACAAATATGTATAGGAACAAAGAAGGGGATTTGGTAAGAGAGAGTAATAAAATACTTGACAGGTGGGCAGAATACTTCCAAGAGTTACTGAACCCAGAAGTACAAGGTTTAGAACGAGAGGAACTGGTGGAACTAACTTACTATGGACCAGAGGTTTTAACACCAGAACATACACTGGTGGACATGATGCAAGCCATTAAGACCTTAAAAAACAATAAGTTACCTGGAGAAGATCAAATCCAATCCGAACGTCTCAAATATGGTGGGGAAACATTGTGGAAAACAATTCATAAAATAATACTGAATATCTGGCAAGAGGAGAGCATGCCAAAGGAGTGGAAAACAGCTATAATGTGCCCCATACATAAAAAAGGAGATAAATTAAACTGCCAGAACTATTGAGGAATCTCCCTACTAAATACTACATATAAAGTTTTTTCCAAGATCCTAACCAGCATGCTTACTCCATATGTGGAAGAGAGAGTTGGAGACTATCAGAGTGGCTTTAGAAGAAATGGATCAACAACTGACCAGATATTCACATTGCACATAATATTTGAAAAATGTTACAAACATCAAATTAACATACACCAGCTTTATAGCGACTTTAAACAAGCCTATGATAGCATCTGAAGAGTGGCATTGCAGAAAGTAATGGAAGAGGCTGGAATACCTAAGAAGCTCATTAAACTTTCTATGATGACCCTCAGTGAAACCAACTGTAAAGTAGACAGGGTGACAATATTTCCTCATTGCTATACAACCTTTGCCTAGAAAAAGTCTTAAGTCAGATAGAGTTAAATAAAGGAGAAACCTTCATAAATTATTCACTACAGTACTAGCCTATGATGATGATGTGGCATTACCTGCACGAAACACTGCTGTGCTGAGCAAAGCCTATCAACAACTGGAGAAATGTGCAAGGGAACTTGGCCTGACAGTCAACATCAAAAAGACCAAGTATATGGCAATGACCAACCAACAAAATCTACCAAATCTCAGGATAGCCGACAGGGAGTTTGAAAGGGTGAGAGACTTCAAGTACCTTGGGTCGACTATCACTGAGACAAATGACATTGGCAGTGAGGTGAACGCCAGAATAGCAGCAGGTAACAGATGCTACTTTGTTGCATTATCCACACTTAGGAGTTCACTTCCATCATGAAAATCCAAAATCCTCATTTACAAAACAATTATAAGACCAGTTGTCATGTATGGTGCTGAAATGTGGAGTATGACCGTAAATGAGGAAAGGATCCTTAGCATGTGGGAGAGAAAGGTGCTACATAAAATATATGGCCCAATATATGATCAAGAAGGTTGACACATTTGTATGAAATGCAGAACTACAACACCTTTTTGAAGAACCTTACATTGTTACTACTATTAAAATAAGAAGACTGTGGTGGGCAGGGCACATGGTCAGAATGGAAGAAGACAGAGCATGTAAGAGGATTTTTGATGGCAAGGCTGGAGGCAGATGGGAGAGGGGTTGACCCAGAAAGAGATGGGTGGATGGATTTGAAGAAGACATGAAAAAGCTGGGTGTCAGAGGATGGAGACAGAAAGCCATGGATTGGATAGAATGGCAGGATATTGTGATGCAGGCGAAGGCCCTTCAAGGGCTGTAGAGCCAAGGAGTAAGTAAGTATTCAGGACCAGGTTAATCTAGTTTCAGCTGTAATACAATTCACAGAACTCGATACATAATATGTCTGATATAATATAATGTGAATTCTATAACTGTTTCACAGCCTGTGCCATATGGATCCTTCCCACCAACACTAGCTTTTCTGAACTGCACAGGAGAGAACTTTCCCTGCAATACATCCTACATTCCCGTAACCCTCCTGGCCTCAACCTTCATTAGTTACTGTCCTCCCTGTTCCCATTCCAGCACTACACAGCTGTCATTCAACCACCACACCCAGTCTTTTCATTTCTCTCACTGTCCGCTATTTCCCCTCCCCCTCTCCCCACCTCTCTCCTGCCCACCATCCATCTAAGCTGCAGCACTTCACTGTCTGCCACCCCCACCATGCTATCCCTCCCCCTCCTCGCCCCAGCCTCCTTATTCCTGGATTTTCCATTGTTTGGTTCAAGTTAAAGCTGGATTATAGCCTGCGTCACCTAGCAAGGCACTTCTGTGCATAGAGGCGGAGTGGAAAGGAAGAATGGGGGGAGGATGAGCACTGCACATGCACAGCAGCAGAGAGAGGGCAAACAAAGTGCACGTTGCTGAACCAAGTTGCCGTGGACCACAGTCAAGCTCATTTGCCTACAGTACATTGTATTAGACATTCAAATCTATGAGGGAAATAATAAATATTAAAACCAATTTTGATCAATTGTCATGAGAGAAATATTAAATCGCATCTTGATGATGTTGCGTCCACTGCTCCACAGATTTACTCTGCATGGTGTCAGGAGGCGAGAACAGATGACACAGCTTTGTGAAGATGTGAAGCATAATTTTTCTCAAAATGACAATTGTCTAACAATAAGGTCATTGAAACTGCTTGCAATAATTAATATTTATTGCAATTTGAACTGCACTATAAGTAAAACTTTAATACACCACAAAATTAACTTCAAGCAGAAACCGAAATCATTATATTTACTTGACAACTGCTTCTACTCAATTCAATAGAGTTCTTAAAAATGTCTAAGGGTGTGTGTGTGTGTGTGTGTGTGTGTGTGTGTGTGTGTGTGTGTGTGTGTGTGTGTGTGTGTGTTAGTGGTAGAAAAAAAGACTAATTGACTGTCATAAAAATTCTTAGTAAGTTGTCATAATTCTTGCTGTTAATGGGCATTATGAGTGTTAACTTTAAATGTTCGATATTACAGTGAGAGACCACACTCATAATCCATTGAACAAGTAAACAATTACCTATCATCTGCGAATAACTCCAGGGAATGCTGACTGATAACTTGGAAAACCACCGATATCTTGACAAGTAACAGTTACTGTCATTTTAGGGCCATATCCAGTTCGTGCTTTGAAAATGATGGAGGTTTACGTGTGGAAATATCACTCTTCTGACAAATTTATCCAGCTGCATTCTTGCATGTTATTAGAACATACAACATGATGGGAGAAGCTTAACTTATCCTTGGGCAATATTTTGAACATTATAGTCAGCATAACTAAAAGGATACAAAGTCCTAATCAAAAAGGCTAGGAAGTTCTCATTATTATGTATGTAACTGGTATGTTGACAAACACTTGTTTTAAACCACAAGTCTTTAAAACTAAGAATTATTATTACTTTGTTCTAAAGTCTATATCATAATACCATCATCACTTCTATTTGAGTCTGTTTCTGAACAATCTGATTGTAAATTTACGATGATGGTTCAAGGCTTATATCCATCATCACTTCCCTGTCAAACTCTTTCTGAAGCTTTTCAGCATGCCGCATGGACAGTGTACATGCTACAGGTGGAATGTTGTCCATTGCCTCATTGTGTATTGTCTCATGCACAAGCGATTTACAGTATGTTATCTTGAATGTTTTGTTGTTTTTTTTTCTCCCACATAGCCTTAAAACGTTTTGCTCAAATTAATTCTGTGGGACTACATTGACCGCGACATGGGGATAAATGCAAAGCTAAGTGACCTCATTCACACGCAAGGAAGTCAAGTCTGTACATTCTGTCACATGACTTGTATAAATTAATGAGCTGCAGGAGATCAACAGGAGTCTGGTTTATGCAATGCTTAATATTTGTATTTTTAAGCTGGGGAAAAATGTATGCTTTTCTGGTGTTTGTACTTGGTGTTTTCTCTATAACAGTTGAATTATAATTGGCAATGACTGACTTCAAAGCAAGGTGTGACAAGAATTGGGTGAATCACATCATGAAAATGACAGTGTTCATCTCTGAATGGCAATCACTGCTGTTTTTCTTACACTTAAATACAAGTTTATTCTCAGAAACAAAAGCAGAAGAAGAGTCAGCATGCAGAATAATTATCGGAGAACCTGTTCCTATGAGAACTTTAAAACTGCCAGTACCATTACTCATTTTCCAGCAGATCTTCTTCGAAAGATTCTAATTGACCCATGTTTCATCAAGGTAATACACTGCTAAACTACCTCCTTCTCTTGTATCATGAATCTTTATATGGGATATAGTTCATGCTTCACCTAGGTCACTTCTTTGAACTAAAAACTCCTTTCTTAACCTATCTAGAATCAACATCTTTTAAAATTCTTTACAAGGACGAAGCTGCATAATTGTAACACATTTTTGTGATGTCAGGCATTCATCATTCACATGGAAGACTTTAAAACATCATTGTTAAAACCATCCATTTGTGTTATAGGTTCCTTGCGATTTTGATGCTTACCAGGTAACGAAACCAACTGTTTCTACGGATCCTACAGCTCTGACATTTTCGTTTAAAATTCCTTTTACAGTTTCCTTGCTTGCTGACACCACTTTGTTCTGCAGTCTATTCTTGTTTTTTCAAATGCCAACAGCAGGAGACCTGCTTTCAAATTCATGTTTGAAAAAGTTATAAATGCAGTAAATAATCGGCCTTACCTGCTTGTGAAGCACTTAACATATATTGCCATCACCTGACTTTGTTTTTTAATCACACTTACACATTTATAAATACACATTCACAGCTATACTGCTGCAAGAAAAAAAAGGAAACAATAATTTTGAATGAACAATTCAGTTGTCGTGAAGTACAGCAACAGTGCTGTAACTCTCCACTAGCTGCCCAGAAAGAGAATGAATATTATTGGCTGCCAGTAGCTAGTAGAGGGGAATACATAGAACAGCTGAAAATTGGGCCACCTTCTTATATGACACAAACTTTAGATAGGTTGCAAAATATGGTAGTTATATCCCAAGTATCATCCAGCCAGTAATCATAATTAAGAAACCAAATAGATTACTTCAAATTATTTTAAGTCTACTGTTAATGTTCAACCAAATGTCAATCTGTATACAATTCCTGGGCCAAAGGAACTGTTGGTAAAACTGACCAGGGCTATTATTTTTCAATGATAGTTTTCACTGAAACCTACTTTCAGTTGCCTGTAGATGATGAGACAAAACAGTTTTTATTGATTGATATGCCATTCAGCCCGTATTCTTATAACAGGTTACCATTTAATGTGTCAAGAGCTCCCATGATATTTCAGAGATACCTTGAGCTACTCATCCGAGGTATCCCCAATCACATTAATTGTTTAGATGACTTGTTAATTACTGAGACCACACAGGAGAAGACCCTGCACAAGACACAGATGTTATTTTAGTGTCCCCTTTTCCCGTTGTAGTCTAGATTGCCTATTGGTGTAACAGTGATTTCACTGTTAAGTTGATACATTGTTGTCATTCTAACCAACACCGGTTGCTCGTCTGAAACTCGGCCGAGGACTGACTATCTCGTGACCAAAAATCGGGCTCTTATATATCTTCCCAATAATAGGTACTGAAACTGAACATTATCTGAATTTAAATTTAGTGAAATTATGATTAAGACTTAACCCATTAAATTAACTGAATTCATCAAAAAAGTCTGTTTTTTTGCCAAATTATTTGTGTAAATGATTAAATTAACAAATAAGTTATGGAAACAATACTTTTGATGAAACTGGAAATTACTTTGGAATTAATTAAGAGCTGGCTTTGCTAAAATGTTTTCAAATAGAGCCAAATAAATACTTAGAGAATGCTACTGTTTCGACTTCCAAATGTTTATAGTTAGTACAGTATTTATATTTGTTTATAAGTCAACAATAGAATTTAAGTTGCGAAACAATTACTGATTTCACCCAATAATGAAAGATACTAACTAGGAATAGTCAAAATGAATGAGAAAATCAATTACATACATAAAACTAAGCACAAAATTTGATCTGGTGTTAAATTCTTTAAAACTGAGGGCCAGCCTTTCTCTTTTATGAAAATACAGGTTCTATTCCCGTATGTTAATGGTAATTAGTTAAAAGTGAAAAAATTAATTCTAAGGAGGCAGATGGCAAAACAAGAGGGGAAATAAAAAATATCCCAGCTTGCTTCGTCACATGCTGTGTGGTAGTGTTGGTCACAGTATCTATCTAAGGACTGAATTCCAGTATTACAGATGGAGGGTGCCACAAACTTGTAAGTCATTTTCAGCCACGTGTCCGGATACTTTTGATCACATAGTGTACATTTAGGGGGGTGGACCTGTACATGGCAAGGAAGCTGGTGAGTGTGTTCCTGGTGTTGGATGTCATCATCATTTTGTGCCTCTACATTTTGAAGATACTGGCTATTTGCTTGGCTTCTAGCGGTATGCAGAAGGGAAGGGGCAATGGTCAGGTGTCAATCCTGTTGCAGATCCCATGAAGTGACTGAAACCAAGGTGGAAGGTGCCTCCTTCTTTGCAAATATGTGGGACAAAATGTGGATGGTGGCTGCTGTGGTGGTAGTAGCCATCCATGCCACAAAGGGAAAGTTAGAGAGAGTGTCAACAACTAGAAGCAACATTGCTCTTCAGAACTGTTCAGCAAAATTGATATGCTCTCTTTGCCAGGGGAGGTGAAGACATGGCTGAAGGTTGAAATGCTGTAGTAGGTCCACCTATTTTTCATTAGAACACAGGCCTATTGTCACTGATGGTGTCATATTGTTGGCTTTGGATGAGTCTGAATGCTGGGTGATGGTTTCTTCTGTGCTTAACCCCACATACAGAAGCTCCTCCACACTGCATATTGGACAATGTGTAGAATGAAGACAACACTGTGGCGTCATGTGTACTGGCATTGTGTTGGTGCTGTGGTAGAATACATTGTCCAGGACTTCCAGGTGTGTACCTACTACAGCATTTCAACCTTCAGCCATGTCTTCACCTCCCCTGGCAAAGAGAACATATCAATTTTGCTGAACAGTTCTGAAGAGCAATGTTGTTTCTAGTTTTTGACACTCTCTCTAACTTTCCCTTTGTGGCATGGATGGCTACTACCACCACAGCAGCCACCATCCACATTTTGTCCCACATATTTGCAAAGAAGGTTTCAGTCACTTCATGGGATCTGCAACAGGATTGACACCTGACCATTCCCCCTTCCCTTCTGCATACCATTAGAAGCCAAGCAAATAGCCAGTATCTTCAAAATGTAGAGGCACAAAATGATGATGACATCCAACACCAGGAACACACTCACCAGCTTCCTTGCCATGTACAGGTCCACCCCCCTAAATGTACACTATGTGATCAAAAGTATCCGGACACCTGGCTGAAAATGACTTACAAGTTTGTGGCGCCCTCCATCTGTAATACTGGAATTCAGTCTGCTGTTGGCCCTCCCTTAGCCTTGATGACAGCTTCCACTCTCGCAGGCAAACATTCAATCAGGTGCTGGATGGTTTCTTGGGGAATGGCAGCCCATGGAGTCCTGCACTGAGGAGAGGTGTTGATGTCGGTCAGTGAGGCCTGGTATGAAGTCGGCATTCCAAAACATCCCAAAGGTGTTCTATAGGATTCAGGTCAGGACTCTGTGCAGGCCAGTCCATTATAGGGATGTTATTGTCATGTAACCACTCCACCACAGGCCATGCATTATGAACTGGTGCTCGATTGTGTTGAAAGATGCAATCGCCATCCCTGAATTGCTCTTCAGCAGTGGGAAGCAATAAGATGCCTAAAACATCAATGTAGGCCTGTGCTGTGATATTGACACGCAAAATAGCAAGGGGTGCAAGCCCTGTGCATGAAGAGCATGACCACACCATAGCACTACCAACTCCAAATTTTACTGTTGGCACTACACACACTGGCAGATGACGTTCACACCCTGCCACCAGATTGCCACATTGTGTACCGTGATTCGTCACTCCACACAACATTTTTCCACTGTTCAATCGTCCAATGTTTATGCTCCTTCCACCAAGTGAGGCATCATTTGGGATTTACTGATGTGATGCGTGGCTTATGAGCAGCCGCCGGACCATGAAATCCAAGTTTTCTCACCTCCCGCCTAACTGTTATAGTATTTGCAGTGGATCCTGATGTAGTTCGGAATTCCTGTGTGATGGTCTGGATAGATGCCTACCTATTACACAATACGACTCTCTTCAACTGTCAGCGGTCTCTGTCAGTCAACAGACGAGGTTGGCCTATATGCTTTTATGCTCAACATGTCCCCTCACATTTCCACTTCACTATCACATTGCAAACAGTGGCTCTGGGGATGTTTAGGAGTGTGGAAATCCTGTCTACAAACATATGACACAAGTGAAACCTGACCACGTTCGAAGTCCACAAGTTCCGCGGAGCACCCCATTCTGTTCTCTCATGATGCTTAATGACTACTGAGGTCACTGATATGGAGTACCTGGCAGTAGGTGGCAACACAATGCACCTAATATGAAAAAAATATGTTTTTGTGGGTGTCCGGATATTTTTGATCACATAGTGTATACAGCCAGAATGAAATTTTACATGGGTGCAGACCTTGCACCCCCTGTGACACGTGGCACCTGCTTAGTGGGCCCACCACCTGTGCACATGGACATATTACTATGGCAGCTCCCACATCAGAGCTCGTACTTCCAGCCAGAATCCCCAGTGGACCCAAGGTGTCGTCCTCAGCAATAGGAGGCCACAAACTTTTGAGGCTGTGGCCAGCCAGGAGCGCCTAATCAGGCATCAAAATGAGCTCCAGCCACAACAAGTTCCCCCCTCCACCTCCAGTGGGTAAGACTTACACATCCACACCCAAGATAAGCTTGCCCATCAGCCTGCCTGCTAACACTACTAGCTCTGCTCTCATGTTCGGCATTAGCAGGGAGTCAATAATGACCAGCAATGGGGGCGATGGAGGTGAAACCACTTCCAATCCCTAGACCATTTTCGGTTCACAGGAACACCAGCAACCATCTCTGCTCAAAATCAACAGAGGTAGAGGGTTTTCAGACTTGGGTACCCATGAAGGTCACATCATTGTTCCCATCTTCTACGTGGCCAGCACCCACTACCCTGCAGGCAGGACCAAGCTGTTTCTCAGAATCCATTGATGAGTCAGCAGTCCCATTGCCTGCACTGGTATCCAGCCAGGTCCATCACAATGATGAACTTCCCTGGCAGTATTAGGCAAGTCTTCCAACATTTCTCTCTCTCCTTTCCTCAACAAAGTTGGCACAGGATGGGCCATTTCTTGTCATTCCTTGCTCTGACTGGAGTGCTTGGTATCTGACAGTGATTTGGATTGTCCAACTAGTCTGAGTTTTGATACAGAGAACAGGTCAGAGATGCTCGGGCTACATACTCCAGCTGCAGCTTGTCCCTGCACAAGTTGTGGCCACAGCAAGCATATCATATTGGGCTGTCCACTGACATGAGACTGCCTGTAAATTCCACTGCCCAACACTTGATAGTCAGTTTCACTAGTTCACTGAAGCATTAAGTATGTACCATTGATCAGTAGAGTTTTGACCTTGTCTATATTATGGGTTTTTTTATTGCAACTTGGACTATTGGTATAGTATTATAGAACATATACTGTGAAAATAAAAAAAATTGTCATAAAAAAATTGTGTCACATGTAATTATTATTGTGACTTTGAGATGATGTTATGGACTGAATAAAGAAACAATAATCCTTCTTTTCCTTCCTCCTACATGTACATTGTGCTAAGTCATTTTCAAAGGTCAGAAAGGTTAGTATTATTCCAAGCACACATAATAGTGTGGACCATTCTTGTCATTATGTTTATCTCTGACCAGACAGCCAATGTCACTACACAGGGTCTAGTACATTCTTGGATCCTTAAGTGATACATAACCCCATAATTAGTTACAAAGATAAATAAATAAAATAAAATCAATGTATTGTAGCTGTAGGATGTCTATTTCCAAAATAAATCCTGCATCACTCCTGTTCAATGCACATGGTATCATTTCATGTGAATCTGATACTGCAATAAAATGTTTTATTATATGGTGTCCTCCTTTACTTTAAGCACACCACCACATTTAATTATACCTAATTGTTGTTAAATACTATTACACACTAGGCCAACCCATTACACTTTTACCATTGTGTGATTTGATGAGTCCATGAAATCTAATCCAAGTATTTAGATGAGTTGTTCTGTGTAAATTCTCTTTTTACTCTTTGAAATGAATAACCAATTGTTGTTTCATATTTTAACTATATCACTCTTAACATGTATAAGATTGTAATTTGAAAATAGTTTCACAGCCACAACTGTGCAGCAATAAAATCAAAATAAGGAGATATTCTAATCGAGTGAATAGCAGCCAGCATGTGAGAATATTATCAAGTTTACAGTGGCTATGGCCCCTGATGCACCAAAGTTAGTTTCATGTTCCATGGATCATTTGTAATGATTAACTGTACTGATGTGGGACAAAGCAATTTACATTCACATTAAACATTTCATTTCTAAATATGACTGCACTCTGACCATTTACAAGTTATTCTTCAGGTGTGAGTCAGTCATTTCTACCCACCACCACCACCACCATGTTTTATCCATTACAAAAACAGAAATTTTTGTGTGGAAAGAAGGGGGTATCAGAGATAAACGTTTTCAGTTTGTATTCAAATTTAACTTGGCTGTCTGTCAGATATTTTGAAAGATTGGGCAGGTGATCAAGTGACAGCAACTCAAGGGTAAGTGCCAACAAACAAATCCAAAAGCCCTTGGTTTAACCCCTGGTCAGTTATAGAAGTTGTAACTGTAACTTGTCACTGCTTTTGGCTCTGGTATTGCTCGTTGATGTGAAAAATGCTGAATCACACCATGGCCGGAATTCAGATCAAACTGTAGGTCCCCCTATAAATGGATGAGTAAGTAAATTCAGTGATCAGAGGAAGCCAATGACGTACCACCTCCAACAGGACCAAGCATAATAAAGCACTTTCGTGTTCTAAACAATCTCTTATTATGACTGCTTTACTTCAGATGATCAAAAATTTTCGTGCTTATGGCAGTCTTAATGTATTTTTTTCTGGTATTGTAATTATGTACATCATAGTTCCTTTTGCAATGCAATGTGCTGTTTACCACAGATGTCATGAGGGTACAATATATTGTCAAGTGGTGGTCAAACTCCAAACAGATGACTATAAGATGATTCTGGGAAAGCTCCACATATTATTCTGGAGTGAAGACTTTGTGCCTTAGAGCTGAGATGTCATGGAGCATTATTTCATATGAGAGTATTAAATGAAAATATGTAAGGTATCCCCAAGATTTGAAGTGCAAATGTGGCTGAACTAAGTCTTTTTAGGAGTTCTAAAATAATTTTTTTTCCAATTTCAATTTTCACCAATATCGACACCTAAAAATTTTGAGGTTTCCACCGGAGTTGTTATTCCCTTGCCATTAAAACATTAGATATATCTTCAGCTATTATATAACTGCATTTTATGTGACTGAAACTGAGTTCTTTTATCAACAAGAAATTTCAGTTCATGAATAGCCATTTAATAGCTTTGACAGGTTATTTATAGAGATCAGGAAAAGGAGCAGATCAAGTAATGAATACATCAAGACCACCATGTTTTATACCACTCCTTTCAAAGTGTACTTTTGCGTTTGTGGTGCAATCTTTTAATGTGATCCTCTAATTTCTTTGTTGTAGTTACGACTCCACACATGCAAGGATCCTCGTCATTAATACCATAATATTTTGCTTTCCAAACTAGAATGTTTTGGTCTACGGAATCAAAAACTTCATCAGTATCACAGGAAATGTCAACAGGAAAATGTTTTCTTCTTGAGTTACCCAAGTCAAACTCATTAACTGTGTTGAATGTTGCAAGTTTAATGTGTTTTGTGCTGATGTAGTGACATTTTTCTATGACTGGTTGTCCGAGTTCAGCTCAACTGTCAAGTCGTTTATTTTATTATGGTTATATTAACAGAACATATTCAGAATCAGTAAGGTGGATTCAATATTTATTCCCTCACAAACTGATATGTATTTAGTCCAGCTTGGAGCTTTCTGAAGTAAGTATGAATTACAAGGGAGATTACTTTGTGAGATACAGCACAAGGTCTTTTGTAATAAAACACACATTTACTAATGACAAAAGTCAGTGCTTTGTCAGGCCACTACTTCTATGATATGAGCCACTAAATATCACAGCATAAAATCAAACATGAAATGAAATTACACTGATTGGGGTGGAATCATGTATGAGGTTCCCCAAGGCTCAATCTTGGGCCCAATATTGTTCCTTACACTTGCAAATGATCTTATGTGCAATACACAACAAGCAGAAGTAGTTCTTTTTGCAGATGACACCAGCACTGTAAGAGAGCAAGGCATACACATAGCAACAGAAGAAATGCTAAATAAGGTTCTTAAAAGAATCATTAACTGGTTTTCTACAAATAGTCTCACCTTCGATTTTAAAGAGATACAACATTTTCAGTACAACATTTTCACTTCTGCATTTATAGGGTACTGCCCCAGTGATAAGTGTAACACATGGTGAGGAAATAATAGGGTGGAAACTAAAAAATTTTAGGTGTCCATACCAATGAGAATTTAAATTGGAAAAAACACATTTTGGAGATCCTAAAAGAACTTTGTTCAACCACATTTGAACTTAGAAGCATTGAAAGACTTGGGGAGAGACAAATCAGTAAGTTGGCCTAATTTTCATATTTTCATTCAATAATGGCATGTGCAGTAATGTTCTGGTGTAATTCATCTTTTAGAAAGTCTTCATTGCCCAAAAACATGATGTAAGAATACTATGTGGCGCTCACCCACAATCATATTGTTTAAGGAGCTAAGCATTCTAATTACTGATTCATGGCATATTTATTCCCTTGTGCAGTTTTATGTAAATAATCCACTGCAGTCCAAAATGAACAATGATGTACATAACTGCAGTATCAAAAGGAAGAATGACATTCATTACTACATATTAAGGTTATCTTTAGCACAAAAAGGAGTAAAGGAGTGTACAATGCTGTACCTAGAATTTTTCATAACTTGCTCAGTGATATAATATGTCTGTCAGGCAAAGCAGCAAAATTTGAAAACAAACTGAAGAAATTTCTCCTTGACTAATCCACCTATCAGACAAAAGAATCTCTACTATTGCAATGTGTAAAAGATGGTGGGTTGGAATTACTAACTCGCATCTGTATATTTAATAATAATTAAATAACTTACAAATGTTCAGTATGTACCTATATTTACAAATTAATTTGTGATGTGAATGAAAAATGACTCATTCCACATCATTACAAATTATCATGCAAATTATCCATGGAACATGAAACTTACTAACATGTCAAACAACTTCAGGTTGGAATATAAACAATATAAGGAAAAGATAGACGGCTACTCATCGTAAAGATGACACTTTCAATTGCAGATGAAGGGACGTACACTTCAGCTTTCGACCAAAGACTTCTTCACAAAAGCACACACACTCAACAAGCAAGCACACCTCACTCACATGACCGCCATCTCTGACAGCATTGTGCCTGTCTGCAACTCAACGTGTCATCTTTACATTGAGTAGCAATCTTTATTTGCCTTATATTGTTAGCTAATTTGTTCCCAAGACATGGTATCGTGACATCTTTTATCCAAGGTCATACATCAAAGTGTTGGCTATTAGATAACTATCACCAATGATTCACTGGAAAACAAAAGTTGCAGGATATTCAGTAGACAACATGGCAGATAGTTGGGTGAATTTGTAAATAAGCAATAATTGTCAGTCAGAGAAGCAAACTTGAATAGTGGTAGAGTGTGTCTTAAGGACTCTTCAAACACTCTCATTAGATCTACATCACAAGGGTGTGAAACAGTGTTGACCACACATCGTACTAGAAAGTAATACTACATGAACATTCCAAAAAGACTCATGAAATTGGCTCATGCTAGTATCTGAATTGGTAGAAATAGAATTATGTTGGCTAATGTGAAAGCCTTCTGGTCAATACCAACTTTAGCTAGCAGATGACACAGTTGTTAAAGCTTCTAACATGTCAACAAATAAGATGGTTTCCAACTCAGTTACATATAACATTTCAGTATTATTAACTCTGTGTGTCATTTCAGCTTTCATAGACATAGTCAACCTAAACATAATGTTGTCTGGTAGGTAACATGGGCAGCAACTGAAAGTAATCAATCTTCATCAATAATCATCATCATAATCAATTTGGCAATCGAGAACCCTGTTGATCATGTGCCGACCTCACAATGCTCCTCCATACGTGATGATCTCATGCACTTTGAATCCAGTTGTCATGGACTCCTAGCTGGCAAAGGTCTTTCTGTAGCTTTTCCTCCCATCGCTTTCTGGGTCTTGGACGGGTACCATCAGGTCTTCCCACAAGTATGACTTTTGCCCGAGAGGTGTCTGGTCTCCCAGCAATGCGGCCTGCCAAGCTTATTCTTCGCGCTTTCAGGTTTTGAATGATGTGCAGTTGCCTCATCAGTTCATACAATTCTTGATTTTTTCTACATCTCTGAGAGCTCCCTTCCTGGACAGGCTCAAAGATCCTTCTCACAATTTTTCTTTCAAAGGCCAATAAGTTTTCTTCACCCTTCTTTGTTGTGCTTAGGGTTTCTGTCCCATACAACAATACTGGCACTATCATGACATGTATGCTTTAAGTTTGGTCTTAATTGACAGATTCTTGGATGACATTATCTGCTTTAGACTGAAGTAAGTTTTAGACCCATTCACAATACATTGGTTTATTTCCTGTTTTAAATTATTTTGCTTGTTGAACCATGTACCAAGGTATTTAAAATTTTCCACTTTAGCAAATTTCCATATCCCTACCTGTAATGGGATGTCATTAGGGAATTCTCTTGATACCTCCAATACCACAGTCTTTTCAACATTAATCCATAAACTGATCTTACTTGCATTTAGCACTAAGTCCTCTACAGTTTCTGTCATCTCTTCCACTGATTCTGCTAGAACTGTGATGTCATCTACATAACCCAATGAATCTGTCCTACCATTTAGCGTCATCCCTTTGTTTTCTCTTTTCACTTCTCAGATTACTTTCTCTAGGACAAGATCAAATAAAAGTGGTGAAACATCACCACCTTATCTCACACCCATTATGGTATGGAATTGCTTGGACAGCTCCCCTTGATATTTGACTTTGGCTTTTGCCTCCATTGTGCACACATTGTCCATATTTATTAACTTCATTGGTATATCAAAATCTCTCAGGATTTTGTTCGTACTTAATCTGTGGATACTGTCATAAGCCTTTGAGAAATCCACGAACATCACCAGAAACCGATGCTTGAATTCCCAGCCTTTTTCCCAGATTTGCCTCATGGTGAAAATTTGATTGATGGTTGATCATCCTTCCTATAAGTCTACCTGGTGCTCTCCTACAATATCTTTTGCAAATGTCAAGTTTTTCAAGTATTATTAAAGATAGAACTTTATAAGGTACACTTAGAGAGAAATTCCTCTGTACTTGTTACAGTTCCTACTACTGTTCTCTTTATGCAGTGGGATAATGATGGCTGATTTCCACTCTTCTTGGATTTCCTCTTTTTCCCATATTTCCTGTATGAGATTGTATAGCTCTTTCTGAAGTGCTTCTCCTCCTGCCTTCCACATCTGTGCCGCTACCCTATTTTCTCCTGGTGCCTTATTATTCTTTAGTTTTCTCATAGCTCTTTCTACATCTTGTTGAGTCACTTGAATGTTTGCGGCTTCTCCTTCACCCTCTGTATTATTCTTGTATGGAAAGAAAGACACTCTCTGTATCTTCAGCATTTAATAACTCTTCAAAATATTCTCTCCACTTATTCAGAATTTTTTTTCTTGTCTGGTAGCATATTTCCAGCCTTATCATTAATAACTAAGGCTTTGTTTCTGTAACCATTTCTCACATGCTTCAGCGCCTGAAACATTTTCCTGCTGTCTGATACTGCACTTGCCTTTTCGATTTCATCAATTGTTCTTTTTTCTGTTCTCAGAATCATATTTGTTTCTCTTCTTGTTTCTTCTTGAGTGCTTCCTGTAGTTCTGCACATTGTCTGTCCAACCGCCCTTCTTCTCTTCCTGGCTTTCACAACTTGTTCACATGTCTCATTGAACCATATCTTCTTAGTTGTTAGCTTTTTCTCACCTAGAATTTCTTCAGCTACTTCAGTTACAGATGTGATCAAAGTAATTTGATATATACTAGTTCATCTGCTACCACCAACCATTGCACAAAAAGAATGCATGAATAATAATGCTGGTTGCTAGCATGAAAATTATCTTTCCACATTTTTAACCAAGAAGAAAAGAATTATATCACTTATCATTAGTGTTTTGAACATATTATATTATATCTGAAAATACTTTCCTATGTATAGTATTCTACATGGCTACTTTGTAATTCAGAGGGGTATTGTGAATTAAAATTTTATCTTTTGATATATTGTGATATCTCATAAGTGCTGTGGCCATCATATAAATGGCTTTAGAGAATGTTGTGTTTGTGAATCATTTTTTACCAGCTGTAGTGCCACTGTGCACTATATCTACATATGCTTCCAAAACAATCATTTACATACTTGCTGCACTGTCCTACAACCTTTGATAAAATTATTTAGCTCTAATAATACTTCATAGAGTGCTTGTACTTCAGATAGTGCTCAGCCATGAAAGATTTACTAGATTGTACCAGCCAAGTATAGCGATGGTGTTGTATGCATTAAATCTCCACTTAGCTAACTGCTTGGCCATTGTGTGATGTCACATTCACGTGAAATACTGTAGATTGCTGACATCTGCAAGACCAAATCATCCTTTATGCTGCCAAGCAGATTGCTTGTCTTCCTCATTGTGGGTGGCACGTATTACCTGTAGTTTGTACTCTCGTATTTACTATTTCTGTGTTGTTGCTGATGGCTGAAACTAATATTTGAAGTGAAGAGTAGAATTTCCACTATGGAAAAAACCTGTTGTAAATACTGAAGAGTGAGATGTGTCTTCAGGACACCACTCTTCTTAGCTGGATGGCGACAGCTATTTGCCTGCAGGAATAGATCAATTTGTGCTGGTTTGTAGTAGACACTGTGTCTGATTACTGATGCTAGGTATCATATACCATTATTACATTCACATACAAATACTATGACCTGCACAAGATGTCTAAACTTGTTCACTTACCAAACAAAATATAATTAGGTAAATAATAACTGGTTTGTACTTTAAATAAATAATCATGAAATCTTGACAAATGTCAAATATAGATCACCTTGTTGCAAAAGACTCTGGGAAGGAACAATATCCATCAGTTGTGAGACAAAATATAAAAGCAAAAGTAGATCAGTAATCAATTAACATGATTTAAGCTTTGTAATTATAATAGTTATGACAGCTATGGTCTTTTCAGTGTATTCGATTCAGTGTCAAAAGATTCATATCACCTAATGCCCAGATTATAAAATTTATTTAATATTAATATAAAAAAATTATTGGACTGTTTTGTCTTATATCAGCAAAAATATTCACCAGCATACCCAAACATAAGTAGAGCAACAATGTAACAGAGCCAGTAATAAAGGCAAAAAACTCATGATAAACCTGACAGTAAGACTATAAAATGTTGATATCTAGTCAACTACATGAAACTATCTGCTTACCATTGTGAGATTGCACTGGTTTGTTAAACTAGGTGTCATTCATGCTTAGGGACTGGAAATTGTTGGACCCATTTTTGACAAAATTTGCATCTATTTTTTGCAAAGTTCGAGTATATTTTAATCAAATTTTGCATATATTTTCTTTGTTTGTAAATGGTTAGATGCACAAATTTTAAAAGGTTGTCACGGCCTTGGGAGAGCCAATCCTGACAAAACTCTACCATCTGGTGAGCAAGATGTATGAAACAGGCGAAACATCCTCAGACTTCAAGAAGAATATAATAATTCCAATCCCAAAGAAAGCAGGTGTTGACAGATGTGAAAATTACCGAACAATCAGTTTAATAAGCCACAGCTGCAAAATACTAACGCAAATTCTTTACAGACGAATGGAAAAACTAGTAGAAGCCGACCTCGGGGAAGATCAGTTTGGATTCCGTAGAAATACTGGAACACGTGAGGCAATACTGACCTTACGACTTATCTTAGAAGAAAGATTAAGGAAAGGCAAACCTATGTTTCTAGCATTTGTAGACTTAGAGAAAGCTTTTGACAATGTTGACTGGAATACTCTCTTTCAAATTCTAAAGGTGGCAGGGGTAAAATACAGGGAGCGAAAGGCTATTTACAATTTGTACAGAAACCAGATGGCAGTTATAAGAGTCGTGGGACATGAAAGGGAAGCAGTGGTTGGGAAGGGAGTAAGACAGGGTTGTAGCCTCTCCCCAATGTTATTCAATCTGTATATTGAGCAAGCAGTAAAGGAAATAAAAGAAAAATTCGGAGTAGGTATTAAAATCCATGGAGAAGAAATAAAAACTTTGAGGTTCGCTGATGACATTGTAATTCTGTCAGAGACAGTAAAGGACTTGGAAGAGCAGTTGAATGGAATGGACAGTGTCTTGAAAGGGGGATATAAGATGAACACCAACAAAAGCAAAACAAAGATAATGGAATGTAGTCGAATTAAGTCGGGTGATGCTGAGGGAATTAGATTAGGAAATGAGACACTTAAAGTAGTAAAGGAGTTTTGCTATTTGGGGAGCAAAATAACTGATGATGGTCGAAGTAGAGAGGATATAAAATGTAGACTGGCAATGGTAAGGAAAGCGTTTCTGAAGAAGAGAAATTTGTTTACATCGAGTATAGATTTAAATGTCAGGAAGTCATTTCTGAAAGTATTTGTATGGAGTGTAGCGATGTATGGAAGTGAAATATGGACGATAAATAGTTTGGACAAGAATAAAATGGCTCTGAGCACTATGGGACTCAACTGCTGAGGTCATTAGTCCCCTAGAACTTAGAACTAATTAAACCTAACTAACCTAAGGACATCACAAACATCCATGCCCGAGACAGGATTCGAACCTGCGACCGTAGCGGTCTTGCGGTTCCAGACTGCAGCGCCTTTAAGGGGAGTTGGAATGCCGGAAAATGGAAAAAATTCACATTTTCAGTTTTTAACCTTATAACTTAATTTGAAATTTTCTGCTTAAAATGGTGCAAAATTTGTTAAGAAATTCCAATTGGAAGTATTTTTATTTAATTTTTCAAAATTACATGTGCGCCCAGCAAAGTTACCCATCTTGTGATTTGTACACATTTAAATCTTCGCATTTCCGAAAACATTACATATAGAAGGCTGTGGATTTCACTCTTCAGTTGTAGAATCTTTGATCCTTCCATAGGTACCATTGTTTTTACGACTAGCTGTGTTTATTGTTCAGTTTTTGATCTGTGAGTGTTTGTTTTGAGCCTCGAGTTTAGTTTGTCGCTCATTTGGAGTTTGTTATCTGTCTTGTTTTGACTTTCAGTGGTGAGTGCGTAGTTTCTACGATGCCTAGGAGTGCATCAT
Source organism: Schistocerca piceifrons (assembly GCF_021461385.2). Lineage (NCBI taxonomy): Eukaryota > Metazoa > Arthropoda > Insecta > Orthoptera > Acrididae > Schistocerca > Schistocerca piceifrons. The sequence continues at coordinate 766,391,800 of NC_060138.1, read as the reverse complement.
TATTTAAAAAGCGAAAGTTTCGCGGTAATAGATTTACAAATAACGTTTGTTCAAGTGATTCTGCTTCAGCACCTGTTGATGCTGGTGAAAGTTCTGACGTTTGTACAGCTGAGATGTGTGAAGGAGACACGCCCACCAGTGCATCAAAAAAGAAGTTATCAAACTGTGCAAGTGAAATTACAGATGAAGCTTCTAATGAACAATATGTTTTAGTCGACTTTCCTGTTTTTACTGAGTTTATGAAGAAATGTTTGTGTTGTAATCTTTGTGGAGGTTCTTTTGATATGAACATAACAAAATCTATAGGACTTTCCTGCAAAATTGCTATAGTTTGTGCCAGTTGTGAAAATGAGACCTGTTTTTGGAGCTCTAAAACATGCAGTAGCAATTTGTTTGAGAGTAATATCAGGCTAATGTATGCAATGAGAGCAATTGGTAAAGGACATACTGCTGCTCAAACATTTTGTGCCATAATGAATCTTCCACCTCCACCTGCTAAAATTGACAATTACACTGAAGTGATAGGAGATGCTGTTCAGTCTGTAGCAGATTTATCAATGAAAGCTGCTGCCAGTGAAGCAAAATATATAAATGAAGGAAACCCAGATATCCCTGTTGCTTTTGATGGAACCTGGCAGAAAAGGGGTCACACATCCGAAAATGCTGTTGCTACTGTTACTAGTGTGGACAGCGGTAAAGTTTTGGACTATGAAGTGCTCACTAAACATTGTTACCATTGTGCATCTGGTAAGATAGAAGCAGCTCACATATGTAGCAAGAATTATGAAGGTACGAGTGGAGGCATGGAGGCTGCCGCTGCTGTGAAAATGTTTAGCAGATCAGAAAAAGAACGGGGAGTATTTTACACAAAATTCCTTGGAGATGGGGACTCCAAGGCATACAAAAGTGTTACAGAATCCATGCCATATGTCAATAAGACAATAACTAAACTAGAATGTGTCGGTCATGTTCAGAAACGAATGGGCACTCGTCTAAGGAAACTGAAACAGAATCTGAAGGACAAAATTTTGTCAGATGGTAAAACCATTAGAGGTCGCCTGTCAGATAAAATTATAAATGAATTACAACAATACTATGGTATGGCAATAAGAAATAATGCAAATAATTTGCAGGAAATGAGACAAGCTGTATGGGCCACATATTTACATCGATCATCAACTGATGATAATCCTCAACATTTTGCTTGTCCAGATGGTCCTCAGTCATGGTGCAATTATAGAAAATCTCAAGCTACTGGGGATCCTTATCACCATAAAAATTATATTCCATTGGCTGTTATGGAAGTAATTAAACCAATATATAGAGACTTGGGGCATCCTGATCTTCTGCGAAAATGTCTTCATGGTTGTACCCAGAATCAAAACGAGTCGTTCAACAACCTCATTTGGACTCGTGTACCTAAGAATGTATTTGTTGGGATAAAAACATTGAAATGGGGAGTCAGTGATGCTGTTATTTCATTCAATGATGGTCATATGGGTAGGCTAAAGGTCATGGCAAGGCTCGGCATTGCTCCTGGTATCAACACCATCAGAGGTCTTCAGCTTCTGGACAGCGTGCGAGTAAGGAAGGCTCAGTATGCAGCTGAATTTAATACAAAAAAAGCAAGGGCAGCAAGGAGAAGAAAGCTTCTAGGTGAAGAAGAAGAACTAGAAGATGACCCTGATTACTCTGCTGGACACTTTTGATAATAGAATAAAAGGTATTTGTGAATTTTCATAATAAATTACTTTAATCGCATTTTCTGGCATTTGACATTTTTAGTGTTACATGTACCTTTATCTCATAAACCACTCAACCAACAACATTCAAATTTTCAGAAATGCTGCAAAACAGTTCAAAGAGGCCACTGAACTAGAATCATGACAAGAACTGGCTTATTCTCTGAACTAGGGAAGTTTATGTTATACTTTTTCCAATAAAAAATGGCTTAATGGTAAAAAATTCATAAATACTATACCAACAAAAAGAAAACATTGGTTCTAGTTCAGTGGGCTCACAATATATGCTGAAAACCTCTGCCAGAATTTCAAAGTTCTGAAGATAATAGTTCCAAAGAAAAAGGTACACAAAGTTAGCAAATTTAACATTGGCGAGATAGGGCATTCCAACTCCCCTTAACTGCACGGCCACTTCGGCCGGCTTGGACAAGAAGAGAATAGAACCTTTTGAAATGTGGTGCTACAGAAGAATGCTGAAGATTAGATGGGTAGATCACATAACTAATGAGGAAGTATTGAATAGGATTGAGGAGAAGAGAAGTTTGTGGCACAACTTGACCAGAAGAAGGGATCGGTTGGTAGGACATGTCCTGAGGCATCAAGGGATCACAAATTTAGCATTGGAGGGCAGCGTAGAGGGTAAAAATCGTAGAGGGAGGCCAAGAGATGAATACACCAAGCTTTCAAAAATGGTAGTTCTGTTGAAAAGCAGCAACATTTCCCACCAGTTAAGTAAATGCACCTCTTATTTAAGGTGTTTCTGGACATTATTTGTCTTTTCCTGCTCAATTTTAAGATTAAAAAATCTGCAGAATACTAATTTTGATGTTTTGTCAGCATTCATAGCCTTATGACCATTCTTGACAATGCTACAGATAGAATTGACAAGGCATTTAGCATAGAAGTCGAACCGAACGTATGGCAACTTGATTTTAATGTTAGGGGAAGAATTTTGGAGCCGTCGAAAAATGTTACAGATTTTGCTATCCAATCACTATAGCACAGAGGGCAGGCAGAATAGGCTATAGCCACATATGGCTGCAAGGGTAAACAGACTAGAACTTTGACTGCCATTGGGAAAGGTGTGGTACAGGGAAACAAACCCAGCCGCCATTTCACCGGGCAGCAGCTGACAGCATAACTGACAACTGTCACAGGGATCACTGATCTTTTCTGGTGTTGTAAGGGTTGTAATCAAAATCCTTGATGGACCAGGATTCGTCAGTTCATTTATTTCAAAATAAGAAAAGAAAACAATGAACAACACACAACACAAAGCATTCAGGGATGGTTACCGTGCAATTGTTTGATGGCACTAGCAGAGTATTGTTAACAATGTAGTTCAGGACTGACCTGTAGTGGTACTCGATTCAGTTACAGTTCAAAACATCCTCCACCTAATTTGCCATATTAAAACTATCCATCCACAACTGGCATGGCACCAGATCAATGAGTACCTTGAAACATCGTTGCCTTCATACATTTTATTTTGCAAGTAGGTTCTTGCGCACATTCTCTTTCCAAATTGGTCTTCATCAGATGATGTACAACGCTGGTAATGGCTTATGTTTTCAGTATTATATGAAGAAAATAAAGCTATTTCAAACTATCTCTGATGAATAGCTCATCTGGATACAATTAACTATGAAACAGCGTCTATAAAGTAATTTCTCTTTTTCACATTTTGAGGAAGAATTCACATCTATTTCTCATTTATCACAAAATGTGAATTTACCTGGTCTCTACTCATGCTGTTATTAATACATTTGACAAAGACATTGATGACTCTATATAACGAAGTTGCTCAAAGAGACCTCACTGTTGCTATTTTGTTTGAAGTGCTGCCTGGCTTAAGTCTCATTGGTGCAACAGAGCAAGTTGCAACAGAACAATTTGCAGCAGCACTGTCATATAATGCAGCCGAATACACCTGTCAGAAGATTTTCTGTGCACTAAATAGAGCAAGGGTTCCTAAGCCCAGTGTCTTCAGAGATGAGAGGAATGCTTGCCAGGAAGAAGTACAGGAAGACACCAGTATTTTAATAACAACAGACCGAGCGAGGTGGCGCAGTGGTTAGACACTGGACTCACATTCGGGAGGACAACGGTTCAATCCCGCATCCGGCCATCCTGATTTAGGTTTTCCGTGATTTCCCTAAATCACTCCAGGCAAATGCCGGGATGGTTCCTCTGAAAGGGCATGGCCGACTTCCTTCCCCATCCTTCCCTAATTCAATGAGACCGATGACCACGCTGTCTGGTCTCTTTCCCCAAAACAACCAACCAATAACCACAGCTTACAAGGGAAAGTCATTATCATCATGCATAACCAATGTACAATTAGAAGTTTTGCATCCTCCTGAATGATCTCTTTCAACAATATCACTAGTTCTACTCAAAGTATCAAGCTTGCCACCTAAGACCCATAGGCATGGGCTACAGTTTTGCCTAGTATTAAGGGGCTGCCAAAGGCGCATGTGGAGGATACTCCATTGTGTCCAACAACCAACAAATAGGCTTATCTTTGCACCATATCATCCAGTTCTTTAATGTGATACAGAGCCACATGTGCGGAAATGCTGCTATGACATATGGAACTCAGTACATTTTGTCCAATGCCTAAACAGTCTACAAGATTGATGCTAACATAATTGTCATCTTTGATGTCACCAAGACACCATTTAACAATTCACTGGGATTGGCTCTACAGTAACAGACCTCTTCATACATATGTTCAGACCTCGCTACTTCTTGTATGAGGGGGGTCAGTATACTGAAAAATCTGAGGATGAAGCCAGTGGTTATTCACACTCTCCAGTGGTAGTGAATATGTTCAGTGAAAAAGGCATCATATCTATCCACTTAGAAACTTGATATTTCTTCAGTATGTGAATGATACTATTTTAATATGACTCCACAGGGTGTAAAAGCTCAGTAAATTCCTTCTTCATCTGAACTCATGCCACACTAATGTTAGGTTTACCCTAGACCAGTAAAAGAAAGGGTAAATGCCATTATTAGAGGTCCTGGTGAGGCAGAAGTCAGATAGATCACTCAAGCACAGTATATACTGCAGGCCAACCAACATTGATCCATACCTTCGGTCAAATAGTTATGATCATCCTGCTCAGAAGTAAGGCATGCTGAAGACCTTAGATTCAAAATGTGTGGTTCATCCATCAGCATTCAGCAAGAAGGAAGAAATAAAAAAGGACAAATCAAAAGCAGTGGTGTACCTATTGTGTGTTATCTTAGTATTAAATAAATGGTATGCCAGTTGACTAAGACAAGTTACTTGCTTTTGAAGTGTAAAGGATGATTTGGTTTAAAAAGGCCAGGAATTTACAGTAGTTCTTGTGAACGTGATATGTCATTCATTGAACAAGGTAAGTGGAGGTATGATTTGATGAATACTTACACTACTCTGGGGTGAGACAACATAGTAAATCTGCTGTAGCTGGGCATAGCCTGGTACCAAGAATTATAATGAGACCCAAAATCCTGGTTCAGACTCCCAGGTTCTGGGACAGTGTCATTATATAGACTACAGAGATCAAACTAGGATAAAGTGTTCTAAATAAAGAGGCTAGTCACCAACCCAGCAAGGCTGTGGACCTCATGTTTAAGTCACTGAAGGAGCAACAGTGCCTACACATATCCAGTACACAGAGTATGCTAGAGTACCCTTCTGTAATAGCAGATTTGGCAAAACGCTGATGGTTCTTTTGACAGTGGGAGTAGGCATGGTACAGAGTACCAACTATGGCAACGCAGCCCAGGTGGAGGGAACTGATGTATTAAGCTGATGGTTGTGGGGACAGACCATATTCGGAATGCCTCAGTCATGAGAAATTATAGCAAGTGAATGATGGACAGAATGTCAAGAGGAATCCATTCAAAGAGTAATACCATTATGGTTGCTGTTGTGAAATAGCATTTAGTTTTAGCATGCCATATATAGTGAAGGCAGCAGAAGATCAAGTAGGTAAAAAGACAAGAGCTAGTAGAAATCCTTGGGTAACAGAAGAGATACGGAATTTAATTGATGAAAGGAGAAAATACTAAGATGCAGCAAGTGAAGCAGGCAAAAAGGAATACAAACGTCTCAAAAATGAGATCGACAGGAAGTGCAAAACGGCTAAGCAGGGATGGCTAGAGGACAACTGTAAGGATGTAGAGGTTTATCTCATGAGGGGTAAGATAGATACTGCCTACAGGAAAATTAGAGAGACCTTTGGAAAAAAGAGAACTACTTGCATGAATATCAAGAGCTCAGACAGAAACCTAGTTCTAAGCAAAGAAGGGAAAGCAGAAAGGTGGAAGGAGTATATAGAGGGTCTATACAGGGGCGATGTTCTTGAGGACAATATTATGGAAATGGAAGAGGATGTAGATGAAGATGAAATGGGAAATATGATACTGCATGAAGAGCTTGACAGAGCACTAGAAGACCTAAGTTGAAACAAGGCCCTGGGAGTAGACAACATTCCATTAGAGCTACTGACAGCCTTGGGAGACCCAGTTCTGACAAAACTCTACTGTCTCGTGAGCAAGATGTATGAGACAGGCAAAATTCCCTTAGACTTCCAGAAGAATATATTAATTCCAATCCCAAAGAAAGCAGGTGTTGACAGATGTGAAAATTACCAAACTATCAGTTTGATAAGTCACAGCTGCAAAATACTAACGCAAATTCTTTACAGACGAATGGAAAAACTGGTAGAAGCCAACCTCAGGGTAGATCAGTTTGGATTCTGTAGAAATGTTGGAACACGTGAGGCAATACTGACCCTAAAACTTATCTTAGAAGAAAGGTTAAGGAAAGGCAAACCTATGTTTCTAGCATTTGTAGACTTAGAGAAAGCTTTTGACATTGTTGACTGGAATACTCTCTTTCAAATTCTAAAGGTGGCAGGGGTAAAATACAGGGAGCGAAAGGCTATTTACAATTTGTATAGAAACCAGATGGCAGTTATAAGAGTTGAAGGACATGAAAGGGAAGCAGTGGTTGGGAAGGGAGTGAGACAGGGTTGTAGCCTCTCCCTGATGTTATTCAATCTGTATATTGGGCAAGCAGTAAAGGAAACAAAAGAAAAGTTTGGAGTAGGTATTAAAATCCATGGAGAAGAAATAAAAACTTTGAGATTAGCTGATGACATTGTAATTCTGTCAGAGACAGCAAAGGACTTGGAAGAGCAGTTGAACTGAATGGACAGTGTCTTGAACATCAACAAAAGCAAAACGGGGATAATGGAATGTAGTCAAATTAAGTCAGGTGATGCTGCGGGAATTAGATTAGGAAATGAGACACTTAAAGTAGTAAAGGAGTTTTGCTATTTGGGGAGCAAAATAACTGATGATGGTCGAAGTAGAGAGGATATAAAATGTACACTGGCAATGGCAAGGAAAGAGTTTCCGAAGAAGAGAAATTTGTTAACATTGAGTATTGATTTAAGTGTCAGGAAGTCATTTCTGAAAGTATTTGTATGGAGTGTAGCCATGTATGGAAGTGAAACACGGGCGATAAATAGTTTGGACAAGAAGAGAATAGAAGCTTTCGAAATATGGTGCTACAGAAGAATGCTGAAGATTAGATGGATAGATCGCATAACTAATGAGGAGGTATTGAATAGAATTGGGGAGAAGAGAAGTTTGTGGCACAACTTGACCAGAAGAAGGGATCGGTTGGTAGGACATGTTCTGAGGCATCAAGGGATAACCAAGTTAATACTGGAGGGCAGCGTGGAGGGTAAAAATCGTAGAGGGAGAACAAGAGATGAATACACTAAGCAGCTTCAGAAGTATGTATGCTGCAGTAGGTACTGGGAGATGAAGAGACTTGCACAGGATAGAGTAGCATGGAGAGCTGCATCAAACCAGTCGCAGGACTGAAGACCACAACAACAACAACATATCCTCATAAAATGAAGTGACTTGTTATACAACAGAGTTTGTTGTCATTCATGTATTTTTCTGCAGTGAAACTCATATTACTACTATAGACATCCTTGATTTTGCATATTGGATCTCACTCACACACAAATACTTGCATCTTGAAAATTTGTGCAAACAGATAATAACACTAACGTAGCACTGCTCCAAATGGTGAAAAAGCTCAAGCCGAATCACTACAGTTCCTTCTGTGGACGTGATATCTATTGTCAAACTTTGATGTATTTTACTGATGCACAATCAATTTTTTATCTAATTTAATTCTATCCAGCCATGCATCCCATATCCTCATGAACATGTGAGTGCACATGTGCACCCCCGTGTGTGGGTGCGCACCTACCTACATGTGTACCCAACTACCCACCAAAAAACACACACACATGTGTAGGAAGGTGTGCGCCTACACACAGGTGTAAACTCATTAGTATTAACAAGACAGTGAGTTATCTTACCTATGATATGTGTTTCTGGTAGAAAATGATTCTCAAGTACAAGTCTTCAAACTCTCTCCATTACTTCATGATAATACAAAATTAACTGCCATTCTGTGAACTTTCTCAATGTCCTCCATCAACCCTATCTGATGTGGATTCCACACAGTTGTACTCCAGAAGAGGATGGACAAGCATAATGCAAGCAGTCTCTTTAGTAGACCTGTTGCATTTTCTGAGTGTTCTGCCAATAAATTGAAATCTTTTATTTGCTCTCACCTTAGTATTATCTGTGTGATGGCTCCAATTTAAGTTATTCATAATTGCAATCTCCAGTATTTAAAGGAATTTACAGCTCTTATATTTGCATGATTCATCATGTAACTGAAAGTCTCTTTAGTACCCCCACACTTTTCATTACTTACAGTCAGTTGCAGGTATCTTGTCTAAATCATTTTGCAATTGAGTTTGATCATATGATGACTTTACAATATGGTAAATGACAGCATCATCTGCAATAAATACAAAAGTGCTGCTCAGAAGGTCTCCTAGATGATTTGCCTGGATCAGAAACAGCGCAGGGCCTATAACACTTCCTTGGGAAAGCCAGATATTACTTCTGTTTTACTCTATGACTTTCCATCAGTTACTATTGTAATCTCTCCCCCCCCTCCCCCCCCCTTTCCTTCTTCCATCTATTGTCCACATTAAACAATGCCCAGTCCAAGTAATCAATAAGCATAGTCTTTTATGAAGATTTGAGAGGAGTGAAGATTACAATAAACTTTCAAGTTTACTTAGCTTGTCATGCAGAGATGGCTTCAGTTCTTCTTGTCTAGGGGTCTGATTCTTGAAGCTGAAGATCTAACATCAGGACCTCACAGGTGGTTTGAACTACATAAATTTTAAAATTGTTGTTGCAGAATTTTTGTATGTAAATATATTTTCCACTGATTTTCTCACATTTTAGTATATCATACAGTATTTTGATTTTTCACATTAACAAAGCCAAAATTACATTGTTTGCACCTATTATACAAAAGTACGTCTGATCACATCAGAGGCAAGCTTACGACTCTCACACTCTGTGGTAATAACAGTATTCCAAAGGGTTTGCAATGTTTCTTAACAAATGAGTTCCTACTAGTTTTTGTTACATTATTAATTTCAACTATTATGTCATAAATGAATCCAGAAACAAACACAGTAAACAGTACAGGATTGCGTAATTAATAATAGAAGTTTTAAGTGTGCAAATAATTCATAATTTCAGATGTTTCTAAAAAAAAATAATCTTAACTGTACATTCAGAACTACTATTTGTCATTATAATATTGAAACGAAAATATTTTATAAAGTAATCCCTTTTCATAAATTTTAGCTTTAAATATAACACACTGTGTATAAAATTATATTAAAGTTTTCAGAAAAGCAACTGAGATAATATTGACCTCTCCAAAATTCGAAAGAAAATAATACTGGCATCAACAACTATTGTTGAGGAAAAGTAATGCTAGAGTAGGATGTCCCATTACACTATGAACTGTGACATTTCTGCAAGAAATGGTTCAAAAGCCTTCTGGAAAGATAAAAACATGGAATCAGTTGGGCATTCCCTGTCAAAATCATTCATTACATCATGAGAATAAAGAGCTACTTGTATTTCACAAGAACAATATTTCCTTAATCTTTGTTGGCTATTTGCCAATAAATCATTTCTTTCCAGGCAATTCACAGTTTTCAAACTCAGTATAAGTTCCAAAAATTCAACTGCAAACTGACATTGGGGACATGGGTCTGTAATTCAGAGAATTACTGATGTTTCCTTTCTTGCTTATTGGTGTGACTTGTGCAACTTTCCAGTCTTTAGGTATGGATCTTTCAATGAGTGAGTGGTTGTATATGATTGCTAAGTATGGAGCTATTGTATCAGCATAATCTGAAAGGAACCTTACTGGTATACAATCAAGAGTCAAGGCCTTGCTTATATTAAGTAATTTAAGTTGCTTCATTACACTGAGGATATCTACTTTTATGTTACTCGTGTTAGCACTTATTCTTGATTCAACTTCTGGATACTTACTTAGTCTCCTTTGGTGAAGGAATTTCAGAAAACTGTGTTTAGTAACTTTGCTTAGGGGCACTGTTATCATTAACATCACCATTGTTATCATGTAATAAAGGTACTGACTGCATCGCTATTAGTATGCTTCACACACAACCAGAATCGCTTTGGGTTTTCTGTCGCATTTTGAGACAGAGCTTCACTGAAGAAACTATTAAAAGCACCTCACACTGAATTTCATGCTAAATTTCAAGAAGAAGAAGTAAGAAGGGATAGATAACATTCCCTTCAAATTTCTAAAATCATTGATCAAAGTGGAAACCAAGCAACTATTCAAGTTGGTGTGTAGAATCTACGAGTCTGGTGACATACCATCAGACCTTCAGAAAAACTTCATCCATTCCATTCTAAAGATAGCAAGAGCAGATACACAAAAGAACTATCAAACAATCAGCTTATCAAATTATGCATCCAAGTTGCTGACAAGAATAGTATACAGAAGATTGGAAAAGAAAACTGAGGAACTGTTAAATGGTGATCAGATTAGCTTTAGGAAGTGTAAAGACAATAGAGAGGCAGCTCTGATGTTGTGCTTGATAATTCAAGCAAGACTGAAGAATGATCAAGACACTTTGATAAGGTTCGTTGACATTGAAAAAGTGTTCAACAATGTAATATTCTGCAAAATGTCCAAAATTCCAAGAAAAATAGGAGTAATCTGTAGGGAAAGATGAGTAATACAGTGAAACCTTGCATAGTGAGCATAATTCATTCCACAATCTTACTCATAGTGTGAAATACTCATCAAGTAAAACACTTTATCCCATATAAATTAATGTAAAATATGATAATGAATCCCATGTAGAAAAAATACTACAAGTTTTACCTTACTCATGACACATAACTAATTCTTTTTTACTAGGAAGCTACATACAGTCATATGTTTCTGCTAACACTTCAACACTTGGCAGAAATGCAACACATCATTATCATCAAATAAATTTGTAGTGCACATAGCCACTGCTTTACTGGGGTGATGATTTTCAATGTACAATACAACCAATTCCCGTGCTTTTAGCATTTCTCTTATTGTGCCAGAAGATTGCTGCTGTGCTGTTATCACTTCCTCCTCTGAAGAACTCCTCTCCACAACTTCCTACTGTGAAACACACTGCACATCTTAGTTCTTTGGTGGCCATTTCTTGGCAGTGATCTTCCACAAGCTCATCATTATTATTTTTATCCACTTTTAGTCCCGTGCTCTTGGCCAAAGTAATAATCTCTCTGATTTTAGACTCCACAGGTACTGACTCAAATGCCTATTCGACAATTCACTCTGGCCTTAGCTTTTTCCAAGCAGAAGTGAGAATCCTCTTGCTATCCCCTTCCCATGCCTTTTCAATCATCTTGATGCAGGCAATAATGTTGAAGTGACATTTCCAAAACTCTCTGAGAGTGAGTTTGGTAGCTTCAGTCAACCCAAAGTAATCCTCAGAGGGTACTTTAATGTAGAGTTCTTTGAAGTTAGAAATAATCTCTTGTCCATTGGCTGGAGTAATGGAGAGTGGTGCTGGGAGGCAGAAACTGGATCTTGATGAATTGAAACTCTTCACAGAGGTGGTCTTGTAGGCCTGGAGAATGGGCAGGAGTGTTGTCCATAACAAGCAAGACATGGAGTGCCAGATTCATCACAAGCAAATATTTTTTCGGTGAATGACCAAACACTTCTTTGATCCAATCACAAAAAAGATCAAATGTCACACAAGCCTTGTTGTTGGTCCTCCAGATCACAATTAACCTGTTGTTCTGGACTTTACACTTCTTGAAGGCACATGGAGTTTTTGAATGGTAAACAAGCAGCGGTTAATTTTCAGACTGCCATTTTCATTGGCACAAAATAGCAGTGTGAAATGGTCTTACAATGGCTTTTGATCAGGCAATGCATTCTCCTCTGCTATTATAAAGATACACTTCAGCATCTTTTTACAGAACAGCCCCATCTCATGACAATTAAAAACCTGTTATGGCAGATAACCCTCAGAATATATAAGCATCTTGAAGTTACCAATGAAGTTCTCCACTGCATTTGTGTTGGAGCTGTCTGCTTCACTATGTCTCTCAATGCTGTGGATGCTGATTCTTCTCTTAAACTTCTTGAACTATCCACAGCTTCCCTTACACATTTCTTCAGCTGCCGATGATCCTTGCACGTTTTTAATGTGGTCAGCAAAAATCATTGTCATTTTCTGACAAATGATGGTCTTGTTAATAGTGTTGCCTTGCAAATGCTTTTCATTTATCCATATAAGGAGGAACCTTTCAACATCATCCAGATACTCTTGTCACATGTTTTGAAGCATCTATCTCATTAATCTTGTCCTTGTTCTTGAGGATAGTGCAAATAGTTAATGTAGCATGCTAAATCAGCAATGCTCACACCACATTCCACACTTTTCAGTGATTTTACGTTTCATTTCTATGTCATTTTCTTTCTCTTGTGACCATCTGCTTGAAGTTCATCTTCAGAGACATTTCTATGAAGGTTATTAAAATTTGCACACAAAAACAATGTGTGAACATAAGTCTGATCAAAAGCTGCACTAAGATGGTAACAGAAACAACCCTAAACTCAGACTGCAGTAGGAACTGAAGACATTGTTCATATGCCACTGCTGACAATGAAAAGTGTTCATATTGATTAATGTTTCCCCCACTGTCTGCAAATGGCTGACGACATCACACTAAATCATCATCACTCATCACACAAAACATTGCTCATTAAGTGAGTCATTTTGTACAATTTGTTTTGCTTGCTAAGCAAATTGAATGTTATGGGAGGTGTTCATTAGATGAGGTTCCACTGTAGACAATACACTCAACAACCAAGAAGGAATGATAAAATTGGAAGGCCAAGAATGATGTGACTGGATTAAAAATGAGTAAGGCAGGAATGCAATCTTTCACCCTTATGGTTCAATCTATGCATCAAAGAAGCACTGACAGATATAAAAGAAAGGTTCATGAGCGGGATTCAAATTCAATGTCTAGAGATATCAGTGAAAAGATTCTGGTGACATTGTTCTCCTCAGTGAAGGAAAATAAGAATTACAAGATCTGTTGAATGAAATGAACAGTCTAATGAGTACAGAATATGGACAGACAGTAAGAAAGACTGAAGTGATGAGAAGTAGCAGAAAGGAGAATAATGAGAAACTTAATATAAAAAGTGGTTATCACAAAGAAGACCAAGACAATGAATTCTGCTACCTTCAAAGCAAAATAATCCATAGTAGGTGAAGCAATTAGTACATAAGAAATCCGCTAGCACAGGCAAAGAGGGCATTCTTCACCAAAAGAAGACTACTAGTGTCAAACATAGGCTTTATCTGAGGAAGAAATTTCTGAGGATGTACATTTGGAGCACAGCGTTGGATGGTAGTGAATCATGGATGGTAAGAAAATTGGAACAGGAGAGAATCAAAGCATCTGAGATGTCATGCTACAGAATAAGGTTGAAAAGTAGGTGGAGCGATAAGGTAAGGAAAGAGGAGGTTCTCCTCAGAATTGGCAAAGAAAGGATCATGTGGAAAACACTGAGGAGAAGACAAGAGAGGGTGACAGGACATATGTTAAGACATTATAGAATAACATTCATGGTACTAGAGGGAGCTGTAGAGGGTAAAAACTGTAGAGGAAGACAAGGATTGGAATATACCCAACAAATAATTGAGGACGAAGGGTGCAGGGTGCAAGTGCTACTCTGAGATGAAAAGGTTGGCACAAGAGAGGAATTTGTAGTGTGCCACATCAAAGCAGTCAGAAGACTGACAACTCAGTAAATAAATAAATAGACTAAGTTTGATTCTCTTGAATCCATGCTGTTGTTATCTACCTATTATACCAAAGTACATGCCCTCCAGTTAATCTATACAAGCTCATTTCAGTGTTAGAGTGAAGGACATTATTGAGGAGTCCCAAAGGCATATTCTTTCACTTATAAATATGAGCATTTTCCTCCTCTAAAACAGTTGTGGAAGGTGTTGTTATAGATGCAGTATCCCCTCTACCTGAAACTGCACGTGTGTTCAATTCAATTTATGTTTGGCGGGGCCAGTTGTCATAACACTCTTCCAGTATCCTCACTGCATAACATATTGTCTAACAACTGAGGTGTTTGCGAATGGAAATTATTATTCATGCAAGTTGAAGGGATTGCCCATGTCAGTGGTGGATTTGTAAAGCAGAAGACTGGTGTATCCTGCAAGCCACAAAACAAAACTTTCTAATAATATCAGTCCCAGAGCATCAGACTCCCATCATGTTAATAGAATGAACTGTGATTAGATGTGAAACTGTTTTACATCATATTTTCTCTGTAGCTGTGAAGCAAATTACTTTCTGACTCAATATTAAATTGTGACTAGTCAAAGAAAGAAATATGGATCCATTTTAAGTTGCACCATTCACATCAATCATCTTCCCAATTTCGTCAGCCTTTTTTACACTGTACTGTTAATGGGACACACATCATTTCATAAACATGAGTTTACACAGTCTGCAGAATCTACATCTACATCTGTGCTCTGCAAATCACTGTGAAGTGAGTGGCAGTGTATGACATGTTAGCATTTCTTCTCATTCCAAATGCATATGGCAAACAGGCAGAACGACTGCTTAAATTCCTCTCTGCATGCTGCAACTAGTCTAATCTTGTTTCTCCAATGCCTTTGAGAGTGAATATCTCAGATTCTTCAGTTAATACTTGATCCTGAAATTTAGTAAGCTAGCTTTCATGTGCTAGTTGTCACATGTCCAAGTGCCAGCTATCTCTGGTTTTCCAGCCTTTCCGCAACTTTCTTCCATGAGTTAGACAAACCTTTGACACTTTTGTGCCACCCTTCTTGATACCCATTTGATATCTCCTGTACTCTACTTGGTATGGATTCCACATGCTTGAGTGATACTCTAAGATAGGATGCACAAATGATCTGTAAGAAGTCTCCTTTGTAGACTGACTGCATTTTCTCAGTATCCTGCCAATGGATGAAGTCTACTAGCTGCCTCATCTATGACTGAGCCAATGTGGTAATTATTGTTTCACATCGCTCCAAATTGTTACACACACAATTTTATGTGTGTTGATTGACTCAATTGCAACTCACAGATGTTATAAGTCATACTACAACACTTTTCTGCATTTTGTAAAGTTCACAATTTTATATTTATGTACATTTAGATCTTGTTGCAATTGTTAAAACATTTTGAAACGTTATCAATTCAGACAATGTTTATTCAGATTTTTCAGCTAGTGTTTCATTATCTGCAAAAAATCTAAGATTATTATTAATATTGCTTGCCAAGTCATTAATATAGGAGGGGCCCTCGCACAATTCCCTTGTATGCCTGAAGTTACTCAGTGACAAAGCAACCTGAGATATTTTTGCTTCACCTCTTGTTTTGTCATCTGCCTCCTTAAATTCGTTTTTTTTTTTTTTTTTTTTTATTTTAACTTATTACCATTAACATATGTGAGTATAATCTGCATTTTCATAAAAGAGAAAGATTAGTCCTCAGTTTTAAAGAATACAACACCAGGTCTAATTTAGTGCTTAGTTTTGTGTATGGAATTGATTTTATAATTTATTTTGACTATTATTAGTTAGTATCTTTTGTTATAGGGTGAAATCATTAATTGTTTTATAACTTAAATTCTGTTGTTGACTTATAAACAAATATAAATTCTGTACTAATTGTAAACATTTGGAGGAACAACTAGTAGTATTCTTAAAGGCTCTATTTGGATCTAATTGAAAACATGTTAGAAAAGCCAGCCCTTAATTAATTCCAATGTAATTAACAGTTTTGTCAAAAGTATTTTTTGCATAGGTGCATTTGTTTCTTTCATGTTTTAAACAAATAATATGGCTAACCTGTGTATTAGAAGAAACTATTAGACAGAAGGAAGTTTTCTATCTATTCAGTGAATTGAATGAAGTAAGTTTTAATTGTAATATCTGTAAATTAAACATCAAACAATGTGTAGTTTCAGCACCTACTATTGTGAAGATATATAATTTTTAGTCCTGAGTCAGTCATTCCACAGCCGAGTTTCAGGTGAGAACAACAACAGTGCATCAACTTAACTGTGAAATCAGTGTAACACAATTAGGCCATGTGTTAAAACACTGCCAGTGTCTGTTCCATACGTACCTGATTATTCTGAAAGAAATGTGAATTATGTGGTTATGTTTTTTACTGCTCATAGGTATACAACAATAAACTATTGTAGCAATATGTGTATGTTTGCCTGCAATCTATTAATGAGGCATATTGAAAGTTAAACAATAGAGCACTGGCCACATATAACTGTGTATTATTGGGGGGTTGTGAACAGTGAAAGTAAACAACTGTGAAATGCAGCTGTGCACCTGTCAGCTACATTATCAGCGTCCAAATTACAAACCCCCATTTTTCAGCCTGTGTAGCAATGCAGTACGTCAACACCAAGGACAATCAACAAAGAAATAAAGCAGGCGAATGTCACAACTCCTACTTGTCAGTGACCCTCCATCCATGCTGGCTCCTCCATAGCCTCCATTTTCTTTAATACCTCTTATGGTCAAACATCTGACAGTATGTGTTGGTGTGGTTCTTCTTCTCAGAAGTGAAGAAGTACTGCTTCTACTTGGTTACTTTGAGCCATGGCTTTCAGGATGACATGTGAGCAAAACATGAATTTGATTTTGCATGAATCGTGTCAGCATTGAGAAGGTCATTCTGTCTGGGATATGTCATTACATTTCAGCTCAGATTATGTTACAAGATTCTACAAGAAATGAGGCAGATTTAAAAGACACTGGATGCTAGTTTTGCGGATCAGTTCTGCTGGCCTTCTTGTGTTACAATCATTGTATACATACAACATAAATCCAGAACAGCAACTGAGCATTGTTAGTACAATGGAATGTTGTTTAAATCTTAATTATTTCTGCTTTCAAGGGAGCTATTATCAGCAAGCAGATGGTCTGGCAATGCGCTCACCTTTATCCCCCTTACTAGCAGAAATGTTCATGGCCAAATGGGAGACTGATTTTATTAAGAGAGAACCACTGGCAAAACATGTGTATTGGTACAGATATGTAGATTATTTCTTTGTATGCAGAAAGGATACAATAGACAACTCCATAAATTTGTGGAAAATATAAATCGGTGGCTCACTAACAGTCAGCATGGACTACAAGGAGGAGGGGGAGGGGGGGGGCAGTTTAAATTTCTTGGAAATTAACTTAACGATAGATGACAGTAACCATAAATTAAAAAGTTACTGAAAAGACTTCTTCACAGACACTTTCATCCCGGCTTCCTCCCAGCATCCTACAACCTACAAACATGCAGCATTCCATCACATGATCCACCATCTCCTTTCCATCCCTATGTCCCAAGAAGACTTTGACCAGGAACTTAACACAATAAAAACAATAGCCACAAATAATGAATTTGACCCCAACACCATTGATAAAATTTTAGGTAAAAAGACAAAGAAGCAAGCCAGGTCCCTACTGTCCCCAATAAAAAACTCAGACAAACTGGAAAAGAAATGGTGCCGATTACCTTTTATAGGCAAAACATCAAATAGCATAAGTAACATCTTGTCCCTCAGACAATAGGTAGTTTCTTGTTCAATGCAAAAGACAAACAACCAGCTATCACAAAAAGTGGGATTTATAAAATCACATGCCGTGAATGTCAGTCTTGCTACAGTGGACAGACTGGGAGGCCAATCCGTACCAGGCTTAAAGAACACCACAGAAGCTGGAGATTGAAGAAGCCTGATTCAACCTATGCAGGACATTGTCTGAAGAATAACCACAAATACACAATAGATGTACAAATCCTACAAACACAGAAAAAGGGGGCCAAACTCAACCAATTAGAAATTTTAGAAATTAAAAGGCAGATGTGTATATCCCCAAACCTCTTTAAATGTGATCACAACCCTAAGATAGAAGCAAAACTTTGAGCCCAGTTCATTGTAGTTAAAAAGTTCTCAGATGATGCATAACTTTAGTCTGGTCATTGTAGTGTGACTGCTGAATGTGTAGTAATGGATGAAATTTGTTAAAAAATATTCATTGATGTAATTGTACATTAAGCTATGGATCGATACCTTAAGAAGTTGAGATGATTATCTTTGCCTGGTCATTATGTTTATCTGTGCATTATCATATTTGGAATCAGTAATGCACTTGAAAATGGGGTCATAACCCAAAACCTAGGTTGTGCAATAACATTAATAATAAAATTGTGAAAGAACAGTGTTTGTTTAGTTAAGTTACTTAGTGAGTTTCACATTCAGATGTTAGTTGTTTGTGAGAAGATCATGTTGTGCCTCTGTAAAAGGTAGCATAACCTAACAGCACAGATGTTCAACTAACTCTGCCAGTGTGATCCCATCCCAGAAGTCCAACATAACATCCAGTCTCTTCTCAAAGCCTTAGGCACTTCCGAGGACCTTTCCCCTGAATCCATTTCCCTCCTCACCCCTACGGCACCCTGCATAACTAACTTCTACATGTTCCCCAAAATCCACAAACCCAATAATCCCTGAAGTGTCATTGTAGCTGAGTATTGTCCTCCAACTGAAACCAACGTACTTCAGACACCAAACTCGCTGCTTAATGCCTATACACCTCTCTAACTATATCCTAACATGCAACTACTTCTCCTCCAAAGGGAAGGTACACAAACGAATCTGCTACATAGCCATGGGCATCCATATGGCACCCTCCTATGCCAACCTGTTTATGGACAATCTAGAGGAAACCTTCCTAATCTCCTAAAACCCCAAGCCCCTGGTGTATTGAGGTTCATTGATGATATCTTTATTACCTGGATACAGGGCCAGGACACCCTATCTTCAATTCTTCACAACCCCTATCGCTTTCACTCCCATCTGCTTCAACTGGTCCTCCTCAATTCAGTGTGTCACCTTCCCAGACATTGATCTGCTTCTCTGTGACCTTCTCTTCTCCGATGGCTCCATCCACACCCCTACCCACAATAAAACAAACAACAACCCACAGTAGCTGCATTTCAAAAGTTGTCATTCCTCCCACACCAAAAAATCACTCCCAAACAGCCCGACCACCCACAGGCAGTGTATCTGCAGTGACAAAAACTCTCTTTCCCAGTATGCTGAAAGTTTCACAAAGGCCTTCAGAGAAAAGCACTATCCTACAGATCTAGTCCAGAAAAAGATTTTCTGTGCCTTATCCCCACACACCCCCAATCCTCCACCAACCCCAAGAATCAGCTACAAAGGAGCACCATCTTTGTTACTCAATGCCACTCTGGACTGGAAGAACTGAACAACATTCTTCAACAGGGATTTAATTATCAATCACCATGCCCTCATATGAGGGACATCCTACCCAAGATCCTTCCCAGCCCTCCTAAAAGTGGTGGTCCATCACCTACCCAACCTCTACAACATCCTAGACCATCCCTATGCCACTCTCAATCCCAGCCCCACTGTAACTGTGGATAAGTTTGGCACCTATTTGTGCACATAATAACTACCTTCTGGATTATTTAAATTGCACTTTTGTAACTAGGATCATCTTTCCACATTGAATGGCTTTTGTCAGGAATGTCAGTGCCAACAGAAAAGCTCCCAAAGAAGGCTCCTAGATTTATAAGGGAGACAAATTCATTCTTTGGGCAGTTAATTCTTTTTCTCCCTTCTCTACACCTTTTCTGGTTGTGATATTACTTGCACCATGCTTACCTTAACCACTGCTGGATCATTATCATCAAATAAGGGCAGAGCCATAGTTTCAGGAACTAGGTCACAGAAACGGCGAAAAAAAATTTTTAGCAGCCTCACTAATTTCCAGGTCAATGTTTTAGTAATTTATCTATTGACCCATGAATAATAATTCATAATACAATACTTTCATCACTTCTGACAACAAAAGTGAGGTTGGGAGATACATTGGAGCAAGAAAAATACACATTCTTCTTAAAGAGTCCTCCTCCCAAAGAGATAACTCAGAGTGATCTTGAAAGTCACTGCCTGTGTCATCCACTTATCATGACTTATAGCTTCTGGCATGAGAAACACTATCCTCTGCTTCAGAATTCTGGCAGTTAATTCCAAAAATTCTTGACAGTTTCTTTGTAGAAACATGGCTTTCAAGAAATCCAAGAATGCTATAACAGTCATCAAGCATTTCTTTGCAACCACTCATAAAGATCTTTTTGTTGAGTTTCGTGCATGTTTCTCTAAATATTTTTAAAATGCCTGAACCAGAAGTTACACTATCACACTGAGCTTGAAACATATCCTTAAAACACTCAAAAATGTGTTGTTAGCAAAAGGGGTACAACAGGTCACAGTTAAATTATTTCTAGTATTCAACAGGAAGCTATGTTACCACATTGTCATGTCACAACATAGTGCCTAAGTTTTGTTGATAACACCCAACTTCTCCTCTGGTTGGCAGACAAACCTGACTTGCTCTGCCCCTGATAATATTGGGATTTCAGGGACTCTTCCTGTTAATTGCTCTTTGTCTTGAAAAGTTATTATCACTGTCAGTCTGTCAATCCCTTCAAGCCTGTAAGTGTTAGGACCAGCTTTCTATTCCAGTGCAGTCAATGGCTCCCATTAAGGTTAAATTTGTGCCTCAGATCAGTGTGTAATGCTTCTTGAAATGTTTTTCCTAGGCTTTGAAAAGAAATATAATTTATTTCCAGGTTTTCAGTAAGATGCCCCAAAATTTTTGCTGCAGCCATTTATATGCAAACCCTGTTTCTCTCACTGATCTTGCACCCTATCAACAATTTTAAAAAGACAAATAGTAAAAAAGTGAAAAATACTTAGACTTGTTGGAAGTGTTGATCCTGCTACAATTATTGCTGTTGTTGATATTTGTTTAACAATGAAAGATCAATCTGCTTTCACCAGCAGTATCACAGCTTTTACTGGTTGATGAAGAATCACCCATTTTTGATGTGCCAAGTTGATGATTGGCACAGCATTGTTCCATTTCTAATCTCTTTTTCTCTTCTCAGTTTCCATTGGAGAGAGTTTCCCTGTGTTTCAATTTTTTATTTACAGCAACCATGGAGGCCAGTCAGTCTCTTTGGCAATGACACATCGGGATATTATTGTACTCTACCTACCTCATTACTTCCAAAGCATTTGAATGAGCTGCCAATGAAACAGCTCATCCTTTTGGCAAAAAGATTTCTCTTTTCCTTTACTTCAGTTCTAGCCAAATCTTTTGTAATCTGCTTTATTCATCACAGAGTTGAATAATATGTCAGTTCTAACACTTTTTGTCAGATAATGGAATCTAAAGGGATCTTT
Source organism: Schistocerca piceifrons (assembly GCF_021461385.2). NCBI lineage: Eukaryota > Metazoa > Arthropoda > Insecta > Orthoptera > Acrididae > Schistocerca > Schistocerca piceifrons. The sequence continues at coordinate 766,370,236 of NC_060138.1, read as the reverse complement.
TGGACGGCCAAGTAAAATGTTATGCGTCCATTTGCTGTTAGGATGGAATGCGTGGGTGGTATTTCCAGGTAGTGCAGAATGTGGAACACGGAAAACTTAGTTTTACCCTTTATTAATATAGACGGTGCGACAATGCATTATGCGCGTCTGATAACCCGTCATCACTGTGCCGAGGGCGATACATATTCGCAACTGGCCGGTCTCAGACCGCTCTTCGTAGCTGGTGGCTGTGTACACGCCACGGCACGCGACTCAGATTGCATTTCCCGTCAGCATTCCTCGTGATAAGCACACAGCGCAGCGACTCTGGTGCTACCCACTACGGCCATACAATTCTGCCATTACAATCACCCTCCTTCATGAAAATGAGCTACCGAAGGTTGCTCGAGACGCCCTCCTGGGCGTCATGCATTTGTCTCACCAATGGCAGCGTTGGGGGGCACTTCAACATTTATTTTGTTTGCAGACACAGTGACGGTGGGCATTGATGAGCGGGTTTTCAGGACAACAATTTAATACATTACATAGGCTGTACATACAGGAGACATCAATAAAAGCACAAAGAACACAAAACTGACAATCAAATTGGGTTAGCATTATTGGAAGATTCAGTAGACTTAATTTTAGTTGCTACTTCTAAGAAATTTAACTCATTATTAGTATTTATTACACTTTCATGGATATCCGCAATTAAACTGTCATCCTCGGGTAAGCTGGACAGAGAATGATTTGCATAGGTCAGTAAGTATGATTCATTGTAATAAACAGGTAACATCCTTGTTAAAGGGAATTTTGCATCTGCATGAAAGGTGGTTGGCAATACAGAAGGCATTTCAAACAGATCACACGATAAATCACAGTGCATAACATTCAGAATTAATCCACTACCAGTTAATTTGAATGTGAAAGGTAGTCCATGTGTGTCAAACGTTTTACAGGTATATGTGATTTCGAGAGTCAAGTTAAACAAATATATTATACCTTCAGAATATCTTTTAAGGAATGGTTGATGAAGATGCATTAAAATCCTAGGGCAATCACCGTGAGGCAGATTGTTCATAAACAAATTTTTCTCACAACTGTACACTCTAGTACCTAAGAATACTGCCATCTCTGGGCAAATTAGCTTATGACAACGTTTACACTTACGAACATCATGTTCATTCAGGGATACAAAATATTTTCTATCTTTAGCTGATACATTGCGTGAATACCTACTTGGTTCCATTTCACAGGGTAAGTATGAATTTTATACATTTCAAAATTATCCTTGGATCTGGCAATCGGTATAGAAACAATTAAAGTTAATTGATCTTCAATCATTAAAGAATATGTGGTAGTTAATCTGTAATAAGCATATAATTTGTAGGAATTGACAGGGTAAATCATGGTAGATGATGCATCTAGCTTACATTCAATCAACAGCAACACTTGTAAAAATTGGTCTGGATGCAATAAAACACTATTCAAGCAATTGTTTGAACTACTTTCTAAGGCTCTTCTTAAATTGAGAGCATCAAATTTAGCATTTGATAAACTGTCAGTAATTCTTAACAGTAGGGTGTTTAAATCTAAATGTGCACTCACAGCTTGAAGAATTGCATATAATTCACAGATGGTTGCATTCATTTCACCACGAATTCTGTTAAAATGTGTAATGAACTCTTTCACAATTTGTTCAATAAACAATGTGTGGTTAGTAACGGTCTTCTGCATATTTCTTAGAAAGGTTAATTGAATTTGTGTTAGACTGCTGCTCTAGAGCTAGTATTTTATCCTTTATATCCAATAGTTCTTGGCTAGTTAATGTACCAAATACAGTACAAAGAACTTGACCTCCAAATTCAAATCAGGCATGTTTGTGCTTAATCAAGCTTTTACATGGCAAGAGTTTTAAAAAACAGTTAATCTCTTGCTCATAGCTAGCGAAAGTGGATTCTACTTGCATTTTTGCAGCAATCCAGTTGTTATACCAAGAGGTTCCAGTTTCCAAGACTGTATCATTATTCTTAATTGAACAGATCAAATCAATTTGTTTTTTAACAGAATCAAATTGTTGATGAATCTCAGACAAATTATATTTAAGCACGATTGTAGCACTGTGTGTTGAGTCTACCATGTCTGATTGTGGTTCAAATAACACACCTGCATTCTGTGATACTACATCTACAACATTAATGGAACACACTAACATATCAAAAACTGGAATTACAGTAAACATGGTAAATAAGTTCTACACACTAGAATTAAACAATGAATAAGAAGAAATATGCATCTTCGGTGACCTGTGGAACAGATATTATTTACATTTGAGCACCTGGTGCAATAGCTGTGATTTTATGTTGCACATCACATTCACATATGCACTCGGCTAAATGCAACACACCTTGCATTCACTCACACTACACATGTTTACGGAACTTGTAAGTGCGCCTTGGGCTGGATCGCTGGGTTGGCGGCGGTGACGCCTCGGGCTCGAAGTCTGGACTGTGAACTCATGGTGCTCGGCTCCTGGATTTTGGAGCAGCTGGTCTGCCCCTCAGTTGGCCCTTGCCGTCGTCCTGCATTGCTACAGGGAATCTACCCAGGTGGGCTTTACACGGTTGACATGGACGACAACTGAATGAAAAGGCAGTTGGAGCTTTAGAGTGACAGGTGACACCACCTCCAATTTGGGTATGGTTCCTTCCAAAACTTCTTAAACTTCTTGACCTGCGACTTCTTTAGCACTACATTGCCCAGGTAGACAAAGTCTCCCATTCGATACTGCGGCACGACTGCTTGGCAATCATGTTGCTTGGCTTGCTGAAGGAAGGACTGATGATTCCACTGTTTCACTTGCTTCCATGCTTCAGTTTGCAAGCTAACTCCCTTATGTGTTCATTGCTGATTCCAGCTGTCAACCGTGCAAAGTCCAAGGGTGAACGCATCTTCTGTCCATATACAATTTCTTAGGGACTGATGCCCGCTGATGAGTGCATTTTAGCATTGTAGGCATTTACAACATATGGAAGACAGATGTCCCAATTATCGTGTTTGCTGCTTACATAGTGGCTAAGCAACATTTTAATGATGGTTCTGTGTACTCTCTCAATGTGACCATTGCCTTCAGGGTGTGCTGGTGTGGTTCTCAACTGCGTTATTTGCATCAGCTTACATATTTGTTTAAGTAAATCACTCATAAAATTCGTCCCTTGGTCACTGATAATGCTTAATGGAGATCCAAACTTTAGAATCCATTCCTTCACAAAAACTTTAACTATGGTTTCAGCACTTTGATCAGGTATTGGTACCATCATAAGATATCTGGAGAAATGACATCTAAACCAATTCTTTCAAAAAGTTCACTAGCCTCCAGCAGTTCTTGTAATGGTGCCGTAGTTCTTCCTGAATCATTCCGTCTATTGCAGGAGTCACATTGTGAGACAAACTCAAATACGTCAGCCTTACGACTTGGCCACCAATACTTTTAAGCTACTTTGATATTAGTTGCCTTTTTACCGCAGTGTCCTGATAGTAAGGAATCATGTTGTTCAGTTAGGATTTGCTCTCTCATGCTTCCTGGAATAACTAGGCGATTCCCTTTGTTAGTAACTTTGTACAGCAATCCATCTATTTCAACGAACTGTTGATCATTTTTCCCTATTTCACATTGTGGATCTTCTTCTTGGGCTACTTTTAATTCCTCCTTACAGCTTATGGTGACACAAACACGAACCTTACGACTTATCGCATGAGCATTCACGTGTTGTTTCCCAGGACGCTGGATAACTGTGAATTGGTAAGCGCTCAGTTCTAATGCCCATCTTGTTAGTCTCGAACTGGGATCCTTTAAGCTCAACAGCCATGTAAGTGCGGCATGGTCTGTGATTACAGTGAATTCTCTTCCTTTTAAGAAACATCTGTTTTGTTTGATACCAAAGACCAGAGCACATAGTTCCTGTTCAATGGTAGTGTAGTTACATTCCGCCTTATTTAATTGCCGGGAAGCAAATGATACTGGACATTCTTGACCATCAAATTTTTGGGACAAAATAGCACCAACTGAAAAACTTGAAGCATCTGTGGAGAGGATGAAGGGCTTACTGAAATCTGGATAGGTCAAAGCTGGAGCTGTGGTTAGAGCAGTTTTCAGTTTTTCCATTGCATTTTTGCATTCTGTTGACCAATTGAATGTGGCTCTTTTTTAAGTAACTGTGTCACTGGCCTTGCGATATCTGCATAATGGGCTATGAAGTGGCGATAGAAATTCAATAAACCCAAAAATGATTGTAGTTCTTTGACTGTTTGTGGTTCAGGAAAAGTTTTGACAGCTTCAATTAATTTTGGATCAGGGCGGACACCTTCACTGGTTATAACGTGTCCAAGGTACTTCACTTCACTTTGTGCGAAGTGACATTTATCTATCGATAAAGACAAGTTCGCACTTCTGATATGCTCAAATACTGCTTGATGTCTCTCAGTGTGTTGCCTCATGTTTTCACCAAAAATTATCACATCGTCAAGGTATACAAGAGCTTGTGTTAGGGTGAGCCCACGTAAAACAGAATCCATTAGGCATTGGAAGGTAGCTGGGGCATTACATAGTCCAAAGGGCATATGGAAGTATTTGTACACTCCTGTTGCAGTTACAAATGAAGTTTTTGCTTGATCTTCTGGATGCACTGTTAATTGGTGATATGCACTAGTTAGATCACAGGCTGAGAATATGTGACATCTGCAGAAATAGTCCAGGGTTTCTACCAAGTTTGGTAACGGGTAAATGTCTGGTGTGGTGACAGCATTTAAAGCTCGGTAATCAACGCAAAATTGGAACTGTGGTTCGCCCGAAACAGATTTCTTCTTTACTAGGACCACTGGTGATGACCATGGTGGATCAGCAGGATCTCTTGGTTTAATACACTCCTGGAAATTGAAATAAGAACACCGTGAATTCATTGTCCCAGGAAGGGGAAACTTTATTGACACATTCCTGGGGTCAGATACATCACATGATCACACTGACAGAACCACAGGCACATAGACACAGGCAACAGAGCATGCACAATGTCAGCACTAGTACAGTGTATATCCACCTTATGCAGCAATGCAGGCTGCTATTCTCCCATGGAGACGATCGTAGAGATGCTGGATGTAGTCCTGTGGAACGGCTTGCCATGCCATTTCCACCTGGCGCCTCAGTTGGACCAGCGTTCGTGCTGGACGTGCAGACCGCGTGAGACGACGCTTCATCCAGTCCCAAACATGCTCAATGGGGGACAGATCCGGAGATCTTGCTGGCCAGGGTAGTTGACTTACACCTTCTAGAGCACGTTGGGTGGCACGGGATACATGCGGACGTTCATTGTCCTGTTGGAACAGCAAGTTCCCTTGCCGGTCTAGGAATGGTAGAACGATGGGTTAGATGACGGTTTGGATGTACCGTGCACTATTCAGTGTCCCCTCGACGATCACCAGTGGTGTACGGCCAGTGTAGGAGATCGCTCCCCACACCATGATGCCGGGTGTTGGCCCTGTGTGCCTCGGTCGTATGCAGTCCTGATTGTGGCGCTCACCTGCACGGCGCCAAACACGCATACGACCATCATTGGCACCAAGGCAGAAGCGACTCTCTTGGCTGAAGACGACACGTCTCCATTCGTCCCTCCATTCACGCCTGTCGCGACACCACTGGAGGCGGGCTGCACGATGTTGGGGCGTGAGCGGAAGACGGCCTAACGGTGTGCGGGACCGTAGCCCAGCTCCATGGAGACGGTTGTGAATGGTCCTCGCCGATACCCCAGGAGCAACAGTGTCCCTAATTTGCTGGGAAGTGGCGGTGCGGTCCCCTACGGCACTGCGTAGGATCCTACGGTCTTGGCGTGCATCCGTGCGTCGCTGCGGTCCGGTCCCAGGTCGACGGGCACATGCACCTTCCGCCGACCACTGGCGACAACATCGATGTACTGTGGAGACCTCACGCCCCACGTGTTGAGCAATTCGGCGGTACGTCCACCCGGCCTCCCGCATGCCCACTATATGCCCTCGCTCAAAGTCCGTCAACTGCACATACGGTTCACGTCCACGCTGTCGCGGCATGCTACCAGTGTTAAAGACTGCGATGGAGCTCCGTATGCCACGGCAAACTGGCTGACACTGACGGCGGCGGTGCACAAATGCTGCGCAGCTAGCGCCATTCGACGGCCAACACCGCGGTTCCTGGTGTGTCCGCTGTGCCGTGCGTGTGATCATTGCTTGTACAGCCCTCTCGCAGTGTCCGGAGCAAGTATGGTGGGTCTGACACACCGGTGTCCATGTGTTCTTTTTTCCATTTCCAGGAGTGTAATTCTGGCCTCTAGTTGTTCTTCGACCAATTCTCTTTGACTGAATGGAATTCAGTAAGGCTTCTGCGTGATTGGTGCTGCATTTCCAGTGTGTATGCGATGCTGAACTAAGTGAGTAACAAGTAAATTTGAACGTTCTCTGAAAAGATCTGAATACTCTAACAGAACAGGTGCTAAAATCTTCTGATCATCAGCTGACAAATGTTCAATCTTCTTCCAAATTTTGTTCTTTAATTCGATTTCATTTTCAGCTCCTTGTTTCAATGTTTCAATATCATTACAAGAATCTGTTTTCATGACTGCTACATCTGATGCTTTGTTTGGAATTGGTATTACCTCATCTTTACTTGTGCTGGACACTTCAGCAACCTTCATTCCTCATGGCAAAACGACATCTGTATTCCTCATATTTGTTATTGTTATTGGGACTCTCGCCACGTTCGGCCTCACCATTGTAGCTACGCCTATACTTTGGGCAACATAACGATGCATTGTGTCCAATAATTCACAATTTTCTGACCTTCTGGTCAACAACAGAGCTCCTTTTCTGATCAGTGGCAACTTTACTTCAACATGGATTGTCTTTCCTGTTCCCTGAGGAACTTGCTGTGACTGAGTAATTTGTATTTCGACTCGGAGGGTTCCAACTGATGCGTCAGTCGGGGTGATCAGTCCCTCGATGTCAGAATTTCGGCTCCTTTGAGTGGGACATGAAGAATGATTTTCCAGGTTGTAATTGTTGTGACCTAGTCTGATCCTTCCTTCTGCAACAAATATCTCTGCCCCGTTAGCGGATAAGAAATCAAATCCAAGTACACCATCATAGTGCATTTCATTATTAGAAACCACTTGCACCATTGCTGTGTATTTGTTCTGGCCTAGGCACAATTCTATGTCAATTTCTCCATAGTTACATAGTTTCCCACCATTCAGCCCCCGCACATTAAACACTGGCGGTCTCAGCTTGTCCCTTTGTCTATAGAACACCACATCAATGAGGTCTGTGCTCCTGTGTCAATCAATAATTTAATATTTTTTCCACAGTAAACAGCACTTATCATGAAGTCATTATCAAATTGATTTTCAGCTGCACTAACAGGAATCACTGCCTCAGGCAACAGGCGTATGCTGTGGTGGCACATACGTCCTCGCACTTGTTTAAAGATCTGCCGAGTTGTCTGCTGCTCACATTTGGTTTCTTCTTGTTGCGACAGTTCCTCGCTAAGTGAGCCTGTATCCCACAGTTGTGGCAGGTCCTGTTCTCCTTACAGTCCTTGCACTTGTGACCAGGCCTATTGCATCAGTAACATTCCACATTTGAGTTGAACATGCAATGTTCTTCTTTTTCCATGTCATTTGAGTGTCTCAATGCTTCGACAAAACCAACAGCTGCTCCTACTGCTTCTTGAAATGTTTTACAGCGTGAGAGCCTGACTGCTTTGTTTACTTCTTCCCCATACAACCCATGGATGAATGTGTCAAGAGCTCTCTGATCGGCTTCGAAAAGCTCGATCCGGTTCTCATTTTCGTCCTCTACAAGCTCGTAGGTCTGAACATTTATGTTTCGGATTCTATCAGCGAATTGCTCGATAGATTCATCATGCCACATGCACAAACTATGAAGTTGCTCACAGTAGAATCTGATTGCATTTTTGCGTTTGAACCTTTGAAGCACTACTGTCTTAAAATCATTGTAAACTTCTGTTTTCATGCAAATCAGCTCTGCGCTAATGAAATCTCCAGCTCCATGGATTCTCAATTTAGCAACTGCTAGCTTATCTGAATCAGTCCACGAACCCAACAGAGCTGCTGCGCCTTCGAGTTTCCGAAAAAATACTTTCACATCTTCCTCAGGTTTTCCACTGAACACTGGTACAGGTGGCAACAGTAAAAAATTCTTTATTGGAACAGAAGTGCCATCATGTGACAAATCAACTGGGAGGCTATGCTCACTTTTATCTGCTTTTAATTGTTGTATCTCTCTTCGTAGTTCTTCTATAACGGTTTGGAGATTGACCGTGTTACTCACGTTTGCATCTACCATTTTGAATGCAGCCTATGCTGGTCACTCAATACAGAAAAATTTAAAATCCATCACTGCCTTTCATTTTAAGCCAATCTGAGTAGACTAACCTGAATTCTAGCACTGCATGTCCCCGTGTTGTCGGACGATGTCGTTGGCTACTGCTGTGTTGTCGCGAAGATGCTCCAATGTTAAGTTTGCACATCGCTGCACTTTTCATGACTGTAGGTTTTCCGAAAATAATCCCACACCTGGCACCACTTTTTCTGACGGGGTCTTTTGGACGGCCAAGTAAAATGTTATTGCGTCCATTAGTGCAGAATGTGGAACATGGAAAACTTAGTTTTACCCTTTATTAATATAGACGGTGCAACAATGCATTATGCGCGTCTGGTAACCCGTCATCACTGTGTCGAGAGCGATACATGTTCACAACTGGCCGGTCTCAGACTGCTCTTTGTAGCCGGTGGCTGTGTACACGCCACGGCGCACGACTCGGATTGCATTTCCCGTCAGCATTCCATGTGATAAGCACACAGCGCGGCGACTCTGGCACTGTCCGCTACAGTCGTACAATTCTGCCGCTTCATTCATCACAGAGCTGAATAATATGTCAGTTCTAACACTTTTAGTCAGATAATGGAAATTTTTTTGAACCACTTATGTTGGGCTTCCCTTTGTCATAAGCTTAAAACTCTTATATTGTAGAAGAAAATGTTTCAAACTTGCTGATTGGAGATACTTTGATTGAGTAGAAACAAATCCAAGAACAAAGATGTAAAATATGTTCTTAATGAGTGTAATGAGCTGATGGTAAACAGCTGATCCTCTTTAAATGTCTAGAAGGAACACACTGCAAACGTTTGCTTTCACCAGCAACAAAAATTGTTTGAGATATAACTGAAGAATCAATCATGAATGCTACTTTAAAGAAAAAGTTGTTTTCATTGATTGCGTTCCACAACTTTGATAAATTACACAATTATGTGTAAGTGACATTACTTATAAATATTATATCTTGACATTTGCTTTGTGATACGCACTTATGTAACACATACTATTAACAAAAACGTTTGCTAGAAAATGGTCTCAGACTGAAATTGGTTGTTAAATTAAAAATAAATTACGCAGAAGCTTCAAGTGTTGTCAATTCTAATGACTTATCTTTGGTGAAAAATAAGTGAACCAAATGCATAATATTATAAAATTAAGTTATCTAATAATAATAATAATAAAAGTTTAATAATGACAGTATAAGTTTATCTAACAATACCAATGAGCAGTCATGGAACACAATTAGAGTGAAGACATTCATTGTTTTTTCACATTAACTTAGCAGTAGTCACATGCTACAGGATGTAAAAATCTCATATTAATTCAATGAATGGAAACTTACATTAATTCTCCGTTATCAGTATCTATGAGTGATAGCAAAGGAAATAAGTAAAACGAGGTATCTGAAGAAAATGATCTTCCAGACAATGATTTCTGAACTTCTAAGCTGTTGTGGATCATTTTGCCTTTGTTTGATTGAGCTAACATCTTGCACACATCACTTTTTTGTTCACTGAAATAAACAAGGGGAAAGGAGCTGAACTTTTATTAGAAAGTGGAAAAATGAGCATAGACAAAACTGAGCGGAAGGATTTTGGTGGCTAATACATTGCTGTAATTCAAATGTTTTGATTACATACTTTTTTCCCCAATTTTTCACCATTAACATCCTATATGGTTAATGTCTGTGTTTGTAAATCAGAGTGAACACACAACCACCAAATGAGTTACACACTCAAGCCATAGGAGCATGTAATGAAAGAGATGAATATAGGCTGAAGGGATGCTTAGTTTGATCCAAATCTCGAACAAAAGAATTTTTTGGAAGTTCATCTGGTAGGAAAGGTTATTAAACTCATCAATGAGCTGTTACCGACTGCACGTTGGTGACAGTGATAAGCAGCTTACAAGTATATCCCATAGTGACTGTCTTTGGGGATATTTGATTTACAACCTTTGCCTTTCAAGGAGTCAGACAAAGGTCAGTTATTCCTAAACTTGAGGTTATTCAGGGATGAAAATGCTTCAGTGAATGATCGATGGAAAGACTTATACTGATTAAAATACGAGGCGTGTTTTTTAAGTAAGTACCGTTTTGAAATTAAAAAACGACGTACTAAGATATCTCAATAATTTTATTTTTACATGAAAGCCTGTACCTTAATCTATGCACTGACGCCATTACAGTCTGATTCTTCCTTGTTTACGTTGTGTACTGAGTGTTTAAGATGCCTTCGATAATCGTGAGTCCCGCCGACTGTGGAGTACAGACTGTTATAAGATTTCTTAGTGCTAAAGGCCTAAAAGCGATGGATATTCATCATGAGATCTGTGCAGTTTATGGAGAAAACATTATGAGTGATGGAATGGTAGGAAAGTGGGTGAGAGCATTTAAAGGTGGCTGCACAAATGTGCATGATGAACAACGCAGTGGGCGTCCTTCAGTCTTTAATGAAAGCTTGGTGCAGGAAGTGGACAATAAGGAGAGAGAAAACAGATGTTTCACAATTTCCTCCTTGCGGGATGACTTTCCTAATGTTTCTCATAGTGTTTTGTATGGCATTGTGACCGAGCACTTGAATTACCGAAAACTGTGCGCACGTTGGGTACCGAAAATGTTGATGGATGTGCACAAAATCAAACATTTAGACAGTGCATTGACTTTCCTTAAGTGGTACCACAACGATGGTGATGATTTCTTAAGCCAAATTGTTACGGGCGATGAAACATGGGTGGCCTACATCACACCAGAATCAAAGCAACAGTCCATGGAAGTTGCGCAAGGGCATTGTTTTGCTGCAAGACAATGCCCGTTCACATGTGGCGAATCAGACCAAAGATCTCATCACATCTTTTCGATGGGAAACTCTAGATCGTCCTCCGTACAGCCCCGATCTTGCGCCCAGTGACTACCATCTGTTCCTGCACTTGAAGAAACACCTGGGCGGTCAGCATCTTCAAGATGATGCTGAAGTCAAAACAGTGGTGATACAGTGGTTAACAAGTCAGGTGACAGACTTCTGTGAGGAGAGTATTCAAAAACTGGTACAACGTTATGATAAGTGCCTCAGTATTGACAGAAATTATGTATAAAAGTAGATTAAGGTACAGGCTTTCTTGTAAAAATAAAATTATTGAAATATCTTAGCACATCTTTTTTTAAATTTCAAAATGGTACTTACTTAAAAAACACGCCTCATAATTCAGAAACAAGTAACTCTGGAATTAAAGGCTGCTGCCAGCAGAAATAAATCAAATGTGAAATAAATTAAATAGTGATAAATTACTTAACAAACCTCTGATGGGCAGTAGAAAATGGCAATAGAAGTGAAAAATAGAAGTGAAGGGAAAAAACTGTAGAGTTAGGACAGATTTAGGAGTTCATTGTTAATGTATTATGTCAACTTAACTGGGATGACATAAAGAGGTACATAAAAACTAAAAGTTACAGAATAATTATTATCTGTGAAGTATGATAGTAGATGAAATGTTCATACACTGAACTAAACCTAAAATTTTAGTCTTTTTAGCTCATGGGATTTTATTGAATGTCTTTAAATTCAGAGTTTGTTACTCATTTTTGTTACTTCTGTGGTTGTTAATTTCACGCCCCAAAGACCATATATTCTGCAAATTAAACTGTAAGATGTCTAACAATTTTAGCCCATTTTCTTGACTGACATTTAATTCATGTACAATAGAGGCAGTGAAGGAGATAAAGGGCTATCTCAATGTGAAAGCTGTTTATTACAAACAGAAAATCAACATTATATGATTTGCTGAAGATGTAGCAGTGGTTGCTGAAAGTGAACAGAACTAGGTCAGGTGGATTAAGCAATGGAACATGTGGTAGCTGATAGCTGTAATGTATGAATCAACAAAAAGGAAACTAAGATAATAGTCCACATAATGGGTGAACATGCTTGATGCTTAAATGATAAACTACTACAAGGGACTTTTGAAGATGTGGACGTCTTTTGCTCTTTCAGAAGTATACCTGATAAAGAAGGATATGTTGGCACAGACTACACAGGGTAGAAGGGATTTCTGCAAAAATAAACAGCTTCTCATGTCCAAAAATGTAAACGCTGATACCAGAGAAAGATTAGTGAAAAGCTATGTTTGGAGCACAGCCCTGTTTAGGTATGAAATATGAACTACCGGGAAGACAGAAACGAACTGATTAAAGCCCTGTGGTTCTATGGGAGACTGTTGGATTGATATTGAAAGACAATAATTACAATTCAGTTATATAAAAAGGAAAAGTCACGTGAGAGAACAGTAAACTTAAAAGGAGACAAAATTGCTGGGTATTGTTTAATTTATGAAGGGGAATTGATAGGCTGGAGTTCTATAAATTTTCTATGCCAACCACAGCCATATCATACAAAACATCCTTTTTTTATACCAAAACCCATTTTATTAAAATGTTCTGACTTCTTATATAATAAATTTTAGTTATAAGTGTTTGTTATGCACATACCATACCCTTCAAAATTATTATAGGAAACATAAAATGGTCTGCAGCGCAAAGTATGAATGTTTGATTACACACGTGATAAGCCAGGCCTAAAAAGAAGATGAAATTTACAAGTCTGAGGTTTTGAAAAAGTCTGTAACAGATGACTGTTTCCCTCCTTTAGCACTCTTCCATGCTGCAGTATCCCTCCACTTATGCAAATAGATGATTTCAGCTGGTGTTGCTTCCTCTCACTCATGAATGCCTCAGTCATCCCGAACCCTTCTGAATGTGGGATGAGATTTCTCATATCATCGAAGTTTGCCTATTCCTTTTGTTTTACTTCACCCAGTGTCATCAATTCCACAGCATTGTTGCCAGTGAGTCCATCAATTTCATCATTTGCCACCCATTCTGTGATGTCCTGTGCATCAACATACTCACAGCCCAGTGCATTTTTGATCAATGAAACGACATCATTTCCATCTTTGACTTCAGTTTCTCACATGGATTCAAGTTAAAATGCCTACTTTTGTGATTTAAAAGAATTTTGCAAGACCTTTCAAGTGTTATGTTTGGAATCTCTTCCCACATTTTGGCCAACCACTTTATGGCATCTAGAAGTCAATTGTCTTCAAAATGGTTGCACAGTCCTCATTTTTATCAATCATAGGTATCAACAAACTGAGAAAACAGTTGTGATACTTCTTCTTATAGTGTTTTAAGGATGCTTGGGTCCATTGGCTGACAAAGAGTGGTCACATTTGGTGATAAAAATCACGCTTAGATATATCCGTGTGTGAGTTCATCACTGGCAGGATGTGAAGGCACATCATCAAGGAACAGCAGAGTTTTCCTCAGTAAATTGGTGTCTTTCAAATCTTTCTCTGCAGCTGGTATGAATTCAGTCTGGAATCAGGTTTTAAATATTTCTGAATTCATCCATGCTTTCATTTGATGAGTGTAATGTAGGAACAGTGACTCCTGATTTTTTAGGTTTTTGAAAGCTCTACATTTCTATGATTTTCCTATTTATGTAAGCCTAAACTTATGGTAGCCAGTTGCGCTACTGCAAGCCAGCACAGTATGTTGTTTCTTATTCTTCTTATATAAGGGTGCAACAGCTTCTGTTTCTGAAGCAAGTGCTCTTAAAGAGGGCAATCTGTAATTTGAACCACTCTCATCACAACTGTACAACTGCTTGCTAGAAATTCGCTCCTAATGAATTAACTTCAAACAATTTTTCCACCAATCCAACCATCCATCACTGGCAATAAGTTCTGAAACTTCTCCTTCTATTTGCTACTGAAATAGCAATGCTTTTTCCTGAAAAATCAGCCCAATAATAGGCAAACTTTTTCCTCATAAATGTTCATGTCACAAGAATGAAGTTTCCTCAACTGTTTTATGCTCAGCTTTCAACATTGTCCTCCTTATTTTTGTTCCACTTCCTCTAGCTTGGGTGGCACACCACTTTTCAGTTTCCACAAAATTTTTCTTCCAATTTCCAACAACACATTTTCCTACCCCTAACTCCACAGCAATAGTTTTGACTGCTTCCCTAGAATCTAGTTGCATTACAGCAGGTAGTTTCTGATCCATAGTCACTACAAGTTTTTCTCATTTATCATCCATTTTGGATTCCTTAATTAAAACACAAAGGACAGCTTAAGGCAACAATTTAGCAATGCACCCACTTTGGATGTCTGATATGCAAATGAAGAAACAAAGAACAACAGGTTGCCAACAGAGCTGCTCTGCCCATGTGTTCATTGTCATTTGTGAGTGCTGGAAGAGGGCTCCCAAGTATCATTAGTTGAAAAGTGGTTCCAGTAATTTATTCAGTTTTAACAATAATACAGTATGTACCTTATAATTTTAACTCCAGAGGCACTAGAAGCATAAAATATTTTGATAGACCACATGGAATTGCAGTCACTGCCCAGTTGCAAAATCTTTGGGAAAGTACAGTAAGTACAATAAATTAACCCTTATTTTATCATGGAGAAGTATTATTATGGCATTAATTAAGTAGACCAAATAGTCACAAACTGAATAGTCAAGAGTCTGCTGTACCACCAATAGATATATTTCAACACAGAGAATACTATGACCAAGATTTTGGGACAGATACTTCCTCATGGAGGAGACAAAAAAAATGGTTCAAATGGCTCTGAGCACTATGGGACTCAACTACTGAGGTCATTAGTCCCCTAGAACTTAGAACTAGTTAAACCTAACTAACCTAAGGACATCACAAACATCCATGCCCGAGGCAGGATTCGAACCTGCGACCGTAGCGGTCTTGCGGTTCCAGACTGCAGCGCCTTTAGCCGCACGGCCACTTCAGCCGGCATGGAGGAGACAAGGATGGTTATACAGCTCACTCAGACCACAGTTTGAGATGGACCCATTCGTTGCTTGAGGAGGAGACAAAGATTGCAGTTAAAACCAATTGTCAATCCTTTAATGTAACAAAATTAAATTCATCTTCTTACAATAGTGAAACATGAAACAGTTGCTTCAGACAATTTTTATTAACCTCATCTCTTTATTCATTTTGTTTCTTCCTTGAAGAAACAAAGCAACCATGTTTCACACCAAAATATTCATGTATCTCTACTTCTAACCTAGGGCAACCTGATCCAGCAAATTAAAACATTGCATCTTCATTCAACAGGTTGTACTATGTTCCTGAGTCCAACACAGTGTCAGGTGCTGTGGATCATCGAACTGAATGAAGTTAACAATTGGGACATCTACTGTACGTTCACATTAACATTTCTGTGTAATGTTTCAGGGCTGAATATGCTCGTTTCCTGTTGTTAATGCACTGCCTTTACCTCTTGGACACTCACCACTTTACAGCATGGGGAATGCCTTGAAAATTTGTTAATGTTTTTATCTCATCTGCATACACTGCTCAAACTTCAAGATATTTATTTGTATGCATTCATGAACCTAATACGGATATCATTTTTTTCATGTCATAAGCCTTCATTTCATATGTTTTGTGCTATAAAAATCCTTAAAACTGAGCATGTGTTGCATACGACTTGACAAATAGTAAAACTATGGTATTTTAAGTGAACTTTTCTAAAACAATAATAAGTAATTTCCTCTCTTTCTTGTATTGTCAGTCTCCCATTAAGAGAATCATACTATCATCAGTATGTATTGCTACGAATTTTTTCTCATTTGACTATACGGTGACTATTAAAATTGTAAGTTATTGACCTCCTTTAAAATAACTTTTTTTTCTCCACCAGTCTGAGGTATTTATGCTTTTGTATCACTATGGGTCCTCTTTAACTGTTGACTCAGCTACTTCTGTCTGTAGGCCCTGTAAGCACCAATAGATAATTCTTGTGGAACAGTCTGATTCTTGTATCACTAGTCTCTCATTTCTGAACAATAGTAAAACACAGTAGACATAATCACTTATGGTATAATGAAGCTGTCCACTGTAAATGTCATTCAATTACAATATAACACGGTTGTGTCCCAGAACTTTTTCATGACAGCCTATTACCTTGATATTATCTTTAAAGAAATAACAAATGATTATGATACCTATTACAGACAACAAGAGAAATACTCTTGAGTCTAATCCATTAGTCATACTCCATCGTTTATCTCCTATAGACTCTTACTTCCCTATTACTCTTCAGTTAAATCATCATTGCCAAAACAGATAAGAAATTGAACAGGGTACACAGGGTGTCTAGCAGTAAAAGAGAAGGTGAAATATATGGCCCCTCCTCCCTTTTAACAATTTACTTTAGTGTGCAGAACTTGCCATAACTTCTCACAGAGATAGCTGCGTGAAGGATTTATTGAATGGTATTCATTCCTTTACTTATTCACTGTGTTCTCTAGAATCTGAAATGAAGGAAACTTTCAAGGATCTGGAATGGTCGAGCTCTAGAGTGTGGCAGCTATTAGAAACCACACTGATAGCTAACTACTGTTAAACTGCTGGAAATTATTTGTGCTTACTCAGGCTAAATTTCACAGAGTTAATTAGCAGTAAAGCTTCTACTTAGAAAATTACTGCTGCTTCCTCAGTAAGCTTATCTCCTACTGCTAGCTAAACACGTATATGATGCCACTGTTGTTTGTCAAAGAACAATAATAATAATAAGAAGAATAAAGTCCTGACTAAAATGATTGCTATTTGTCTTGCATGCAACAGGATTCTTAAATCCTTGAATTTAGATAATCAGGCTTGTAGAAGTGGCTATTAGTTTCTTTTTTCTTAAATTTTCTTTGAAATTTATATAATTTCTCAGTTTCTTACTCTGTGTCAAAACAGGAACTTGTGAGAGACTTTTGGACCATGGTATAGAATTATACTTGGAATTTTGGACAAGAAATACTTTTGTGTCTTGTATTGTGATTGTGTATATCTCAGTTCAACTGAAAATGATTTTAACAGTTATCTGCAATTGTTATTAGAAGATTTAGTATTTCATTAAAAAAAAGAGGGGATCACAACAACTTCCTTCGCTTTAGGTTTCATGCCTCAGAAGATAATGCCATAAGGAAGCAAGGTACAAAATATGAAAAGTAAGCTGGCATTTTTTTCTTCAATGGCAGATCCTTCTAACCGAAAAAAAAAGATGCTGACATTTGCTTTGTCATTAGTTAATCTACAGGTTGCATCCCTTAAAAACTTGTTGCCCAAACAGATTCCAAAGAATTCTACATACAGAGAGTGTCATTTTGTGTATGATTGTTATTGTCTATTTGTTGTTAATTTTTAACATCAATTTTTGTATGTCTACAGAGAGGTATCCTATTCACTATCACAAAAGCAGGAGCTCCAACTTCTTGCTTTTGTCGATGTCAAGGTGCCCCTTACCAGTAATATGTTTATTGAAATGATGCAATAACTGAATGTGATGTTAATGTGGTGTTCCCACACTGCATTCATGTCAAGGTTCAGATGCTGATATTTTTTAGCTACTTTCCTCTGTCCTTGCTTCTCAAAATAAAATTTTGCATGGTATAATTTTATTATTTATTTGTCTTTCTCACACTTGTAATAATGTAAAATCAATGACTGAGACACAGCAAAGAGAACACCCCTACAATTCCCTCATTATGGATTATGTGGTCAAGTCTTAGAACTATAAAGCTGGAGAGAGAAACAAGTCCTGGGAGGTGCTTGGCTGGAACCATGTCTCCAGTAGAAGAATTTTCAGGAGTACATCTGGTAGAAGAGGTTGTAGACCTCATCAAAATGAGCTGTTAGTCACAACACATTGGCCTGAGAGACAAGTGGCTAAGAGGTATGTTCTGTAGTGGTCGCTGGTAGGAAGGTCTGTGCTCCCAGTAGTACCTGCCTCCCACAAATTGTACAATGACTAATGTTCATATACTATGTTTGGTTAAGAAGTGACCAAATTTACAGTCATGTAGGCTGTGTACTATGATTGTCTGCAGTCTTTTGTGAATGACAAACTAGCTAAAAGGAAGTATCCCAAATATCAGGCAGTTCAGTGACAAGGCGTCATTGTCAACATGACATAAAAGATTTGCTTTTCTGAATGCTTCTACCTGTCTTAAATTAACAATGGGCAAAAAAAAAAAAAATTATCAGAATTGTAAATGCTTATTTATTCAAGCAGAATATACAGGATAGTAAAATGAGCAATAATTCACCAATGATACACAAAAATAACAAATTTATTTCTTTCCTGAAAATATTCTCACAATACTATAAATCTAATTTTCATAATGATGTGCTTCTGGGTGTTCAAATGACTTTTTGACTCAATTTTTGTGTCCAACATTTCAATAACTAACCCAGTCATCTTGCTGTGACCAACAATGTCATGCATTTAGTTGGAGTCCAGGTAGTGAGTACATAAAACAATACAGTTCACACCAACTGAAAAGAAGATGTCTGGGTTGGTCTTTGGAGTATTTTGAACAAAAATTGAATCAACAGCTTGATTGAATGCCTGAAAGCTCACCGTTATCCACATAAACCAATCTGAGAGAGATCTAGTTTTCCTTTACAACAGGTCAGAAACAATTATAGTGGAGTCTGAGAGAAAGTGTGGCAAATATCGTAGATCAAAGTATCTTGTACCAAGGAGAGAGAGCTCTATTTAGAGAGAGCTCTATTTAATGCAGAAATCCAGCTCAAATCAAGAATTACACGGCACTACAAGCACTATTGCAAAAATCTTGACCATGTCTTTAACAAGGCAAAAATATATACTATGTACAAAAATCTTGAAATATCAAGAACAAAGCAAAAGCAATTTAAAGCACTACTATGCATGAAACAAATAAACTCAGTAAGGTGAATAATATTCAACTCCCTGAAGATAGTAGGTGTGTGACAGATGATATTGAGTTCAAATCACTGTCTACTAAAGTCAATGAATTTTTCCTAACAGTAGCTGAATAGACAGGGGCAACAAACAGACCATTAACAGAATATCCTTTAGACTTACTTAGACAGGCAGTGCATACGTCTCCACCAGACATCATTTTGCCAAATTATCTGTTGGAAAGACTACACAACTGATTAAGTCACTGAAGATCAGTAACTCTTCTCGCCACAATGGTATTTCAGCCAAAGTCCCAAACTCTTGTACTGACTTGGTACTGATGGCACACTTTTACTTGGTCCCTGAGTGGAGGATGATGGGAGCAGAAGCTCATGATTGGCTCATAGCACACTGGCTCCTTCTCCCAGAGCAGGCAACTTATAAGTTGTAAAAGACACAAACTTATAACAGGTTAATATGTCATAAAAGTGACATGAAAGTTGATGGTGAGAACCAGATACAGCTCCTTCACTGATTTTTATAAATATTATTAATAATCAGTATGGAAAACATGACATATGAATCAGCACTAGAATAACAATGGCTTTAGTGCATAATATTGTTACATCACTAAGGTTGTCAAAAAAGGTAAACATTCCAGAGCAGCACAAAATCAGCTGACTTCCATCGATCACAAACAGGTCAACATTAAGTGTGCAAACAGCAGTGACCTCTTTAGTTACCTTCAAAGACTGTTCCTGAAATACTGAAATAGCACTGTAGTAACTCCCATTTATATAGTGGAGATAAGCAAGTTTTGCTAGGTGTTGTTTGTTTTTTTCCTACCTAAGTCCTTCAGTTCTTCAGTTGTGTCAAGGTCGATGGAGTCATCTATACTACTTTATAGAGACAAGTCATAGTGTAACATTGTTACCAAAATTTTGAAAAGCTACTGGTTAATTTACATCAGATTTTTACACATTACTCTAATAAAAATTTGGGTGGACAGAAATCTTTGAAAGTCCTTGACCAATTTACTTCAAAATTTTCACTTATTACTCTGATAAAGATTTGGATTGACATAGACTATATAAATATCTACAGAGGGATGCAAAAAAATGTAGACACTCTTTAATAGTTAATATCTTTGGAAGAAGATGACATACCATTGCAATTTTGCATGGTAGCAAAGTCCATTGTTTTCTCAACAGATCTTGGTGCATTTTCCAGCAGATGACAGTGCAGCAATGAATGAAGTAAGACTGTCATTTGAGTAATGCAAGGTCATGCTGAAGTGGTACTGGAAGTACGAAACCATGGTGGAGATACAATGGCAATGGTGTAATGTTTATGGAACTCAGCCACCAACACGTACAGCAATATATTGTATTTGGGATAAATTTGAAGCTGTCAGTACTGACCAGGATGTGCATAAAGAAAGGTCTGGCTGACCAAAAATATCAACAAGTCCAGCTCCCAGTGCTGCTGTGTTTCAACATTTTATTAGGTCACCTCAAAAATCTGGGAAGCAGTGTGCAGATGAAAGTGGGGTAAGCCAACCAAGTGTAGGATGAATTCTGAAGGCTGTAAAATGGAAAGCCTATATTCCAAGGTCACTGCATGCTATGAACAAAAGATAGAGTATTGCGAGGCATGCTTCACAAGGATGAATGGTTTGCAGGAATGGTTATCTAGTATGACGAGACGCAGTTCAAACTGAACGACACTGTAAACTACCACAACTGCATGTACCAGGCTCCTGAAAATCCTCACATTCATGTGGAAAAACATGTTAATCTACTGGGTGTTAATGTGTCAGGTGGTCTGTCATTGAGCAATTTGATTGGCCCATTCTTCTTTGAAAGTGCTGTATCTTCATATGCTGCAAACATCAATTTTACCTGCCATCCAAGAGGTATTGGAAAATGGAAGATTTTACCTACAACAAGATGGCGTTCTACCTCACTACCACAGAGATGTTAGAGCCTACTTGGATGAAACTCTACCTGGACAATGGATAGGTCGAAAAGGAGCTGTTGAATACCCACCACAGTCTCCAGACCTTACATCTCTTGACTTCTACCTATAGGAGACCTTGAAAAATAAAGTTTGTTGACAGATGGCAGCTACACTTAATAATGAGAAACCATCATGGCATCCAGTAATGGTATGTCATTTTGTTCCATTAATATTGACTATCAAAAAGTGTCTACATTTTTCTGGACCCCTCTGTATACCTATACTACTACATAAAGACAAGCCATTGCTTAATGTTACTAGCAAATATCTCCAAAGGTTGTTGACGAATTTACTTAATATTTTTAAAGAATACTCTAATAAACATTTTGACAGACATAGGCTACACATTTTTAATGTGTATAGTATGTAAGTATATGTATGCTATGTATACTATATAAAGAGGAAATGTTACAAACATACACACAAAATTCAAGCTTTCACAACAAACAGTTGCTTCATCAGGAAAGAGGGAAGGAGAGGGAAAGACGAAAGGATGTGGGTTTTAAGGGAGAGGGTAAGGAGTCATTCCAATCCCGGGAGCGGAAAGACTTACCTTAGGGGGAAAAAAGGACAGGTATACACTCGCACACACACACATATCTATCCGCACATACACAGACACGAGCAGACATTTGTAAAGGCAAAGATAGATAAAATATAGATAAATACAATATAGTCATCAAACTTACAGCAAAATTTTTGAAAAATGGTTGACTAGTTTACTTTGAATTACACAGTGCTCCAACAAAGGCTTTTTTCTATTTAAAAAAAAAAAAAAACAGCTGTTTGCAAGTTGTCTGTTAAAGCTAACTGTGAAAACCAAAATGCTACCTGTGATAATGTGTACTTTCATTAACATTTTTGCATTCAGTTTTAATTACAATAGCAAATAATTCTCCCAAATATATTCTTTCTCCTTATATATAATTTCAGACAAAAAAATTGTACACAACAATGTGAAGTTTTGTTTTCTTGCTTGTAGACAGTTTCGACAGAAAATAGAGGAGTAGTTTCTATGGCTTATTGGCTTATAATTATAACTTATTGGCTTATGATTATAATACTACTATGGTATCTGAATCACCTGAAATGTTTGTAATCCTACCCATTTGCAGATTAAAATATGTTAAGAACTCTCATTTAAGCTACTATTCTCACAGTTCCAGCAGCTGGAGAGGTCTTTCTCTTATCCTGCATACCAGTTTTGATACCAACTGGTTTCCAGTTTATTTTAAGTGAATTCCCGGTCAAGTTGTTGTTTTCAATAACAATAAACAAGGCTCAAAGTCAGGGGGAGTGTGGAAAAGGGGATAAGGGGATGGACAGAGGGGCAAGGGTGGAAACTGTCATATAGAGGGGTAAGAGGAGATAGAAAGAGAGGAGAAAATGCAAAGAGATAGGAGGGAGGAGCTTATGGACAGAGAGAGGGGGAGGATGGGGTGAGAGAAAAAAGCGAGAGGTGAGGAGGGGATGGAGAGAGAGAAGGGGTAGAAGGTGATAAGGACTATATCTAATTTCCATACACATATAGCACCTTTAAAGCACTGCTGGGTTCACTGGTATCTTAATGATAGAAAACAGAGGGTCGCATTAATGAATTATACAACAGAAAAAAGACTAAATTCAGAATGAGGAAACATGAACTCTGGTGTACCACAAAATATGGTGCTTGGCCTACTTCTGTTCTTGGCCAACGTAAATGATTTACCTAAGACTCTGGAGGACTCTTCAAGAACTATGATGTTTACTAATGATACTAGTTTACTTATCAAGCACTCAAACAAATTCATAGTGGATATAGCAAACAGTAAACAATTTCATATTTATAAAGACTTATTCCTGTTTCAGATGAAGTAAAATGAATTTTTACAAGCCTAAGAAACAGATATCAACAGACATACACTGTATGAGGTTGCATGTGCAAAGCTTCTTTGCATGCAGATGGATTGTAAACTGAGATGCTAAGATTGCATGGATAAGTTAACCAAAAAGCTCATTCCTTGTGCTTTACACTTAGGTATCTTTCTTATTATGTTGACCTGTGGACATTAGTGCAGGCACACTTTGTGTACTTCCACTCACAATCTTCTGGGACAATGTAGTTAAGGGCAAAGACGTTAGTTAATTAGTTTCATGATCCCTAGATCATTTGTATGATTAATCATAATGTAAATATGGCTACATTCTGACCATTTAATGGTTTTTTTTCTGAACATTGAGTTAATAAAATATACCCACCACCACCACCTTTTTACATATTACCTAAATAGAAATTCTTCTATGAAACAGAAGTACTCACCAAGGAGAAACTTATCAGTTCATTTTCAAATTTATCTTTGCTGTCTGTCAGACATTTTATATCACTGGGTAGGTGATCAAAAATTTTGGCGACAGCATTGTGCACCCCCTTTTTGTGTCAGATGTGGAGTAATTAATATCATTTTTTCTTCTAGTATTTTAATTATGTACCACATTGTTCCTTTTGAACTGAAATGGATTATTTACTACAAACTATTTGAGGGAATAAATATATCATGAAACAGTATCAAAATCCCTAACAAATGTCTAAAAGATTATTGGGTTGAGCACTACAAGTATCTTAAAGATGAAATACCCCAGTCATTATTCCATATGACATTATTGAATAAAATATCCTAAATGTGCCAAATTATTGTCTTGGTTCTCCCCAAGATTTTCAATGATTTGAAGTGCAAATGGGCAACAAATTTTGAAATTTCCACTCTAGTATTTACTTCCTCGCCACGTGTTACACTTACCATTGGTGTAGTATCTCTACATTTGCAGAAATTAACATGTTACATCTTTTTGAAACTGACAGTGAGACCATTTACAGAAAACCATTCAACAATCCCTTTAAGAACATTATTTGCCCTTTATTCTGTTGCTGTTTGTGCATATGTATTGTTACAATGGTAGTGACATGTGCAAAAATAACGACTTCTGCAGTTTTGCATTAGACAGGAAGTCATTTACATATACTAGAAACAGTACTCAACCTAAGATTCAGCCCTGTGGACTCCAAAAGCAATTTCTCCCCAGTCTGAAGAATCTTACATGCTTACGTTGGTTCTGTTATTAAGCACCACTTCCTGCGTTATTTTGGTCAGATATGACTTTATCCAGTGGCTGGCTATATCATGAATTCCATAAAACCTCAGTTTATCTATGATAATATTATTATACTGAAGCCTGCAGTAATAATATTGTATAAAGTTGAGAACCGAAAATCTTGTATTTCTTGTAGATGCTTTGCATTGATTAATCTATGCAAATTCATCAAGGACTAAGTAATATGTCAATGCTGCCTCTAGTACAGAAGTTAAAAGGAAGAAGAAGAAGAAGAAGAAGAAGAAGAAGGAGGAGGAGGAGGAGGAGGAGGAGGAGGAGGAGGGGGGGGGGGGGGGGGGGGGAGAAACCTAGACATATAGATGTTGACAGTTATTGACTCAGATAAGTTTAGGATGGCTGAAATGTTCTGTAGTGCCTTATCATGCCTTCCTAAAGTTTGTTGTTAAGCATGTCATGTGTAATTAAGTTTGTTGGAACTTAGTAAGCTACAATCAGTCCGCTCACCTGTTTTTCCAATTTGTGAGCTTAGGCATTTCTTGTAAGTACTGCATCTGCAGATAAAGTGATATTTGAAAGTGTATCTCCTGCAAAACATAATATAGTTTCCTTGGTTTTGTAGCCATAGTTTAGCACTAATGTGCAATAAGCAAACTGCTTAAAAAAGCTACATCAAACAAGTAAGTAGCTACACAGAAAAGATGATACATAGATGTCACAAATAAACGCAATGAAAAGAAGGTTTGTGTAAAAATTCATTAAATATTGAAGCTACTATAGTACTATAAAGGCAATAAAGTTCATAGAATTCCAATGAGCAAAAAAAATTTGTTCCAGCTTTCACGAGCTCATGTTGATGCTGCATGATACACTGCGACAGCAATGTCGATCCAGATGCAGCATTTTTTGTCTTAAATGTATAAACATTAAATAACTACAGACTACTAGCAGGTTTCTAAATTTGATGTACAAGTAAATTGGTAGCTCTTTCCGGAATAATAAATAATCTTTCAGCAAAGCTGTTTGTGGCCTTTATTGGCAAACTGGTGTTAACAATTTGTGTGAATATCCAAAAGATTTTTGTTTCTCATTATTTTGTTTAGCTGTGCAAAAGACGTGAGGCATACATGAGGAAAAGAATTTTGCATATTGTTGCAGGAAACTGCTTTGTATCCAGTAAGAAATGTTTCTGTGTACTTTTTCCCCTTAAAAAAAGAGAGGGGACAGTGGGGGGGGCGAGAAAGATGTCATTAAGATCAACATGA
The DNA here is from genome assembly GCF_021461385.2 of Schistocerca piceifrons. Lineage (NCBI taxonomy): Eukaryota > Metazoa > Arthropoda > Insecta > Orthoptera > Acrididae > Schistocerca > Schistocerca piceifrons. The sequence continues at coordinate 766,344,719 of NC_060138.1, read as the reverse complement.
AGGTGAGAAATTATGATAAACTACAATACTGTAAATTCATGGAAGAAAGCAATAAACAAAGTTGAGCCCGAGTATGAGCAGCCTGCAGCTGATGAATGGGTGGTGTGTAGCATAATATATTTCACTGGAGAACTGAAAAAATGTGTAAATAATTTAACTCACACAAATTTGATCATTGTGAATGTTCCACAACATCATTATTTTCTGAACTGTTCATGTGTGAACCTTGAAATCAGTCTCACAAGCAAGAGTTCCACAGAAATATGTATTCATTTCCAGAAAGTTGATGTTATAAACAAACATTTTGGAATGAAGGCTCTAGACAGCTCACTGCCTTAATTTAAATGAAATGCATCAGGAAAGGAGGTACTTGTAGATAAAATGTTTACTTGTATTTCACAGGACAATGAAATTGCAAATTATGAAGTGGTTTAAACACAGTAGGCCAGAAAATAACAATCAGTTAGTAAAACAGACACAAATTACAAAATGGTTCAAACCAATAAGAATGGAGTAGAAATTTTACAAGCCTCCAAAAACAACTTCACTACTTGACCATCACCAGGAAGCAAAAACAACACTCAACAAATACACCAAGAATTTTTTAGGCATGACATCAGCTGCAGAAGAAGAAAACGAAGTACCAGCTGCAACAGAAAAAAACACAACAGCCAAGCAGACTGCACAAGGAACAGCAAGCAGATGAAAAGTAGTGCATCCATCTCCTCTGAAAGAATTTTTAACTACAGATACAAAGAACAAGAACTACCCAAGATAAGTGACACCGCTACAAACAAGTCTAATCTGTCCATCTTCCATCAAAACATTAGGGGACTTAGCAGCAAAGTAGATCAGCTATCAGTTAATATAAATGACAGAAATTGTACGAACAATGGTAAAATATTATGTTTTACAGAATATCATATCACAAATGTCAATAACTTGTTACTTTTAGATTCTAACTACAACATTGCAAGCTACTACTCTAGGGACAACAAGGAAAGAGGTGGTGTAGCTACTTTTGTCGAAAAAAATATGTCATATATAGAGCAATAGATGTAAGGAAATACTGTTTACAACAACTGTTTGAAGCTTATGTTACAGTAGATAGCTCCCCACCTGGAAATAACTTTAGGGTCTTTTTGGTTCATATAGAAATATTGTTATCTGTTTTATTTTGTAAAAATAATGAAATTATCATTCTGGGGGATCTTAATGAAGACTTTTTATGTGAACACAACAAAAAAGTAGAGCTCCAACATCTGATGAATTCATATAATCTTCTTCCAGTAGTTTGACCTTCACAATACGATTTCACCTGAGAGTCAGACTTTGACAGACAATATATTTGTAGATTTCAATAGGTACCACAGCTTCACTGTCACCTCTGTCTTGGATGGACTCTCTGGCCATGATGGACAACTCCTCACTCAGCATGACAGTACAGCCTTCAAGAAATTAATCCTCACCTGGAAATCTATTAGACCAATGACTAGTGATGCACTTGAAACATTTAAACAAAAACTGCAACAAATGGACTGGAGCCCAGTATACAGGGTGAATGAGAGAAACCCTGGACCACAAAGGAATTAAACAATGATGTAAAACAAAGAGAGAACTTAACATTGCAGTTAGAATGTCTGAAGACATAATGAAAACAGGCCATTATGAAATGTACTGTAAGATACTAAAGAAGGTAATATATATATCATAAGCATTGTATTATGAGAAAGACATTGATTACTCAAATAACAAAACGAAGACTGCTTGGAATATTGTTAGAAGGGAGGCAGGGAAAACCATAAGAACTTTTGAAGCAGCCAATATTTTCAACAACTACTTCTTGTCAGTTTCAGAACAAACAGGCTGCAAGAGCTCTGTTAATGAAGTTCTGAGTCATATGCAAAAGACTATGCACTCTATGCTTTTACAAATAAAGTTCTGGATTCAATTAATGACAAACTGGTAACACTAGGATTATTTTGTGACTTGTCAAAAGCCTGTGAACCACCAATTCTATTACAGAAAGCAGACCTATTAGGAATAAGTGGCGTAAGAAATAAGTGGTTAGAATCATACTTCAAAGATAGAAAGGAGAAAGATAGGAAGCCTGGTTTCATCTAATTGGAGAACCATTAAATGTGGAGTGCCCCAGGGATCCATTCTTATTCCTTTACTGTTCCTCATATTTATAAATGACCTGCCTCAGTGTACAAAGCTCCACTGATTTTTTACCATTTTCACAGATGATACCAAAATTATGATTGATGGTCATACATGTGAAGATCTTCAAGGATCTGTTAACAATATTCTCATTGATTTAATGAAATGGGTTAGCACTATTGGACTCTCATTGAACTTTAAGAACACCAACTGCATTCAGTTCACTGCAACTGCTAAAACTGAGGATGTGTTAACTGCGAAGTGTGTACAGAGTCAATAGCAAGAGTTAAAAAAATGAAGTTTTTAGCTGTTGTAATTGACTCCAGAGTAACCTGGTCTCATCGTATAATAAATAAATCTTCAGAAGAGACTCAGCTCACTGATTTTTGCCCTATGTGTTTTCTCCAAGGGAAGACACATAGACACAAAGAAAGTAGCATACTATGGGTATTTCCACTCTCTTATAATATACAGTACTATATTTTGGGGAAACCAAGCAGTAGCAGAGAAAATGCTCTTGGCCCAAAAATGTGTTGTACAAATAATGAGCAGCGTTGACTCTGGATGTACCTGTAGAAATCCTTTTACAGAAACTAAAAATTCTTACTGTTACTTCCCAGTACATCTCTTCTCTTACCTGTTTCATCAGGAAAAATACTGAGTTTTGTAAAATAAATAGTGAATACTAAGGATATGATAAGCACAATTACCACAATGATTGTAAAAACCTGACTGTGGTGCAATAGGGTGTGCAGTTCTCTGGTGCAAAAGTTTTTAATGCTCTACCTCCAGATATTAAAAGCAAATTTGATAACCATTCCTCTTTATGGAGCATCTGAACCAATTTCTACTGGAAAGGTCACTTTACAGTTTGGAACAGTTTTTTTTTAGCCATAGTGAGAAAAACTTGTTAGATCTGTGGACCAGAAATTTTGAGTGTGATATACCATAGTGTACATATGAGCAATGATGTAGGTACCATACACATGTAAAATTCATAGTTATTTTCACTGGTTATGTGTTTGCTTTTCATTTTCTGTGTCTAACATTCACAGTAATCTATCATTACCACATGTGTGAAATGAAACATGGAGTGTTACTTTTGCATGATTGACTGCTTTAATACCACCTATGTATAGATTAATTACTGAAGTATTCTATATCCTTGTGAGTTTATCACAGTTGGATTGATGGAGCTAGACCTGTAATTGAAGTTTGCTATATTTTCTTATTCCATCTTCAAATGTGATGCAGCCTTTTTACTGAAATCATAAAAATTACCACAGAAAATTAAACAATGTAAACTCCCAGGTTGTCATACCAACAATATAAGGAAAAGATAGACTGCTACTCACTGTACAGGTGACATACTGAGTTGAGACTGGTACAACAAAAAGACACGTACATATTAGCTTTTGACCATAGCCTTTTTCTGGCAAAAAAATAATAAATAAATAAATAAAAACTTTCATTTATACAAGCAAGCACACCTCATGCATGCAAGTCCTATATCATGATGTGCTTTACTGTACAAATTGTATGATCTACAGGACCAATAATAAATCAAATCAAATCAAAACCACCATCTCCAGCATCTCAGACTGGACCTGCAGGAGTGGTGGTCATGATCATGCTTGTGTAAATGTGTGTGTGTGTGTGTGTGTGTGTGTGTGTGTGTGTTTGTTTCCTTTTCTGAAGAAGGCTTTGACTAATGTATCTCTGTCTTTTCACTGTGCCTGTCTACATCTCAACGTGTGGTGTCATCTTTATGATTAGCAGCAATCTACCCCTTCCTTAAATTGCTGATATTCCAGAAAATTAACGTTTTTCCAATACATTTTCCAAGGTACAACATAGTCAAATACAATGGGAAAAATCTTCTATAGAAATTTATAGTATTTCAGTTGAGAAAATCTTGTCAGTACTATATTTAGTTGTCTATCTGTTATGTTATTACTCTTCTATACACCAATAATCAGAAAGTGAAATCAAATTAAGGAGAAGTGTTATGAAAAACCAGTTACTAATTAAATGCATTTTGGGGTAGAAGCTCTTGGAAACCAATGCAAATTTCCATTTTCAAAGCAGGGAAAATTATCGAGACATTAAGAAAATTCAGTTCATTTGCAGATAACACGTTACATAGTAAAGATAGTTTCAAGATACGAGCCGGTGTATGACCGACAAAGTATGGCTTCATCCAAATGTTATGTAACTAGTTTCAAAAATATATAGAATTTTACTTATAACAAAATTATGTAAGGGAAAAATTAACAATATATTTCAAATACTTTTAATACATTATATAGCACTTGAATGTGTAGAATTCAAAACATTTACAAATGCTCTAGAAACACACACTTGTTTCTAGTGACAACAAAAACTGTAGGAAATGGTGGACCCTGCTTATGGCTCTATGCAAATTCCTTCTTGTGATTCAATCACTAGACTAAAGTACTGACCAAAATACATTATGTGTTTCTAAGTACACTATCCTCTGGGTACAACACACTCTGTGATTATTAGGTAATTTTGTGTATTCTAATAATCTGTTAACAATTATTACATTGCATACTTTAGAATGTGCTTTCTTCACCATATTTCCTTCACCAAAATTTTGCAGTTCCTTAGAATCTGATAGTCTTGGCCCCCCACCAAGCCTGCCTCTGCAAAAACAGCTAAAAATAAAAGCTACTTACACTGACATATCTTAGTAACTTTACACTCTGAATAAAATGTGAAATGTACTTTATCAATGCATCAATGAGATGTTGACATAGATTGCGCTTGTGTAGGTGGAGCCGGCGCCACAGGCATGGCGCCGGGGCAGCGGGCCGGCGTGATGTAATCGACTACCGCACTGGTTACATCCGGTCACATCTCCGCTCACCGTCTGGCCGTGTGCGGTGACCCGACCCTGAGCGCAGCGAGCCGCCCTGTTAGTTGTGTGATAATATGGACACGGCGCTGCCCACAAATTCTTAACTCTCTCCTGAGCTAGACTGTGTTCATTAAGGCATTTTCTGCAGTAAATGTGACAGAAAATAAGCATCTCTGTCTAGTGACGACTTAGCACTTGAGTACAGTTTCATGTCTGTGACTTTTTGAGATAGATGTATAATTTTATAATTGGTTTTACCAAAGAATAACTGCAGAAGTTAATACTTGAAAGTATAATTTTGAATAATAAAATTTCTATGAACTGTAAAATCAATTATAGACAAATAAAACTTAATTCTATTTGAAGTATCCTCATATTCTAGCATTTTTATTTTCATATTTACTTGGAATATCCTAAAAACAACCCTTTAATCTAAATATTATCTAAAGCTATGTTCTACAAATACTTGTAGTGTGTATGTTATACAGTACTTTTCATTGTAAATGCATTACAGTTTCTTCCTCTTTTAATGAGAGATGAAATACTGAAATAGATGAAGTAGGGAAAAAAATGATTGATTGTACATATTTACACAATTTATCTTCAAATTTCCCATAGCACTGATGTGTAGGTATATTAACAATCATCATAGTTTCTGCCCTGAAAACCAACTCTTGGAATTTTCTAATGGAATATGAGAGAGACACAGCCTCTTTTTTCAAATGTGTGCCAGTTCAGATTCTTCAACTTTTCTGTTATATTCACCCTTCCCTTCATTGTACACAAAAGAGCACACATGCCAGCAGTACTTCAACACTGGCATTATAAGTGTTTTGTGAACAGCCTATTTAGCCTATTTTTGGAACAAACTGCAATTTCCCATTATCCCATCAATGACTCACAACCTCCATTTCTTTTATTTACAACTGATCCTCTGTGATCACATTCCTTAACGTGGTTTTCTCTCACATTTTCATGTGACATGATAAAATAACTGTTAGTAAAAGAGTACATTTTCATAGTTTGTGAGGTGTACAGTATGACATTTCACTATTTAACTGAATGTTACTAGTCTTTTATTATACAACACTTTCTCACAAATAACAAAGACTGTCAAGCTGCAAATGGAGAAACTAGAATACCTGCAGATTGACAATACGCGTATTAACTGAGTTGGTGCAAGCAACCAGACAGTGTCATTTGAATTTGTAGCAATGCAACACAAAAGTCATGATTTCATTCCTTCATGCTGATGTTTAGAAATCTTGTAATGTAAGAGAGGTTAGAACTGAGACAAACCTTCAGTTTGAGAAAGAAATCAAAAAACATAATTCCAGCTTATTACATCAACATAAACAGCCATTGGTTAAGAATTTTCAACTGTCAGCAGATATTTTAACTCCATCCAATTTTAAGTCAGTCAATGTGAAATGTCAGCTATCTTTATTGCATCAAAATATTCGAGGACTGAGAAATAAAATTAATGAATTAACTATCTGCATAGCTGAATTAGAGTCTTCAAACCCAGCTGACATAATCTGCCTCTCTGAACATCATGTGACCACTGGTATAGAACTTTTAAGTGTTACAGGGTTTAGGTTAGCATCTCACTATTGTAGATCAGAAATGGAGAAAGGAGGAGTTGCCACATTCATCAGGAACTGTCATAAATTTAAGAACATAGACATTCATAAATTTTGCCTAGAACAGCATATGGAAGCATGTGCAACAGAATTAGATTTTCACAAAAAATCTTTCATAATATTAAGTGTATATCGAGCACCTGCAGGTAACTTTAATCTGTTTGTAAACCACCTTGAAGCTGTACTGGCCCATTTAACAACCAAAAACAAAGAAATAGTGGTTGCTGGTGATTTCAATGTAGATTTCCTTAAAGACTCTCCCAATAAGAACCTATTTGAGTTAGTAACACTATCATTCAACTTAATTCCCACAGTAAAGTTCCCCACTAGGATAACCACTTGCTCACAAACAGCCATTGATAATATCTTTATAGAAAAGTCAAATGAGCAAAATTATATTACAAAACCAATAGTCAATGGCCTCTCAGACCATGACATGCAGTTCCTTCTGTTAAATGTTAATACTGAACAGGATATAAAATCTGTTAAATCTGAGCTCAAGAGGGTAATCAGTAAGCCAAAAATTGATTATTTTAGGACACTCCTCAGAGACATTCACTGGACTGATGTTTACAGTGCTCATGGCATGAATGAAAAATATAACATTTTTGCTAATAAAGTGCTTACCTTATTTGAACACTGCTTTCCCCCAAAACTTACCAAGGTTAGAGCAAAGTCTACAAAGAAGCCATGGATTACTCGAGGAATAGGGGTATCTTGTAAAACAAAAAGAAAACTGTATCTGTCAATCCGAAACATTTCCAATGTTGATGCTATAGCACATTATAAGAAATACTGCAAAATATTAAAGACTGTAATACGGATGTCAAAGCAAATATATTACAAGGAAAAGATAGTCATATCAGATAACAAAATAAAGACAATATGGGATATAGTGAAGGAGGAGACCGGTAGAACCAGACATGAAGAGGAACAAATAGCATTAAGAGTAAATGATGCATTGGTGACAGATGTGTATAGTGTTGCAGAACTTTTTAACAAACATTTTATAACTGTTACTGAAAAGATGGGGTTGTCAGGTTCGGTAGATGCTGCTATGGATTACCTTAGACCAGACATTTCAAGTAACTTCCATAATATGAATTTGACCCTCACTACCCCAACAGAAATAATGTCCATCATAAAATCTTTAAAATCAAAAACATCTAGTGGGTATGATGAAATATCAACAAAGTTAATTAAAGAATGTGATTCTGAGCTAAGTAACATATTAAGCTATCTGTGTAACCAGTCGTTTATCAGTGGAATATTTCCCGAATGGCTGAAATATGCTGAAGTTAAGCCACTGTTTAAGAAGGGAGATAAAGAAATAGCATCAAATTTCCGTCCAATTTCACTGTTGCCAGCATTCTCAAAAATTTTCGAAAAAGTAATGTACAGTCGTCTTTATAACCATCTTATCTCAAATAACATACTGTCAAAGTCACAGTTTGGATTTCTAAAAGGTTCTGATATTGAGAAGGCTATCTACACTTACAGTGAAAATGTACTTAATTCATTAGACAAAAAATTGCAGGCAACTGGTATATTTTGTGATCTGTCAAAGGCATTTGACTGTGTAAATCACAATATCCTTTTAAGTAAACTAGAATATTATAGTGTAACAGGAAATGCTGCAAAATGGTTCAAATCTTATATCTCTGGCAGGAAACAAAGGGTGTTATTAGGAAAGAGACATGTATCAAGCTATCAGGCACCATCCAACTGGGAACTAATTACATGTGGGGTCCCACAAGGTTCCATTTTGGGGCCCTTACTTTTTCTTGTGTATATCAATGACCTTTCATCAGTAACATTACCAGATGCCAAGTTTGTTTTGTTTGCTGATGATACAAACATTGCAATAAATAGCAAATCAAGTGTAGTCTTAGAAAGATCAGCCAATAAAATATTTGTAGACATTAATCACTGGTTCCTAGCCAATTCTTTGTCACTAAACTTTGAAAAAACACACTACATGCAGTTCAGAACTTGTAAGGGGTGTCCCAAGAGTATAAGTCTAACATATGATGACAAGAAGATAGAAGAAGTGGACGGTGTTAAATTCTTGGGATTACAGCTTGATAATAAATTCAACTGGGAGGAGCACACCACAGAACTGCTGAAGCGTCTTAACAAATCTCTGTTTGCAATGCGAATTTTGTCAGACATAGGGGATATAAAAATGAAAAAGCTGGCATACTATGCTTACTTTCATTCCATAATGTCATATGGGATTATTTTCTGGGGTAATTCATCAAGCCAAGCTAAAGTTTTCCGGGCACAAAAACGTGCAGTAAGAATTATATGTGGTGTGAACTCAAGAACATCCTGCAGAAGCCTGTTTAGGGAACTAGGGATACTAACTACAGCTTCCCAATATATTTATTCCTTAATGAAATTTGTCATTAAAAATATATCACTTTTTCAAACCAACAGCTCAATTCATGGAATCAATACTAGAAATAAGAATAATCTTCACAAGGATTTAAAGTCACTTAGTCTTGTACAAAAAGGTGTGCATTATTCAGGAACACACATTTTCAATAACTTGCCAGCAGCCATAAAAAGCTTAACAACCAATGAAATTCAGTTTAAGAGAAGCCTAAAGGATTTATTGGTGGCCAACTCCTTCTACTCCATTGATGAATTTCTGAGGAAAACCAACTGATTTGTATATAAGTACAACATAACTTCTGCACAATTTCAGTGCAGTAATGTGTTCACTGAAAATTTGTGTGTGTGTGTGTGTGTGTGTGTGTGTGTGTGTGTGTAAGTATAATCTAACTTCTGCACCATTTCAGTGCAGTAATGTGTTCATTGTAAATAAGTATTACAGTAGTTGTATTACATGTTTCTTACCTTATAAATAAATATAAAACTTTTTTATTTTAAATTCAGTGCAATAGTATTTGTAAAATGACTCTTAGTGTTCATTAAAAAATGACGATCATTCCACTTGGGACCTGTGGAATGGTACATTAGCTTATTTGTTTTAGTTTAAATATTTGTCATGTATTGTTGTTTTTCTGACATGTTCCACATCCTGGAGGACCTCCTCACTACGGATCAATTGGAATGAAAGTAAATCTAATCTAAAATCTAATCTAATCTAAACACAAGCAACATTCAGAAGCCCATATCTGATGGTCATTTAGATGAAATTGTTATTCCTGTGTACAGCACTACCAAAGTAGTTGGCAGCAAGTTATTGCCATTTCAGAGGATCTGTTAGTAGAGAGTAATTAACATCCACCTGGAGCCATGAATTCCTACAAAACAAATATAATGCAGCAAAAGTTGAAGTGTGGTCACAGAAATACCCAAATGCATCAGAAAACTCTGAAGCTTGACTTACAGATAAATAGTAAGTACTACTAAGCAAGACCTTCAAGCAAAGTTTGTTTATGACGTACTTCTAAAACAGAAAAAAAGATTCTTTGGATTTTGAGTGTTGCAAACTATAACACATTCATACATAACCTAACCTATTGCAGATTCCATCAAGTAGGGAAACTTCATAAACACTGAATGAAATAATATAAACATTAAAACAGAGGAGCAATTGACAGAGCACCTTCCTTAGTTGTGCGAACCATCAGCTATAATTTATTTCTGTTTATCAGTTATGTAATCAGAAAATCAGCCACACTCTTGTTTTTCTAATATGTCCATAAGAAGCCAAAGAAATTAAAAGTGAGGTTTTGAGTATATAGAATTTAAGCAAGAAAGGCAGCATATTTGAAATTTGAAATATGTCTGACGTTATTCACTGAACAGTCAAATTTTCAAAGCAGCTAAAAGTTACAGACAAGTGATTTAGTCAGAACAAGGTGATACACACTGAGAATTAACAACATTGGATGACAATGCAGAACTGAAACTCATACTTAACGGAAATTTTATTTAACTTTGGCACATGAGTAAGCAGTGGCCTGAGTCCATCGATTACTATCAACAATTCAACAACTGATTTCATTGCACTTTTTTTTTATTTCTCCAAATAAACATGTAGCACTGACTTTATTAATTTATACTTTTAGCTTTTACACAAAGTTGCAGATAATTTATACTGAACTGCCTGAACATTACTTTACAAAGACGCAACAGAACTGATATGGAAAAGCTGCTCTGAAACACATTTCAAAAACTGCCCACGTGGTATCTTCTTAGACTCCTTTTCAAACATAGCATCCAGTGTATTTAGCTACCTTGAACTAAGATAAAAAGTATTCTTTGTAATGTTAAAGATAATCTAGGTCTCCAAAAGTGTAGTGTATTCCATGAAAATGCGGCATGTTGTATGTAAGTGCAGCCTATCAGAATACTCAATGAGAGAGGCAAGGAACATCAGCAACACACCCATCTTAAAGAACCAAGCAGATCCGCTGTCACTAAGCACTGCCTAAAATATAATCATGAAATCAAATATGATGAGACAAGTATCATGCTGATGGTGCAAATGCCAAGAAGCTTGGACAACATAGTTAAGGAGTCTATCAAAACAAATATGTCGGAAAACCTAATAAATAGGTATGGTGGTTTCCGTTCAAACAAGGCTTGGGGTCTGGCATTCAATTTATTAAGATCTCAGCAGTTACCCCATCCAACAGATCTGGAAAACACCACAAGAAATTGTGTTTCACAGAATATGAATGTGAGCTCTGAAAAGAAAGTGTATCAGAGGGCACGGTGCACATTGGGAGTCAAACTTGACTATAAATAGTGGTCCAGGACTAACAATAGTTCACAGTCTGGCTGGAGTCAAGACAGCAAGTACACATAACAGCAAAACTCAAAATACCGAAGAAGATGGCTGGACAAATTGTCAAAATATCGTGCATAAAATGAAAACAACAACACAGTAGAACACACAGAAACACATCATTATCAATTAGGTTACATCTGGAATATACAGGATTTTGTCACCAACAGGAATGACTAGAGCTTACACGACTTGCATAATGTTATGAATAATGTTGTAGCAACAGAGTAATGTGTTAACATAAGAAAGTAGCAAAAATATAAATGTGGTAATAAAGTAATTGCATCAAAGTAAACTTGTAGCAATGCAGTAATGTAGTAATACAGATATATGGTAATGTAGATGTGTTTACATGTGTGGAACAAATGTGAGCCAAGGTTTAACACGTGTGTGTAAAATACACCAATACAAGGGAAATGTTCAAGTTCACCCTTGGATTTCTCAGTTTCATCCCAAGCTTTTGCCACTCGTGATAAGATAGCTCACAACACAATCCCAAAATAGGTGTTTAATCATCATAGAACCATGTGACATAACCTCTAATTACTTATCAGCAATTATAAATTTACTGTAAAACATATGTATTGTCTATTTACAGTAATACAAGGACATGTAGTCATAAAAAACACAGTTAACTTATAAGTTTGGTACCTTTTCAACATTGTTTCTTCCTCCTATACCTTCTGCTGACTATGAAGTTCTTTACATTATTATTTTACCCTGAACTACATAGTTAGTGAGAAAAGCAAAATAAAACCTAAAATATGATCATAAATGAGAAAAAATAAATAATATTTATAAACAGCATACAGCTTTCCTAGCTTCAAGTCAATGGCATCCACAGACATTACTTTGTCTTTCTCAATCATGTGTGTGTTAGTTACCATTAATTAGTATAGTATTCAAATTCATTATATAGGTGGAACCATCACTGACTCATCATAGTGTATTACAGTTCCAGATTCTATCCACTGTATTATCTAATCATCATTTTAACTGACAGCTCCTAACATCAGTTATTGAATAATTATTATTATTACTATTAAGTCACTGTAACATGTATCATAGTCTTTGTACAAACCACTTTCAATATGAAAAATAGATTAATCATTGTAGTAAATCCTTCAGTCATCATTATGTAATCCAAAGGGAGCCTTGCTCTAGTTATTCCCTGATGTAATCGGTAACACCATCAATATACTACAGGTGATTCAAAAACTTTTTAAAAACTGACATGGCACATTGTGCTTACAAAAAGAAGCAGTAATCACATAGGAACCAGGAATTGCAAAGGCCATCCAGGTCTACGAAATGGCATTGCAGTTATTTAGTCACTTGCTATAAATGGATGCCCACTGCAGGGGATCCTCAAAGTTTTGTTCAGATGCATGGAGACACACCTCATATCAATGCTGCATTGAATAGCACATTCTCTCACAGGTACCTGGTGTATCTCAAAGACATCCTGCTGCCACAACAATCCTGTTCACTAGATCCTCAGATGTTGCAGCACGTGTTTTATACACAAAGCTCTACAGATACCCCCATAGGAAAAAATCAACTGGGAAAAAATCAGGTGATCATGGTGGCCATGCAACTGGCCCACACCAACTAATCCAGCAGCCGGGAAAAGTTACCTGTGGCTGTGCCCTCATTTTCTGCTGAAATGTGTGGGGGCTCTGTCATGCTGAAATCAAATGCGGCGATGAATAGGTATGGGAATATCATTCAGCATGTGTGGTAGAACAACCCATAGGAATATGAGATACATGTGACCATCAAGCTGGTCCAGCAGCACGTATGGCCCAATTAAACAGCCCCACGTGGCCATAGCTCCCTCTCTGTGTGTTTTTGACCCCCAGCTCCTACGTGATTGCTAATCTTTGTTGTAAGCCCGATGTCCCATGTCAGTTTGTGTATGTTTTTCTGAATCACCTCACACATTCACTCAACAATATAATGCAGAATAGTCCCTACCACCAAGTCCGACATAACTTTCAGCTTATGTCATAATTATAATAATAGCATTAAGTATTCACATTTCATTTCTTATCATTAGTTGTCTCATGAAATAATCAAAACGCAGTATGGGAGAATACAGTAATAAATTATTAGCATTCTCAGTGGGATATTGTAAAGTAATGCTGCAAAACTGTGACAATTGTTTTGTCAGTAGAACATGTTATATCTCACTACATAACTTCTTGTTCCACCTTTAGATAGCTGCCATGTGGAGGACCAGCTTTTGCTTCCTGGTATTACCAAGGACTGTTCCTTGGAGGGAGGAGTGTATATGGTGAATTCAGCCTTGTGATGCCAGTTTAGGAGTTTCTTGAATGAGAAATGGCGATTCCAAGGTCTGGAAAGTCAGCATGAAGGACAGGAAAGTGATGCGCTGACCTTGTGTCCCTTCATACCGCATCCACATTATGTCTAATAGCAGACAAAGACATAGTAGTCAATTGACATCTCTTGGGTCTTTTTTAAATACATAAATCACTAATATGTTAACTGCAGAAATGATATAGATTGGGATTATTTGTTACATACACTGACATGAAAAAAGTCATGGAAAAGCAATGTACACAAGTACAGATGATGGTAGTACTGCATACACTAGGTATAAAAAGCCAGTGCACTGGTGCAGGTGTCATTTGTACTCAGGTGATTCCCATGAAAAGGTTTCTGATGTAATTATGGCCATACAGTGGGAATTAACAGACTTTGAATGTGGAATGGTAGCTGGAGCTAGACATACTGAAAATTCCTTTTAGGAAATTGTTATGGAATTCAATATTCTGTGAACACAATGTCAAGAGTGTGCTGAGAATACCAAAATTTATGCATTACTTTACACAACGGACAACACAGTGGCCAATGGCCTTTGCTTAATGACCGAGAGCAGTGGTGTTTGTGTAGAGTTGTCAGTGCTAAAAGGCAAACAATACTGCATGAAATAATCACAGAAATCAATATCGGACATACAAAGAATGTATCCATTAAGACAGTGTAGTAAAATTTGGCATTAATGGACTATGGCAGTAGACAACCAATGTGATTGGTTTTGTTAACAGAATGATATCACCTGCAGGGCCTCCCATGGGCTTGTGAGCATATCAGTTGGACTCTTGAGGACTGGAAAACTGTGGCCTAGTCAGGTGAGTTGTGATTTCAGTTGGTAAGAGCCGATGGCAGGGTTCAAGTGTGGTGCAGACCCCATGGAGTCATGGACCCTGGTTGTCAACAAGACACAGTGCAAGCTGGTGGTGATTCCATAATGATATGGGCTGTGTTTACATGGAACAGACTGGGTCCTCTGGTCCAACTGAACTGATCATTGACTGGAAATAGTTATGTTGGGAAACTTGGAGATCATTTGCAGCCGTTCATGTATGGATGATGTCTGTCCCTGGTAGCTGAGTGCTCAGCGTGACAGAATGTCAATCCTAACGCCCGGGTTTGATACCCAGCTGGGTTGGAGATTTTCTCCACTCAGGGACTGGGTGTTGTGTTGTCCTAATCATCATCATTTCATCCCCACCGACACGCAAGTCACCGAAGTGGTGTCAAATTGAAAGACTTGCATCCGGCGAATGGTCTACCCAACGGGAGGCTCTAGACACACAAAATTTACATTTTTATGTATGGATGACAAAGCACCATGTCACTGGACCACAACATCCTAGGCAATTAGTGTCAATGATTTGGCCATCCATATCGTCCGGCATGAATATCAGACATTTATGGGACATAACAGAGAGGTCAGTTCTTGCACAACATCGTGCACCAGCAACACTTTCATAATTGTGGATGGCTATAGAGGTAGCATGGCTTAATATTTCTGGGGGGAACTTCTGACAACTTGTTGAGTCCAGGTCATGTCGAGTTGCTGCACTATGACAGGCAAAAGGAGATCTAAAATGATATTAGGAGGTACCTTGCGACTTTTGTCACCTCCGTGTATGTAGCATGAAGAAAATCAGATACGATGTCATACAAAACGGTAATGTCAGTCACACAATGTTTGAATAAATTCTTCAATTAAGTGAGGGCACATTAGCATTAGTCATTTAATTAGCAGAAAAACTACTCAGAATCATTAACTAAGGAAGGATAGATAGACTGATAGCAACAGATAACTAACAGATTGATAGAAAAGAAAAAGATGCAGCATGCAACAACAAAAACAGAAGAAAATGCTGCATGGATAAGCATCCTTATACTTGCCACACACAAGACATACCAAGAATGTATCAAGCATGAGGATTAAGACAAAAGTGCACCCTCAGCATTAATGCAAACAGAAAATAGTTATGTTCAAATCCTAAGCAAATATGAGACCTAGTACAATTCATCACCGAAAAAGTCGTCTTCACACATCATATTTCTTAACTTTACACGTTACACAACATAATCAGAAGATCATCCTTTATTTCAGATTCTACTGTCAGCACAGAATGTAGGTTCAGTCAAAACATTTGGTATTAACAATGAATTACATTGTAGGCTGTAGAATTTTTCCATTCAAAGCTACTGGCAAATGTATAATGGACAGAATTGATAGTATAAGACAATATTTAACCAGTTGACAGAAGCAAAGAAGATGGAGCATTCAAAGAAAGAAAAAGATGCTAGTAACAAAACCATATGCTTACCATCCAAATGACATAGGAGGAGGGTATTCGCCAGCCCTATCCTGAGGATTTACTCTTTAGAAAAGAAATTACAGAAAAGAATTCTGACACATGATTAACAACAAAGTATTCATTATTTATCCACATTAGGCACTTGCCTGTATGGTTTTTGTTCAGTTTCATTTCTTAGGTGAAAAGCTTCCTTAATTTTGGGTATATTATGCTGTAAGCATTCGTATGATGGTTCTCAAGCACTTCAAAAGATCCAAAATAAATATTAGAACATTTATTAATTCTCCACAGATAGCTTTTGTCTTCTATTAGTTTTGTTTAGGACTAAATTGTGTACTTTAAGCTACATAACTTTTAACCTTTTATCACATCGTTGTTTACTGATCTCTCCTTGTTTTTCCATATTTTTCCTGACCGTCACCCTGTGTTTTTTGTCAAGATTTTTGTCATATCACCTTTCATAAAACCCAGCACAAGAGTAATATAACTTATTTAAAACATCTTCAGAAATGATGACATATCCAATTGAATTACAATGGTTTTCATTATAACAGGTTCTGCATACTTTCCTAACCTCTCTCATATATCTTTCCACAGGACTGCTAGAAGAGTGGTAGCTGAAATTAATAGCTGTGTTTATTCCTCTTCCTCTCCAGAATTTTTCCAGGTTTTGATTTGAACACATTGTCAGAAAGGATTGCTTTTGGAACACCCACATTTTGAAAATAGTCCCTCATGATCTTCAAGATTGCCTTCTTCAGAGGGTGTTGTTGTTGTTGTTGTTGTTGTTGTTGTGGTGGTGGTGGTGGTCTTCAGTCCAGACACTGGTTTCATGTAGCTCTCCATGCTATTGTCTCCTTGTGTAAGTGTCTTCATCTCTGAGTAACTACTGCAACCTACATTCTTCTGAATCTACTTCCGTATTCATCTCTTGGTCTTCGTCTATGATTCTTACTCCCCAAGCTTCACTCCAGTACTAAATTGGTGATCACACAATGTCTCAGACTGTTTCCTGTCAACTGATCCTTTCTTCTAATCAGATTGTGCCATAAATTTCTTTTCTTCCCAATTCTATTCAGTATGGCCTCATCAGTTAAGTCATACACCCATCTAATCATCAGCATTCCTCTGTATCACCACATTTCAAAATCTCCTATTTCCTTCTTTTCTAAAATGTTTATCATCCATGTTTCACTTCCAAATGTGGCTACACTGCAGACAAGTACCTTCAAAAAAGACTTCCTAACACTTAAATCTGTATTCAATGTTAGCAAATTTCTACTGTTCAAAAATGTTATTGCCAGTCTACATCTTATTTGCTCTCTACTTCAGACATCATCAGTTATTTTGCTGTCCAAATAGCAAAACTCATCTACTTCTTCAAGTATCTTGTTTCCTTATTTGATTCGCTTAGCATCATGTGATTTAATTCAACTACATTTCGTTACCCTTGTTTTGCTTTTATTGATGTCCATTTTTGTCCTTTCAAGACACCGTCCATTCTATTCAATCACTTTTCCAAGGCCTTTGCTGTCACTGACAGAAGTACAATGTCATTGGCAAAACCTCAAAGGGTTTTATTTCTTCTTCCTGACCTTTAATTCCATCTCCAAATTTACCTTTGGTTTCCTTTACTGCTTTCTCAGTGTACAGATTGAGTAACATCAGGGACAGGCTAGTACCTTGTCTCACTCCTTCTCAACCACTGCATGCCCTTCAACTCTTATAACTGCCATCTGGTTTCTGTATAGGTTGTAAATAGCCTTTTCCTCCATGTATTTTACTACTGCTACCTCCAGTATTTCAAAGAGAGTATTCCAGTCAACATTGTCAAAAGCTTTCAATAAGTCTACAAATGTAATAAACACGGGTTTGGCTTTCCTTAACCTATCTTCTAAGTTAAGTGGTAGGGTTAGTTGACAGTCTAAAAAGTGAAAACCAGTCAGAGACCAGTTTTAAACATCTTGCATGACATTTTGAACACAAAAAAGATCACTTACTGCAGGGTTTGATGAGTGCTCATACCCATTCAAAATGCCTTCTCAAATGAGCTGGTAACAAAAATGCTGCAGCTGTATATTGCCAATCCAGATGATTTCTTTAGCCTCCTAACTGCCCTGGATGAGTGATGTGTGTACCACTACGATTCCACAAAGCAGCAAAACAAGCAGTGGAAATGTTGATTCACCTCTGCTGAAAAATGCAAAAACCCAACCAACATTGGCTAAGGTGATGCTGCATGTTTTTTGGGATTGTCATGGTGTGGAGCTAGCAGATTATGCTTGTCACAGGACCACATTACTCCTGAGTTGAAGGAGTAATATTTGTGCAGCTGCATGCCAAAAATTTAATCGATTATTCCCGACTAGGTTACAGGAGGCTGTCAAAATTAAGCATTCCAGGAAGCTTTCAAAGGGGTGTTATTGCTCCCTGTGAATGATCGAGCTGATTCTCCCCAGGACACAGTTATGCATGCTGATTCTTTGGGCTATCAAATTTTGCCTCACCCACATATAATTGTGACATGATACCCAGTGACTTCATCTTCCCTTGGTAACAGCTGTCAAATACAATAACATGCTACTGATAAGTACTAATGCACTATCAGCTATGAACAAGAAATTGAGCCAACAAGTTGATTTTCGAGATGGATCATTTCATTTCATGAACATCCAAAATGCAGACTTATATAATCATCATCCATTCAGAAAAAGGTGTTGCAATGAAGGGTGAATGTGCAGAAAATGTTTAAAACCATCACATTGTTTTATGGTTGCAGCTTAATATTTCTAAATGCTTATTGCTGTTGTAGTGTTCAGTTCGAAGACTGGTTTGATGCATCTTTCCGTCTTACTCTGTCCTAGGTGGCCAGTTCATCACTGAATAACTAGTGCTACCTATGTCTTTCTGAATCTGCTTCCTGTACTCATCTCTTGGTGCTTACTGTATTCATCTCTTGGTCTCCCTCCACGATATTTACCCCCTCCCCACATTCCTCAAATACTAAATCAGTGATCACTTGATGTCTCAGAATGTGACTTATCAACCATTCCCTTTTGGTTGTTCCACAAATTTCTTGTTTCCCCCAATTCTGTTCAATATTTTCTCATTAGTTACATGATCGCCCCATCTAATCTTCAATATTCTGGCTGCAGGGCCTCAACTGGCCTCCTCATAACCAACACATGGCCATCACTAGTACTGAGACAGAACCAGCTTTCTTCAGAAAACACAACACACCTCCACCCTGCCCTTCACTGAATCCTTGCTTGACACCTCTGAAATTGCAAATAGTGGTGGTGGTTTGAGATCAGTGGAATGCAAAGTACCAGGCATCTGGCTCGGAGCTGTCCTCGTGTAATCAATTTGTAACAGGTTGTTGTGTCACTGTGGTGCCAACTGGTGTCCAGACTGCTGCTGCAAATGCAGAACGATGTGCCAGAACCATATATCAAACATAATGGTCTTCCGTCTCAGTGGTGCCAGATGGTCGCCTGGAGCCCAGTCATCTTATGACTTTACTTTCTCGTGACCAACTGTACATTCTTGTGGCCACTTCTGCCAGCAGTCACCTACAGTGGCAACATTTCTGCCAAGTCTTTCTGCACTATTGTAGAAGGAATATCCAGCATCTAGTAGCCCTGTCACATGACCTTCATCTACATCTACATCTACATCTACATCATTACTATGCTATTCACAATAAAGTGCCTGGCAGAGGGTTCAATGAACCACCTTCATGCTGCCCCTCTACTGTTCCACTCTCGAATGGCGCACAGGAAAAACGAGCACTTCAATTTTTCTGTGCGACCCCCGATTTCTCTTATTTTATCATGATGATCATTTCTCTCTATTTAGGTTGCTGCTAACAGAATGTTTTCGCAATCGGAGGACAAAATTGGTGATTGAAATTTCATGAGAAGATCCCGTCACAGCAAAAACGCCTCTGTTTTAATGATTGCCTCTCCAATTAAAATATCATGTCTGTAGCAAAATGGCTCTGAGCACTATGGGACTTAACATCTATGGTCATCAGTCCCCTAGAACTTAGAACTACTTAAACGGAACTAACCTAAGGACATCACACACATCCATGCCCGAGGCAGGATTCGAACCTGCGACCGTAGGGGTCACGCGATTCCAGACTGAAGCACCTAGAACCGCACAGCCACACCGGCCGGCCGTGTCTGTAGCACTATCACTCCTATTTCACAATAATACAAAGTGAGCTACCCTTCTTTGAACTTTTTTTGATTTCATCCCTCTGTCCCACCTGATGCGGATCCCACACCGTACAGCAATACTCCAGAATAGAGCGGAGAAGCATGGTGTAAGCAGTCTCTTTAGTAGACCTGTTGCACCTTCTAAGTGCTCCGCCAGTGAAATCACAGTCTTTGGTTTGCTCTACTCACATTATCTATGTGATCATTCCAATTTAGGTTATTTGTAATTGTAATCCGTAAGTATTTAGTTGAATTTACAGCCTTCAAGATTTGTGTGATTTATCAGATAATCAAAATTTAGCAGATTTCTTTTAGTGCTCATGTGAATGAGTTCACACTTTTCTTTATTCAGGGCCAATCCACTTTTCACACCATACGGATATCTTATCTAAATAATTTTGCAATTCATTTTGCTCACCTCATGACTTCACAGTACCTCGCCAGGAAGGTAGGAGATGAGGTACTGATGGAATTAAAGTTGTGAAGACAGGGTGTGAGTCATGCTTGGGTAGCTCAGTTGGTAGAGCAATTGCTCACGAAAGGCAAAGGTCCCGAGTTCGAGTCTCGGTCCGGCACACAGTTTCAATCTGCCAGGAAGTTTCATTAACTCACCATGTCAAATCTCAGAGATAGCTAACACTCAACAACGCTACAGCATGTACTTTGTAATACCACAACCCTTTTTGGGATTCTGTATCTAATTCCAATCTCATCTCCACTCTCCCGAAGAGAGCATATATCTAATGTTAGTAATTTACACCAATTTAAACTGTTGCTTTGACTTTGTCTACATTGCATCTCACCAGTATATAGAATGAAGAAGACACACTTCTGGTTATCTGGATTTGAATTCTGTGAGACACCAAAAATTCTTCATGCAGCAACTTAGTAATTTATACTAATTTAAACTGTTGTACTGACGTTGTTTACATTGGGCATCATCAGTAGATAGAATGAAGGAAATGTATTGGATTAAAATCTAATGTTCCATCGTAATTTACACACAATACAAACTACAGGCACATTGTAGGAATTTACTTACTATTGTAATTATGGAGTAATTAACAATTGAAGTTCCAATATTTCAAGTCATTGAGAGACAGTTATTTTTATGACTACGAAGTCTTTCGCAACGGAGTCCTTGCATAAAAAGTTCTTGGTTTACTTGCCACGTCAAATGACCAGCAAGATCGGTAGAGTCCTGAGCTGGCAGGGAATCAGACCAGTCTTCTGGCCACCCAGGAAGATCATGGAAATGTTGCGACCGTGAAAGATAATCTTGGCCTCAGAGTACCGAGAATTTACAGCATTCCTTGCGAGTGTGGCAAAAATTATGTGGGCCAGTCTATAAGAACTGTTGCTGATCGCTGTGTGGAACATCAGCGTCGCCTGAAATACAGGTATCTAGAAAAATCAGCGGTGGCTGAGCACAGTTTATTAAATAAACATAAGACTCTATTCGATGAATCAAGAATACTTGCTCTCGCTTCCAACTATTGGGACTCTGTCATCAGGGAAGCTGTTGAAATTAGACTATATGAAAATAATTTCAGAGACTCCAGATATGCACTCAGCAATGCATGGAAGCGCGCAGTTGATGAAGAAAGAGCGCAGAGGGAGACTTCTTACATTCCTCGCAGTTGCGATGGATGGAGCTGCAAGCAATGCTGGATAAAGCGTGCAAACAAAATTTATGGACATAGAGGCTGCCACCTCTGTAGGCGCCGTTTTCACCGTGATGTCATCCAGCCAATGAGTAGCTGTCCACTGCTTACAAAAGCGGAGCCTCACCGGTCCACGACAGTCAGTTTTACCCCTGATGAAGATGATGGAGGTAGTCATCGAAAGGCCAGGATTTTATCCAAATTTGATGTAGCAAGTAAACTGAGAACTTTTATGAAAGCTATTTTTATGTTTTTTAAGTCAGAAATTGTTTATTCTCCTAACAGACATATGACACGATGATGTTTCAATCACAATCAAGCATGCTCATGTTCTATTTGGTGTTAGTTAATAGAACTGTTATTACGATCATATAGAAATGTAAAATTTTACTCATACAAAATTTAATTAATTGAATCTAGACTTTCACTCAATAAAACTAATCGCTCTGTTCATCTGAAAATGATAGGATGATTTTGCTTTAAGTCAGTAAAATAATATATGCAAATTAATGAACTATATTGCTGCAATGATAAACATCTAATTTATAGTCTTAATAGAAACAGATTCTTTTCTGTCTTTGAACAAAATTATTCATTGATATTCCATGTAATTTTCTATGTAATTTGGGAAGATATGTGTAAAAACTGTAATTGTTAATATGCAAAATTCAGTATGTAACAAGGACAGTAATTGTTTAAAATGATATAAATCGAGGCGATTTGTATGCCACCAGTCTTGGACTGAATATTGTATCAACAGCATGTAGTCAGGCTTTGTAAGTTCGCCACCAAACATCTAGTGTGCGAAATAAAACGTATGGTGAACACGAAGCACTGAAACTTATTGAATCCCTTGCATAAATCCCATGTGGCAAAGCAGTAAGATAAAAATGAACCTATGGCAGCATCAAGAAGCAGCACCCCGGATTACACAAGATAAGCATTATTTTTTTAGTGGAGAATATATGTAATAAGACATGGTATGTTGAACATTGTTTTTGTTGTATTAAACAATGATACACATCCCAAACTTCACCACCAAAAACATTTTTCGCCAAGTTATATTACAACTTAAAGTAAACCTGATTTGCATCCTTATGGTGGCACGACTAGAGCCACTCTTCTGTGACTGGTACGAAATCTGAAGAGACATCACATTTCAGGCATACAAACGCGCTTACCAACTTCTGTTTATGTCATGCAGCTGTTTGTTGACGTTGTGGTTTTCTTTCTGTCAACATATTTAGCAATTTATGGAATGTATATCGAAAAGACAAATTAGACACCATGGGAGTGGGTGTGTTCACTGCAGCTGACAAAAATATTGTCTTTACTGAGGTCGAATTTAAGTATGATAGTGGATTATCTGGTTGCAAGTTAATTGTTGGATGTTTTCACCAACCACCTGATTTCACTGTGATGGTTGTCGATTCAATTACAGAAAATCTATGGTCAGTAGTGTGAGAATGCCCAGATCATGCAGTATTAATTGGAGGTGAATTTAATCTACTGGTATACACTGGGATGTCTATGGTTTATAACTTCTAGCTACAAATGGTCTTGATCTAATCAACGGCATCAGTAGAGAGACATATTAGTGACCATGTCGTCATAGCAACTTTGTTGCTAAAGTTATTAAATCTACCAAGTAGGCTAGGGGAGTCTTTCTGCTAGGAAGAAGAGAGAGAGTGTTGTTAGCACCCCATTTAGACAATGAACTGCAGCCATTTGCTGTAGTTCCAATATGATGGGTGTAGAGTAATTATGGGCAGAGTTTAAACAGATTGTAAACCATACTGGCAGACAGGGTAAGCAGCAGTCTGCAATTGCTTGCTGATGATGCTGTGGTTTATGGGAAGGTGTTGTCACTGAGTGACTGTAGGAGAATACAAGATGAGTTAAGCAAATTGCTAGGTGGTGTGATGAGTGGCAGCTATGTCTAAATGTAGAAAATTGTAAGTTAATGCAGATAATAGGAGAAATAAACCACTAATATTTGAGTACAGCAGTAGTAGTGTGCTGCTTGATGCAGTCACATACATTAAACATCTAGGAATAATGCTGCAAAGCAATATGAAATGTAATGAGCATGTAAGGACGGTAGTAGAGAAGACAATAGTCAACTTCAATTTATTGGGAGAATTTTAGGGAAGTGTGGTTCATTTGTAAAAGAGACCACATACAGGACACTAGTGTGACCCATTGTTAAATACTGTTTGACTATTTGTGATCCACAACAGGTCAGATCAAAGAAAGATATCAAACCAATTCAGACAGAGGCTGCTACATTTGCCACCAGTAGGTTCGATCATTATGCAAGTATTATGGAGTTGTTTCAGGAGCTCAAATGGGAATCTATAGGGGGAAGGCGACATTCTTTTCAAGAAGCACTATTTACAAAATTTAGTAGAGAGATTAGGGCTCATATGAAGGCATACAGACAGTTGTTGTTCTCTTGTTCTATTTGCAAGTGGAGGAGGAGATTAGTGTTTAACGTCCCATCGACAACGAGGTCATTAGAGACGGAGCGCAAGCTCGGGTGACGGGAAGGATGGGGAAGGAAATCGGCTGTGCCCTTTCAAAGGAACCATCCCGGCATTTGCCTGAAGCGATTTAGGGAAATCACGGAAAACCTAAATCAGGATGGTCGGAGACGGGATTGAACCGTCGTCCTCCCGAATGCGAGTCCAGTGTGCTTTGCAAGTGGAGCAGGAATGTAGATGACTAGTAGTGGTACAGGGTACCATCTGCCACACCCCACATAGTGGCTTGTGGAGTATGTATTTTGATATAGATATAACTTATTAGTTGAGCATTACACTTGCAATGAAAAATTTTCTGTCCAAATCAAGATATGTTGATTGATTATATTGTATCAATTTTTGTTTATTTTATTATTTAATATAAATAATTATATACAATTTACTTTCTTAGTATATTTTGTAGACTTGATTATTCAGATTGTAGTTTATTATTAATGTAAGAGGTATATGAAACACTTACTTAAGTTTAATGAAGTAAATTTTATTTATCGTACCTTTTATAATAGGGTGTATTAAAATTTCATTATTTATTTGTCTTAATTTAGGCCGATTTAAAATAATTTATAGTTAACAATATGCAGGGTGTATCAAAAAGAATCATCTGATTTAAAAAAATCATAACTATTATGTTATTGAGATTTGTGCGTGAACAATGTACTGTTGGAAAGAGCAAACTCTTGAGTTTTACATGGTTCCCACTAGGTAGCAGCAGTATGTGCTCACTTTAGTTCTAGGAAAAATGGTATCAGTAAACAGAAAGCATTTTGTGCTCTATGTTTTGTGCAGTGTGGGTCAGTACAGTGTCACTTTCATACTAGGTATGGCATGGATCCTCCTACAGCACAGAGCATTAGATGGTGGCAAGAACAATTCCGAGATACAGGTTGTTGGTGTAAAGGCCAATCTCCATGCTGTCCTCGAATGCATCCGCCATAGTTTCACGTGGAGCCTGAGTCTGCAGAAATCTCGGGCACGAGTGGGGGGATATTTAACACCTAAGGAAAGCTAATAAAAAAAAAAAAACTTGGGGTTTCCTGTTAATCATAAACCTAAATTCATTGTATATGTTTATTAGTTTCAGAATATGTATGTGCCAAATTGGATGATTCTTTTTGATACACCCTGTATCACTGAAGAAACAAAATACTTGTTCTTTACCGAGATATCACTTTTCTTAAGAAAGAGATTAACAATTCCAGGACTTCTAGCTTGCTATGGCTGTCTGCAAAGGCAGTAAGTTTTTTCTTCGGTGCCTACTTCCTCCCCAAGTTGTCAGTTCTGTGGTACGTCCAGATGTCCGCCTAGTGCAGTTGCTGGCTACCAGTACAGAGGTTAGCTCTGTTCCTAGTGAGGCTTCCACTAACCTAGCTAAGCCACCAAACCTAGTCTTCTCCTTGTAACCCCCCACCCCATGACGGGTACACCAGGTGGCAACTTACTTTGTACCAAGACAGTCATTGTAAATTTTAAGACTTACCCATGCCACTCCACACTTACTACAAAGCTTGGTGTGTCAATCAGTGTTTCCCACCTCAAGGCAACTGACCAGCGAGAATTTGTGCCCATGTGGTTACTGTCAGAGTTCCAGCCACCATCTGTTACTCCCAGTATACTCGTGTAATAACTGTGTGCCTTTCGTTTGTATCTTGCCCTGGCCATTTCTCCTGTGAGAGACGATTAATTCCACACCTCATGTCAGAAAATTGGTGTTGTGCTGGTGGATACTCTGGAACAAGGAAGACATGACTTTCTTTGGTGTCCAATATCCTTACTGTGCTCTGCATTTACCTAGTGCCATCATATCTTCAAGTGACTTTTTCCTATAACCATTAATTCTGAGACCATTTTATGTTTTTGCCTGCAGTAGTTCAGTCATTTTAATGAATGTGTTGTTTTCCTGACCGTGTGTGGACTTTGATCTTTGTGCAGTACCTATCATGCCTTATTTTGCAAATTTGTAATTATTTTAATAAGTTAGGTTGTAAACCCAACAAATTCAATCAACATAATTTTCAAATTAATCATGTTGCTAGCTGTCTCGTCCCATTATGTGTGCATTTTGACTTCTGCGTAAAAGTTCACCCCACCAACTTCCATTTCCATGCTACAGACACTACTGTGCTTTGCACCTCACGCTATTTCCCTTGCATACGTTTCGCATGTTTTCCCCTTGTGCAAAATAGCAACCATGGCTTCTGCCACTGGCCCAACTGATGCCTTACCGAATATTGTTGCCACTCCAGTGCTCACAATCTCATTGCTGAACTGACTGCAGACCTTGCAGGATTGGAATGCTGCAACGCAGACCTGTGAATGCAATTTGCAGTGACACAACTACTAGTGGAGCAACCCCCTGTTCCAGGTTCCATGCCAATGCCCTCACTGCCAATGCTTGCACCTGCCGTCTCTGTTCCTTCTTGCCTTGACACACCCTAACCCGATCCCCGCCTGGTGCCACCACTCCATCTGTTCTGTGCCATGGTTCACCTGTTACCCTTCAATCTTCAAGACCCACACTTGTGGCTTTCCATGGCAGATGCCATATTCAACAACTGTGGCATTACCCAGAACACCACCATGTTTGCTAAAGAGATCAGCTAGTTTCAGCACAATATGCAATGTAGGTCCACAACGTCATCTCACTGTCCCCAACCACAGACTGCTATACGACACTCCGGTGTTGCATTGTGATATCCAAGATGCAGTGTGTCCATGTCCTTTCCCTCGAGTGGTGCACAAACCGGCGGCCCTTACAATTTTTGCACTACATCCAAAGCCTGATGGAGCCACACATGGTCTCCAACAGTTTCCTTTACAACAGACTGGCTTACCTCATGGCCCCATTTCAGAAGGTTGTAGCGACACGCACCAACCTCTTCCTCACAGATGCCACTGGCCTTGCAGACAGGGTGCACGAGATGCTGACATCCCTACCAATGACAGCCATGGTGGCATGCCAACTACAGCCAACTGCACCCCCACGAGGTGCAGTTACCTGGCAATCACCTGGCCACCCCGCCACAATCTCCCCTTGCCTGTTGATGCACCACTAAAGACGTCACTGGCTGCTCCCCTTCCTGCCATCCCATAGCATGGCACCAAGTACCCGGGAGTATACGACATCCTTGCCGGCATCACAACAGATATGGCAACACTGTAGATGACAGTGGCCTGCCTTGATTCCTACTACAGCTGTGCATATAGCCCAGCCACCAGCATAACGGTGGTTGTCATCACCGCAGCTCCAGCTGCTCTGGTGACGCCTATTATGATATGGCTGGTCTCTGCTGGTAGTATGTCAACCCAGATGTCAGGATCGGCAGGGAGCCGTGACACTGGCAGCCAACACCAATGGATGGTGGTATTAGGAGTGCTTGGCTGCTGCTCAGTCTCTCAGTGACTGTTCATCCGTGATGCTCACTCCACCAAGTCATTCCCACCTCACAAACCGCTCCAAAGTTCAGCACTTGGTCCTGCTGTATGGCCGACACTTGCAGCATCCATGGCACTGCCCAGAGATTCACCGCTGGTACAACATGCCCCTCCACTGGTGACAGCCATTGGCCATTGGCATTGCAACCTCATCCATCATTCTTGCAGGAAGGGAGGGGGAGGGGGGGGGGGGGGCACGGCAGAGTGGAACTGCATGGTGGATCTCAAGATCCACACATTGGTCTTAGCAGTTCCAGACGTTCCTAGCTCGCTACAGCCATCTGCTAAGGTAGCAAGTTTTTCCTTCTCATGCCTACTGTAGCACCAAGCTGTTGATTCCGCCATATGACCAGATACCTGCCACTTACGGATGCTGGCTACTGGTACAATAAGATGGTTCAGTTCCTAAGAACTCCTCGTGGCATCAAAATCGACTTTGGCCTGATGCCCTTTCCACATGGCCACATGGGTACATGGGTACTGTCCGAGTTACAAGCCTCGCCCATCACTGCCGGTATGCTCATGAGATAACCCTATGCCTTTCATTTGGATGTGGCCCTGGCCATTTCTCTGGCGAAAGATGATTGGTTCTGTGTTTTGCACTGAAAAAATCAGTCTAAAGCTGGTGGATATTCTGGGATGAGGTAGTGAGTATGTTTTGTGTCCAATATTCTTACCGTGCTGCTCTTTTACCTAGTTCCATCACATCTGCGAGTGATGTTCTGCTACAACCATTAATTATGAGGTCATTTCATGTTTTGTCTGAAGTAGTTTAGTTGTTTTAATAAACGTGTTAAGTTCCCTGACCATCTTGTGACACTGATCTACATGCAGTACCTATCATGCCTTACTTCACTATTTTGTAATTATTCAGTAAGTTAGGAAGAGAATGATTCCTATAATAGTTAATTTTGCTTTTCTTTAATTTTCTAGATGAAAATATTAACTTATTCTTTTGGGGATAAGCTCTAAATCTAATAATCTACAATTTTTAATATAACAGCTTTAAACCTGCTGTCTTCAAGATTACATTTAAGTTCATTATTTTTAAATCTGATTCTATAATTACTTGCAGTTGTTTATTAAGATATTAACTTCAATTTTAGTAATATGAAGAAATTAGTGTATCTGCGCTGCTTATAATGGTTGTTATTGTTAATTGATGAGGAATTAACAAGCTCCACATCCAGGCCTTGAAGAGCCCTGGGATGTTCACTAATACCATGTCATCCTCTGCCTCGCTATGTGGATAGAACCAAGCAAATTTGATTTTCAACTGTTTATCAAAATCATGTCCTCTTGATAATATTTTGAGGTGTGGCGTACTCACTGACAAAGTTTTAAAGAGCTGCAGTATTTTGTCCATGTAAAGGTAACATAACCATTAGTCTCTTTATTAGGGGCTGGAATGAATGGCTTCACAAGTTATTTCTTAATAAATTTTAGAACTTACTAATACGTCAAGACACTTAAATTTTTCTTTAGGGCTGGAACACCCCATAGAGTATGACATTTATATATAGTTGTTTGATAGTCTTCCTGTATTTAATGATTATCTTTTATTGGTATGACACAAAGAATAATTAAACTTTTCATTATTACATCATTAATTTATGTTCATCATGATCCTTAATTATCATAGGATTACCTAATGGCCAACAGCAGAATTGTTTTCTAGAGCCTGTGTCATGAACAAGATTGCAACCTCAATGTTGGTTTAAGAAAAAATTTGCTTGGAGGAGACCAATACTTAGGTCTTTTCGATTGTCAAATTCTTATATGAGCTGAGTTCTGACTGGCATGCACCTTGTTTACCTCTGTCGTATGTTATATGAATCCTCATTAATATGAAAGGACCATTTGAGTAAATAATTTGTGTGTGTGTCTCTCTCTCTCTCTCTCTCTCTCTCTCTCTCTCTCTCTCGACATACCAACGCTTTCGTCTGGTAAGTTACATCATCTTTTTTTAATATAGTTTATTTTATACATTATCAGCTTTACTGTTGTTTTGTAATTATTTCTTTTTCTTTAGCTTTTATTTGCTTTGCTGAAACTAATCTCGTTTCTTTTGATTTTGCTGAATGGGTTTTTGAACTAGTTTCAGGTTTTAATAGTGAATAGGGTGCAGTTAGTTTTTAGCCAAAGTATACTAGAATTACTTTTATAATATTATGCTTTCAGTTTTCATTATTTTAGGTGATTTTTCTTTCATTTTTATGATGCTTGCTATTATACCTTTGCGTTTTATTTGCATTCAAGGAACTTTACCCTGATTCAATTATGATAAATTCAGGTGTGCCGCAGGGGAGTGTCATAGGACCGTTGCTATTCACAATATACATAAATGACCTTGTGGATGACATCGAAGTTCACTGAGGCTTTTTGCAGATGATGCTGTGGTGTATCGAGAGGTTGTAACAATGGAAAATTGTACTGAAATGCAGGAGGATCTGCAGCGAATTGACGCACGGTGCAGGGAATGGCAATTCAATCTCAATGTAGACAAGTGTAATGTGCTGCGAATACAAAGAAAGATAGATCCCTTATTATTTAGCTACAAAATAGCGGGTCAGCAACTGGAAGCAGTTAATTCTATAAATTATCTGGGAGTACGCATTAGGAGTGATTTAAAATGGAATGATCATATAAAGTTGATCGTCGGTAAAGCAGATGCCAGACAGATTCATTGGAAGAATCCTAAGGAAATACAATCCGAAAACAAAGGAAGTAGGTTATAGTACGCTTGTTCGCCCACTGTTTGAATGCTGCCCAGCAGTGTGGGATCCGTACCAGATAGGGTTGATAGAAGAGATAGAGAAGATCCAACGAAGAGCAGCGCGCTTCGTTACAGGATCATTTAGTAATCGCGAAAGCGTTACGGAGATGATAGATAAACTCCAGTGGAAGACTCTGCAAGGAGAGACGCTCAGTAGCTCGGTACGGGCTTTTGTTAAAGTTTCGAGAACATACCTTCACCAAAGAGTCAAGCGGTATATTGCTCCCTCCTACGTATATCTCGCGAAGAGACCATGAGGATAAAATCAGAGAGATTAGAGCCCACACAGAAGCATACCGACAATCCTCCTTTCCACGAACAATACGAGACTGGAATAGAAGGGAGAACCGATAGAGGTACTCAGGGTACCCTCCGCCACACACCGTCAGGTGGCTTGCGGAGTATGGATGTAGATGTAGATAAATGTGTGAGTACCTTGAATTTTTTTATCTTTGAATTTTTTTATCTTTGTATTTTTTTTAATTTTCTTTCCTGACTAGAGATTTGTTTTGATTTTATTTATTTAGTGACTTTTTTTCGAATTAAAATGTTTATGGAAGACATAAACTTATATTCTTATGTTTTCAAAACACACGCTTTTCTTAAGCTAATTATCTTATCTAAAAATTTAATCCTTAATTTATCTCATGCATTTGTTACATCGACATCAGCTAGAAAATAGATTTTTAAAAAAAAGGGTTGTTGAAACTCATGCTGTCCTAATATAAGGTTTTTCATTTTCAACTGGTTGTCTTCTACTTTACGTTAACAGACAGATAACTACTATACTTCAAAATAAGATTTGATTAATAGCGTAAAATTGAATTCCTTGGAATGGCATTTTAATATAAAATTGTACAATTATTATAACTCTAACTGATAGAAATAAAGCAGCAACACATTTGAATATACTAGGAATTAATCATAAAATAGAGAAAACAAGTAAGATGTACCATTCTGATTGAGTATGTGCTGTAGTTACAAGAGGATTTGCTGGTACAAAATTATCTCCTAGAAGGACTAATTAAATGAAACATAATTAACAATGTTATTAATAAAAATGTAACTGAACTCTTAAATGTAAAATATGGTTGGCTAAAGTGCTGATTGATCCTGTTTGGTGTAAAAAAGAATAATCAATCAATGAAATATGGTATCGTAACTGACAAATGAAAGTACTTGGCGCAAAACACCTATTGCAGACATTGCTCCAAAAATTTAGGGACCGATTTGTAAGCTACACTGAACAGAATTTACATTGCTGACGAATGTTGGCGTAAAAAATATTAAATATTATCAAAATGGATACTTTGAAAGATATAAAATGGAGATGGCTCCAGCTGCCACATACTACACTCATGTGTGCGCTTGCGAGTGCACGCGCATTCTATTTTTAATAAAGGCCTTGTTGGCCAAAAGCTAACTTTCCAATAGTCTTTTCTGTTGTGCCTTTCTGTGACTCAACACCTCTTTAAAGCTGTTTTAGCCTCCACCATGAAGAAAACGTATGGGGTTGCTGTAATGGACATCTATGTACAGCACTGTGTAAAAAAGTTGGCTAATGGAAAAACGGGCATTGCAGATAAATCGTACAGGGGCTGGGTAAGGTCTGTCACAGATGCCAATTGAGAACATGCTGATGAACTGATTCAAGGAGACAGATGTGTTAGACTTCACAATTAACAGCTTAAAAACCATTCTGAGAACAATTGACCAAGATGCAAAACTCTATAAATGTGTACAAATGAACTGAATTAGAGTTGCATAGGCAATAGTTCAGGCAATTATCTGCACTAATTCTGCTGTTGTATGTTCATTATTAAATTTTTATGACATAGGAGGCTTTTTCATCCACCCATGATAGAGGAGAAACGAGACAAAAGTAAGGCTCTGTGGGAATTCTTGGATAAAACACAACACATTAAACTTAACTGAAGAAAGAAGAAAATATGAAATTAGAAAAAAAATGAGGAAAGCTTAAGGAAATACTTACATCCACAAATAAGATTGACAAGAAAGAGCAAAATGGTAAAGCTGAAATAGCCAGGGGAGAAATCCAAGGCTGCATAAGCATGCACAAATATGGGAAAGATAGATGCAACATGTATAAAAATTAAAGAAACCTTTACAGGAAAGGGGAAACAGTTTTATGAATACCAAGTGCACAGATGGTAAGGTTGGTAGTTGGAAGCATTATATAATAGGGCTACACAAAATAATCAACTTTGGAGACAATATTATATAAAGGGGAGCGGAAGCTTAAGAAGGTAAGATGGTGTTGAGAGGAGAATTTGACAGAGCCCTTAAAGACAGTCAAAACAAGGCACCTGGATTAGGGAACACTGTTAAGAGCCTTGGGAGAGCCATGACAAAGTTGTTGCACGTGGAATGCATGACATACAAGAGATGTGAAATGCTTTCAGTCTTTAAGAAGAAGAATGTAATAATACCAATACTAGGCAGGAACTGAATAGTATCGATGCTACAGAACCACGAGTTTCAGAAGTCATGGCTGTAAAAGAATTTAAATGAAACTGACTTGACTGCTGCAGTGTAAATTCTAGATTTTTAACTGACGTGGCAGTCGCTGAAACATCACCACAAATAAAGAAAATATTAAGCTAGCTAGATGGCCATAGTCATAAAAGCTCTCGATTTCTGAACCTTTATTTCCTTTACTAATAAAATTCTGAAATTAGGGGGTGTAAAGTAATTTACAATTTGTATGCAAACGTGATGCCAGTTATGTGGGTCAATGGACACTGAAGAGAAGAAATGATTGATACGGTAGTGAGAAAGAGCAGTAGCTAATATCCAATGTTATTCAATCTCTACACAGAGCATACAGTAAAAGAAGCCAAAGAGAAATTTGGAATGGGAATTGATGTTCAGAGAGAGGAAATAACTTTGAAGTTTAGAAGTGATATAATACTGTAATTTCATCAAAGCTGGAAAAGTATTTGGAAGATGACTTGAGCAGAATACTATCTTCGTAGAGGTCATAAGATAAAGATTAACAAAACTAAACAAAGGTAATGGGAGTGATGCTGAAGGCATTAGATAAGGAAATGACACTAAAAATAGTACTGGAGTATTACTATTTGGGCAACACAACAACACAATGGCAAAATTAAAGCGGATAAAAATCAAGTCTGCAATAGCAAGAAAATCTTTTCAAATAAATAAAGTCTGTTAAGGTTGCATAAAATCATCTTTGAATATATTTATCTGAAGTGTAACCTTGAATTTAAGTATAATGAGAATGATAAAACATATGAACAAGAAGGAAAAGAAGTCTTTGGAATATGTTGCTACAGAAGAATACTGAACATCAACAGGTATTCTGATATTCTGGGTAACTACTGTGGTATGAGATTCTGAATCAAATGAGAAAAATAAGGGCTTTGTGGCACAATTTGACTGAAAGATGGCCTACACTGAGATAAGTCATGTGATAGCAATATGCAATTATACAGATGGCGGTAGTGTCATGTGCACCGGGTGTGAAAGAGCACAGGTATCATTTGTACTCAGGTGCTTCCATTTCCAAAATCATTAGAGAATACAATATTCCAAGAGCCACAGGGTCAAGAATCTGCCAAGAATATCAAATTTCAAGCATTCTCTCTCACCACAGACAATGCAGTGGCCAAAAGCCTTCACTTAATGAACGAGAGCAGTGGCATATGCATATGGTTTTCATTTATAACAGATGAGCAAAACTGGGTAAAATAACTGCAGAAATCAATGTGGAATGTACAACAAGCATATCCATTGGGACAGTGCAGCAAAATTTGGCATTAATGGACTATAGCAGCAAAGTACCAACACAAGTGCTCTTGCTAGCAGCACGAAATGGCCTGCAGCACCTCTCCTGGGCTCAGGATCATATAGATTGGACCCTAAACTACTTGAAAACTGTGGTCTGGTCAGTTGAGTTCCGATTTCAGTTGGTAAGACCTGATGTGGGGTTTGAGTGTGGTGCAGACCTCAAGAAGCTACAGATCCAAGTTGTCAACCAGGCACAGAGCAAGCTGGTGGTGGCTGGATAATGGTGTGGGATGTGTTTACATGGAACAGACTGGGTCCAACTGAACCAATCCTTGATTGGAAATGGTTATGTTCAGCTACTTGGAGACCATTTGCGGCCCATTCATTGACTTCATAAACCCAAACAATGATAGCATGTTACAAGGTCACAATTGATTGTGACTGGTTTGAAGAACATTTTGGTCAGTTAGAGCGAACGATTTGGCCACCCAGATCACCAGATATGAATCCCATCAAACATTTATGGGACATATGAGAGGACAGTTCATGCATAACAATCCTGCACCAGCAATACTTTCACAATTATTGATGGC
The DNA here is from genome assembly GCF_021461385.2 of Schistocerca piceifrons. Taxonomy (NCBI): domain Eukaryota; kingdom Metazoa; phylum Arthropoda; class Insecta; order Orthoptera; family Acrididae; genus Schistocerca; species Schistocerca piceifrons. The sequence goes on along the minus strand of NC_060138.1, from coordinate 766,309,619 downwards.
TATCGAGGCAGAGTGGCTCAGTATTTCTGCAGGAGACTTCCAATGACTTGTTGAGTCCATGCCATGTCAAGTTGCTGCACTACACTGGGCAAAAGGAGGTCTCAAATGATATTCGAAGGTATACCATGACTTTTGTCACCAAGTGTAGGTTGATAGGATATATCATGGAGCATAAAAGGAATAGATTTTTGACAATGAACAAAAGTGAAGTGACTCAAAAAAGAAGTGATTACAGTCAACAAGATCACATGAACACAGTAGTAAAAAACACTAATGCTGTCTTAAAAAAAAAAAAAAAGCCCGTGGGTCACATGGTCTCATCAGTTGGTCTCAACAGTTGGAAGTCATTTCTGTTGTGGTGCAAAGCGTGTTCAGCAAGTAGATGGTCCAATTTATGATTTGCTGTAGTGTGACAGTGGTCGTTCATCTAACTAGGCAGTTGGTTACTTTCAAGCCCACATAGAATCCTGCACAGTAATTGCCGTACAGCTGATATATGACATGGCTACTTTCACATCTGGCCCTGCCTTTAAACTGATGGAAATGCCTGTGACTGGATTATGGTACAAATCTCCGCCTTTGTTGACCAACACTTTCAAATTACTGACCATAACTTCCTATTTTGTGTTCAAGGCACTGCTCATTTTGTTCACTTGTCTTTCCAGACACATTGGTCACTGCAGATGTGATGTCCTAGTATACTAACATCCCTTGTGGCCATGGAATACAGTCTTCCACAGCATCCTCCTGACAACAAACCCATCAGATTTTTCCTAATCCTCCTAGCCAACCACATCACGACTCAGAATTATTTCACTGCTGAAGGCCAAATTTGTAAATCAATCCATGCTAATGCCACAGATACTTGCTTGGTACCGTCCTATGCCAACTTGATCCTCCCTAACCAGTCAACACGTAATATCCCTTGTTTGGTTCAGATTCATCGAAGTTGTGTATGTGATCTGGAATTGTGCCAAGGACCTTTGCTCTTTCCTCATAACCTGGACACCAACTCCTAAATCCGCTTCATCTGGTTCTCCTTGACTTAATGGGCCATCTTCCTAGGTGTCAATTTACACTTCAAGTGGCTCCATAAATATGTCTGTTCATTCTCTTTCTTCGACCCTGGAGCAAGACCTGTCCCCTCTCCCTTACCCACCCACTCACTCACCCACCCCCTATCGCAGTCTAGTCCCAGGCATCTCCTACCCAATAACAGGCAGGGCCACATGTGAAAGCAGCCATATTTATGTCAACTATGCTGAAATTTCTGTTCAGAAATCTATGTGGGCATTGTAAGTAACCAGCTGTCTACTCACATAAATGATAATGTGTGTACATTATTGTCTATTCTGACAACTGTATTTCACTGCACATGCAGGTGTCCATGGGAACCTAGGTTGCAAGGCAAAGAGTTCTTGGCTCGAAATAGGTGACATGTTGTTGAAATGGTGGTTCTGTTGGTGGTTGATGTGCTTGATATGAACAGACATATTTATGGAGCCACTTGAAGTGTAAATTGACACCTAGGAAGATGGCCCATTAAGTCAAGGAGAACCAGATGAAGCGGATTTAGGAGTTGGTGTCCAGGTTATGATGAAAGAGCAAAGGTTGTCCTTGGCACAATTCCAGATCACATACACAACTTCGATGGAATCTGAACCAAACAAGGGATATTACGTGTTGACTGGTTAGGAAGGATCAAGTTGGCATAGGACGGTGCCAAGCAAGTATCTGTGGCATTAGCATGGATTGATTTACAAATTTGGCCTTCAGCAGTGAAATAATTCTGAGTCGTGATGTGGTTGGCTAGGAGGATTAGGAAAAATCTGATGGGTTTGTTGTCAGGAGGATGCTGTGGAAGACTGTATTCCATGGCCACAAGGGATGTTAGTATACTAGGACATCACATCTGCAGTGACCAATGTGTCTGGAAAGACAAGTGAACAAAATGGGAAGTTATGGTCAGTAATTTGAAAGTGTTGGTCAACAAAGGCGGAGATTTGTACCATAATCCAGTGACAGGCATTTCCATCAGTATAAAAGGCAGGGCAGATGTGAAAGTAGCCATGTCATATCAGCTGTACGGCAATTACTGTGCAGGATTCTATGTGGGCTTGAAAGTAACCAACTGCCTAGTTAGATGAACGACCACTGTCACACTACAGCAAATCATAAATTGGACCATCTACTTGCTGAACACGCTTTGCACCACACACAAATGACTTCCAACTGTTGCTTCACTACGTGGTCCATTTGGATACTCCATATACCTACCAGCACAAGATTCTCAAATTACGCAGATGGGAATTCTCTCTATCACATCATGCACTCTCACAATCCCCTGGCATAAACCTCCGCTAACCTTTTTCCACTGCCTCTTATCTTTTACTTTCTCTTTTCTTCAACACCGCTCCTCCCCAGATTAATATGCATACTGCCTTCTACGTCACTCTCCTCCTTCATGCAGACATACACACGTATCTTCTTCTTTCCCCCCCCCCCCCCCCCCCCCCCCCCCCCCCCCCCCCCCTCGAACCACCTTCTCATTCTCGTGTTCATCTTGTGCAGCCACCGCCACAAGACATCTGTCTAAAGATCTGCCTAACACCATCCTGTTCCCCTCCTCATCTTGTGCATTCTTCCCTACCTCCTCCCCGCTTTGACTGTGGGTGCGTCCGTGGTAGCATGTACTTTACTACAGAAAGAGGAGGAACTCAAAAGCCAGTGAGAATATTGTTTCCTGTTACATGTTTCTGTGACCATTGGTTCAATATATGTGAGTGGTTGCTTTTATCTTATTTCATGCATTTTTTTCCATCAGGATTGTTATGAACAAGACACTGTTAGATGAAGAACATCCTGGTTTCCAAAGTGAACTATCCATTTTCCCACATTTAAATGAATCATACCAAAATTCAGAACATACAATTTAGAAACACGTATTGCATTTGAGGATATTAAGGCCACTTTTATGAACTGAGTGTGACTAAAATACGGTACATAATGTATGCCACAGGATTTCTCAACCAATTCCTGTGAGTTTTAAATGAATACATAGAAACTGTATATATTGTTCTAAACACAGGGAAGTTTAGATTTACGCACCATATCCTGAAGGATATATAACACGCTCCGTCCATGATTGTGCCCATGGTTTATTACCTCTTTCGACATCTTTTCTCCATTGTCTATATTCGTGGTATGAGATTAAGAAGTCTTCTCGCATGCATTCTAATTGGTATGCTCTTTCCATTTCTTCCTACTTCCTTCTGTTTTGTTCCAGTTTCATTAACATTTAACTTTGTTTATACCTCAGTCCAACCTGGAGTATCCTTTGATCTCTCTCTCTCTCTCTCTCTCTCTCTCTCTCTCTCTCTCTCTCTCTCTCTCTCTCTCACACACACACACACACACACACACACACACACACACACACGATAATACTTGCAACCAGTCCATGTACAAATTAAAAAAGAATGCAAAAGACATTGGTGTCAGCTCTAAAATGTGAAATAACAACTTTTTGAGGTGCGAGATTCACATTGTGCAAACGGCACAATTCTGTTGCTTTATTTAAACAACAATGGCACAACCGATTGTGTGTGTGTGTGTGTGTGTGTGTGTGTGTGAGAGAGAGAGAGAGAGAGAGAGAGAGAGAGAGAGAGAGAGAGAGAGAGAGGGGGGGGGGAGGGAGGGGGGGAGAGAGAGAGAGAGAGAGGATGAGAGAGAGAGAGAGAGAGAGAGAGAGAGAGAGAGAGAGAGAGGGGGGGGGGGGAGAGAGAGAGAGAGGGAGGGAGGGAGGGAGGGGGGCGAGGGGGGGAGGGAGGGGGGAGGGGGGGAGGCGGGGGAGGGAGGGGGGGAGGGAGGGAGGGGAGGGAGGGAGAGAGAGAGAGAGAGAGAGAGAGAGAGAGAGAGAGAGAGATCAAAGGATACTTCCAGGTTGGACTTGAGGTATAAACAAAGTTAAATGTTAATGCCAAACTGGAACAAACAGAAGGCAAGTAGGAAGAAATGGAAAGAGCATACCAATTAGAATGCATGCGAGAAGACTTCTTAATCTCATACACTGAATATAGACAATGGAGAAAAGATGTCGAAAGAGGTAATAAACCATGGGCACAATCATGGACGGAGGCTCCCGAACAGTAATTTTTCCTGTATTATGCAGTGAAGAAACAGTTTTGCCATCCCATTAGTCTGAAAATCTTGAGTGAGGCTATCCAGCAACATTCTCTTCAAAGTGACAAATTTTAAGTGGAACAAAACACTTTTGATAAGCCCTGTCCGTGTCAATCATTAGTAACAGAAGGAAGCATTTAGCATCAAGCTTTGAAGCCATAACAATTCAGCCAAATATTCCTATAATTTATTTCAGTGTGTCCATGTAAAAGCTGCTGCCACATGAGTAACTAATTGCGCTTGCTGTGAATGATAGTAGCATAGCTTTTAATCTTGTATTTTGTGTCCAACAGCACGTCGATAAACTTCACCCCACAGTACTGAATCTCTATTGTCAACATTTGTTTATGTCTATGGAGGTCACAACTGCTGAGACCACCTTTGTGTTAAAGAGCTACAAAACACACTCACTCATCATCTGGTAGGTGTCCACTCCCATTTCCAGTGTACGTCGCATATGTCCAGAAGATGCTCAGCCAGACAAACTTGAAAGTCACATGGGCGGTAGAACAAACAGCCAGCCCTTTGCTGCCATTAGATGTCCACTGTGTGTGCTGCTTCAGTCAGTGCCTCTTCCTTTTGACTTATGCCTGGTTACTATCCATTTACCAAATTTCTGTCTCTTGGCATGTTGACTCCATAAGGGATGCCATTGGCACAGCAGAGCAACATGTCTGAAATTATGTGCCCGCTGGTGGCGACTATAAGATGTGTGAAACACTTCATTTTTTTACCAAAAAGTTTTCTCAAAATTGGACAATTAAGTATCTTGTAGCAGCTGGAATGCTGTCTCTCAGCACCAAGTAACAGCATTAGGCAAGCAGTACAGTGACAACAAAGTCGCACTCGGCATGGAATGCAGAGAGCATGTCTGCAGGAGGCCAAGAGCTAAAAGAGTAGTTTCCAATATGACACATCTAGGAAGGCAATATTATTTTTCTTTGCAATAACCAGACCATACCAGTAATTTTGCTCATACCTACCTTATAATTACATTTACACATTCGAATATACACCTGTAGAAATCAACTTTATTATAATGTCTCTTCTTGGTGCACAAACTTTTCATGAACTGTCACAATATTACAAAGGATGGGTTTTCACTGCAAGGCTTCATAGCTCTTGTGTTTCCATGAGTGTCATATGGTAGATAAATATGGTATTGCTTGAGTTTCCAAATTCTCCACGCACTATTTCTGAAGTTTCACGATTCCACCTAGGACGTCAACCACAATAAAACCACAAATTTTCTCTCAGGAGAACAAAACATGACACTGTAGAGGCCTAGTGCACAGACTGCACATCCTTATTAATACTTAAGATATGAAATATTTCGAGTTTTCAAGGTAATTTAATGAAAGTAGGTTTTTATTTCCTTACACAGAGAGAGGGTTTGTGTGTGAGAGAGAGGGGAAGGGAGGACGCTTAAAGGATATAGAAATTCTATGAAAGTTTTAGAAGAACTGTGTAGGAAAAGGATACTCTAGGCTCTAGTCTGAATAAAGAAACTCATCTCACAGTGCATAAAGATATATTTAAGTCTTCATGTACAAGCAATTATACATAATCCACTTACTGAATATCCCTACATCTGTGGAAGTGTGGCAACAATCCCTTCAAGGGCTACTTGTGCAATAAGGCAATACCTTGAAGGACACAGTCTGCCTCACAGCTCAACATCATAATTAAGTGGGCTGAGCCCCATGATCATCATAGATGAACAGGTGTGCAATACACCTTCAAAACGAGATTAACAAAACGCAAAGGGAAGAAATGTTAGTCAACTCCTTTCCTTTTGTATCATTAATTGGTAAAGAATATTTTCCAATACATTTCTGCGTTCTCACTTGTATTTATATATATGTACGTACGTATATATTTATTATAATGCGATCAAAATACGCTTGGAGAACACAAATGTTCCATCATTACATAAAATGAACACTTGAACAAACTCCATAACCCAGGCTTCAAGAGCAGCCAAATCTATATGCAGCAATACTACCATATTTATATTATTTGCTCTCTATTCCTTTTCTCATGTTGTCGAAACTAGATTGACAGTATAGGTAAACTGCAGAAAACTGAAGACCAACAGTTCCCTTACTAAATAAAAAATGAAGAACAGTTCTTTGCTTATCACAGAACTATGGGATGAGAGAGGAAAAAAATTCATTGCAGATAAATCTGTATTCTTTTATTTCTTAAACTACAAAGCAATTATCAAATAAAGGACGAAACATGCAAAGAACTTATTTTTGAAAGATGAGCTACAGTATCTCTTGGTTCACAAAATAGTTATATACACCGAATTCATTAACCGCTAATTTCCGACGCGCCTCATAGCTACAATATTACAGCGGCACCCACAACAATCATATATTAAGAGAGGGACAAGTTCCATCATTGAGCCACGAGTTGACAAGTGCAACATAAACCCATAGACTGGGTACAAGCAAACTTGCTTTAATGCATGTCAACTATAAATGTGGCCTGTTTTGGCAAGCCATTAGCAAAACATGGACTGGGTCAAAGTAAAATACCTAGAAACCAAATGAATTTTCAATTGCACGAGTTTCCTGATTGGGGTTTCTAATAAGCTACCAGAGGTCTGTATCCCAAACACTAGGTGAAAAGACCAAAGCATTTTTATAAGCTACAGATGGATCTTTTTAATAAAAAAAGTTCATGTTTAGAAGATATACGTCTTCAACTAGCTTCACGTCTGAACATTATGCTGAATTTCTTCCTTAATGACTCCATTTGGCATGCCATTGCTGAAAAGAGAAAAATAATCTAATTAATAATATAAAGATTTTTACACAATTTAAACAACAGTAAACTTAAAACCATATGCAGTAAACCATAAAAGGTAACAAACTTACATGTGGCTTCTCCTGAACATCTTGCAAGCCCCAACTGGGAGCTTCCATTTTAACAGCATCCATATCTGCACTAGCTCCTGCTCCTGCACCTGCAACTCCAAATTGTGGCATCAGCGGAAGACCATGATGCATTAACGACAAGGCTGCTACTGTGCCACTGCCATTATGGAATGAGTGTTGGTTCTCTGGATGTCCTGCCTGTAAAATGTAAATTATGCTATAATAGATCTGAGTTCAAAATCATTACACTGTATGGTTTCCATAAAAATGGATGGATCATTTTCTTTCCACATTATCAGAAAATTTCAAAAACATAATACACGAATCTTTTTACACTGTGTTAAGAAGTTTTCTAACCTAGACCACACACTGATCTGAAGGTCACAAAAAATGACCCCATGGGAATAAACTGTGATCTGTGAACTTTTAGACCAACATTTCTCATCAGAGTTGTAACTGTGATAGGCATTCATTATTGAATGCTACAATTTACTGTTCTTACAGCAAAGATAATCGAAGCAAATTCAATAACAATTACACATTGTCCTCTCAGATCCCTAGTGTTGAACCATCATCTGAACACTTCCAACTTTGTACACTCCTGGAATATTTACAGTGCTGGGGGCAGTAATAGCCTTAGTTCATTGTGTCATATTTCAAATGTTCTGTCAACATATTGATAAATTCAGGGTAACGGACATCAAGCTGGCCATCTTCGTATGCATTACTGCTTCCTGAACTCTGCCAAGACAGAGAAGTCAATGAACAGACTAAAGATCTGCTGCAGCTACCCCTCAACAATAAGAGCAGTTTTGCACTCCATTCTTTCGTGCGATTAACAAATAATTGAACACATCCTATGAAATTCTTGTTTAATGTATGTAAAACATTTTTTATTTCCAAAAGACGTTCTGTGTTGCTGAACAAATAACTATAATTTACAGTTATTTGTAGAACAGGTACATTATAAGTGGTACTTAAGGCACGAAACTTGTTTGATAACATTAAATTTGATCGCTAGAGAAGATCATAGTGCCCATGTGTATAGGAATAGTGCATAGTAACAGAAAATGAAAGTGCAATACAGCATGTATCAGTGGTGGTGACTAGTTGCAGAAAAAGACCATGCAAGGCTTAACTCTGGGGAGGCACCAAATCATGCATGCACTTTCAGCCAGAAAACCGCATTCGACAGAGCAAATAAAAGATGTGTATCAGCAATTTAACAAGCAGCGGCTTGTGCACATGGAGCACAATAAATTTAACAGATGAGCAGTGTTGCAGGGGGGGGGGGGGGGGGGGCTGTAACTGTAGTGGCTTTAATGACAGTAAGTATCAACGGGGATACCCTGGAGGTTGTTAGTGAGACTCAACAAATGCAACCAGTAAAAGAAGAGCAGAAAACAAATCTCTGAAAGTAGTGACAGTCATTTAAAGAATGTGGCTGTGTTATCAGTCCATTTGAAAGTGATCAAATTCCTGCAATGAGCACAGAAAACTTGAAAGGGAATTAAATGTGTTCTTGAAATGGATTGTGTTTCAAATACATTATATAAAATACAGCAATAATAGTGTAAGGACATAGTTTGGGGAAATAAGATCTGATATGAAACCCAAGAGTAGTCCATTTAAAACAAATGCAAAAATATGTTAACCAAACAGAAACTGCAAATACAGGCTGTTACTATTTTCCACTCGGAGACGAATGTAAATTTGTATGTGATGAGTGTAAGACCTACAGCAATGAAAGTAATTAAAAGATTAAGAGAGATGTAGTTAACTGGTTAATGCACAGAATGTATCATATGTAATGGCACTAATGCAGGCAGTTACATAGAATCAGAAATATATGTCAACCAAATAAGCATGCTGACAGTGTAGAATATTGGTTTGATATAAGCAACTTTGCAAGTTCGACTCTAGAAGCAGTGTGAACCTAGTAGATTTTTTGAAATATTTTAAAGACTTTACCTACACAATGGGACCCTGAAGCCATTTGTTGGGATTTGGCGAACAAGGCTAGATACGTAGATAAAAAAGAAACCCACATACTCTGGGTTTAAAGAGTAAGTTACCTATATGAAAGTGTAAGGGAGTTGTTGATCTGACCCCCCAGGTATAATGTATGAGTTCCTTATCAAAAACTTTATTTACTACGTACTCTCTACAATCCCCAGAATAGGCTCAAATGGCTCTGAGCACTATGGGACTAAACTTCAGAGGTCATCAGTCACCTAGAACTTAAAACTACTTAAAACCTAGCTAACCTAAGGACATCATACACATCCATACCGGAGGCAGGATTTGAACCTGCGACCGTAGCGGTCGCGCGGTTCCAGACTGTAGCGCCTAGAACCGCTCGGCCACCCCGGCCAGCCCTAGAATAGGATCCCTGTGCTAGGAACCATGAGACACACTGTATAACAAAAAAAAGGGACTCTGTAAATAACTATATCATGTATGTCTACAAATAAGGAATTTGAAACATATTCCGTATAGGTATCTTAATTTATAAGCATACATTACTTTATAAAACCATGGGATATTATTTAGAAAAACTGTACAAGATAATTCCCTAACAGTATCTGTTAATTTGTGAACTTGCTTGAAATTCACAATCAAGCTTATGCTTCCATAACAGGGAAAAGAACCACTTTTGTAATATGAATTAACACAACAGGAGTGACTATGCAATGAAACAAAACTAAAATATCTATTTAATTTAACAGTCCGAACATATAATTTTTGTAAATAATTTTTGTAAAGAGTCACGACGAAAGGGATACTAAGTTAGAGCATACCAATGATTCATTCATTCATTTCATACTTGTTTTAAGTGCCATATTTACAATAATTTGTTGCTTATACAACAGCTGTGTTTATATTATTGTAAATCTGCTGTAGTAGGGCAAGGTGCACTGGAGAACTTTGTAAAAATTTGTAACTCTGTGATTTATATTTTGCCATTTTCTTATTTTTCAAGTAAATTCTTTTAGTTCAATTTAAAGCTCATTCAGAATTTATTTCTACTAACCCACTTCTTTTATTTAGTGTCTGACACTGACTTTTTCAGTGATAACTTCAAATTCAGTGGGAGCTACAGCAACATATCAGGTTGGTACATGTCATTTTGGCTCTCCTCATTTGGGTTACTGTTCAACTGAATATTAATTCCAGCTTTTCTAGTGCCAGAACCCACTTCTAAAGCTCTCCTAGCTGATACTCCCATTTTACTTTTTTTGGGAATGTGCATAATTTAGAAGTTGTCAACTCATACAAAGGTTTGATGGATGAGGTTTGCTTCTGTCAGATCGGTGATATACATAACCATCCCTACAAGTAACTGGTCTCTAACTTCTGCATTAAGAGCATACACTAGACACAAGCTATGGGACTTTACATGGTTGTTACAAATTTTCTTACGGACTTACCTGGAAAGGAGCTTCTACCATATGCTGCAAATCATCAGCAGAAGGCAGACGACCATAATGTGATGGGTTAGTTCTGAAAAGTTGTTGCTGTTGCTGCTGCTGCTGTTGCTGCTGCTGTTGCTGCTGCTGCTGTTGTGGATGACCCCGATCCACAGTATGTCCAGGCCACACCTTTGGCTCAGCTGCACCTAGCATCCAGTCAGGATCACCAGCTACATTATTGACAAGGTTCTTCCAGCTAGCACGTTCAGTGCCTATTGGCCGGATTTTGCGGTCTTCTGTCGATCTTCCATCACCTGCACCTCCAGCAGGTGATGGTGGTGGCGATCCACCACTTCCATTTTCAAGACCAGCAAGCAAGTCTGCCGAGCCAGGGAGCCCAGCTGCTAGACTAGCCAAATGAGCTATTGCACCAGAAGGAAAGCCAAGCTGCCCTACAACATCTGCAGGATGATGTGGTCCTGGTCCATGGTATGGCTGCCCATACAACTGCCACCGTGGATTTCCTCCAGCACCAGCTGCACCATGGCCACCATATGGTCCAGGAGGCTGTTTCCCTGCTGGTCCAGGTGCTGCAAATGGAACACCAGAGAGTCCAGGCAGAACTGCAGCTAACCCAGGAGCAGATGAGGGAGGCGGTGGAGCTCTATTATGATATCCTGAAGCAAATGCACCTGGTGGTGGTGCCTGTTGTGGCTGCTGTTGCTGAGCCTTACCAGGTGGAAGGTGAAGGCTGAAATCAGGAGCTCGGGGATTGAGTCTTGACATACTCACAGTTGTCACAGGGGGAGCATGATGATGATGGTGCTGCTGCTGATGGTGGTGGTGATGATGAGGATGAAATGGAGCTAGCAACTGAGGTTCTGAAACAGGTCCTGGTCCAGGTGGAACCATTTTCAAAAGCTGTGTTTGCTGTTCTGGAGTTGCAAAAATAGCAGGTCCAGGACCATGGTCATGAGATGGAGGGACACGAGGTTGGGCAAGTTCAGCTGTTGGGAAACCACTGCGTGCAGCACCAAATACTGCATCCCCAGCTCCACTTGGTGAAGCCTGTTGTTGGGGTGGCTTATTTGGATGGTTAAGACATGGCCCTATAGACTCTGCTGAGAAGGTGGGTGCATTCTGGTACTGTGGTCCTGGTGCAGCAGAGAGGGATGGTGGAGTTGTGCTATTGCTGCTCGTTTTTGATGAAACCGGGGAGCATACAGCATTTCCGCGATAGCCGGGTGCCTTTGCAGCATCAACCTGTACAATAAAGAAGAACCATCATCAGATTACAAGCAATATTAAGGTGCACATTAACATAAAAAATATAAACACAGCAGTGGCAATATATCCAAATAATGAACACATTACTGCTGTTCTACACATGTTGTTAGCTGTAAGAATCCATTATACAGAGATCACTTTTAAATCACTCCATAAATCAGACACTGCAACAACTGGACAGAGTGTCTGTGGAATAAGTGTGTGAACTTTGAAATGTAGTACAAGTCAACATGAATATGGTTATTCCATATGGATATAACCATTTAATGAAGAGTGATACAACAATAAAAATTATAGAGAATGTAAAATAAAACTTCAAAAATTTAATATTGGGGTATGGTACTTTGCCAATTTTAAATCATCATCATCATCCAAACAGTTGGATCGGTGGTACTAGCCGTAATGATGCTGTGTTGTTCTCTTGGCCTTGTAACCCTCCAAATCCGACTCCCACAGAATTCTTTTCATGGACTTATGTTAAAGAAGAACTTTTGTATGAACCTCCTGTTTTCTAACAACAATTTCTGACTCCAAAATGTGCATATCTAATGCAGTCACTTCAGAGTCCACATATGCCTCAGAATGTACGGTGTGATGTGTATTATCCCTTTCATGTTGTTCTTTTGACCAACAGATGTCACGTTGAACATATACACTGACACGCCAAGATACTGTGACTACCACCCACGTTGAGACTGAACGCCATCTGTTGGCACTGCAGAGCAGAGACGAATGCGAACCATTCTAGTGACAATAAAGAATGCAAATGAGGAAATCCACTAACATAAGTGACATTGTCAAAGGGCAGATTATTATGACACTGTGCCTGGGAATGAGCATCTCGGAAATGGAAAAGCTAGTTGGCTATTCGCTTGCTACTGTTGTAAAGATCTTGGAACTGGTTGAAGAATGATGGTGATGACATCTTCCAACAGGAGAAATATCCAGACTACAAGACCAGAATTATGCTACAGTGGTTTGAGGAGCATTATAGTGAAGTTATTTTTATGTCTTCAATACCAAATTAGTATCATCATAACCCATAACATCTGCAATACTACTGGGTACCAGCTCTATGTCTTCAAACCACCAGCCAGTAATTTATGGGAAATGTGTGGCTTATGCAGAAACATTTGGTGCTAAGTACCTCAGAAATTTACCAAGGACTTGCCAAATCCATGCCGTTCAGAATCACTGCTGTACTGCATTCCAAAGGTGGATCACATGATATTAAGCAGATAGTCACAATGTTTTGTCTCTTCAGTGTATAAATTACAAAAAATAAAAAATTTAAAAAATGAACTTAATTTTCCATTCTCTATGATTCTTACACCAAATCTGCATTATCGCTTATTAATTTAACACTGCTTACACTTAACGGAATAATGTTAGGCATTTACTTTGGAGTAGTGTCGTCTCCCTAGTTCTGAACTGGTAAAAGATGGTAGAAGTTTGAACAAATTTGTGCCATTAGTGCTTTGCCTCCTAACACTACCAAAATAACAGCAACTATACTGTGTTTCATGTAGTTTGCATTTGTATTATCAAGCCAGGGAGGTTAGACTATTACAAAACTGCATTAACTTTGATTTGCAGGTAAAAAGTATCAACTATTGTATGGTGTAAATTATGTTTGGAATAAGTAGTTGTTTACAAAGTCTTGGTTGGGTTAGGAGCTATCTGCAAAAACTGAAAAATTTAAATACAATAATAACTGTCACTCACATTTTGCATTTCTTTCAGAATATGTTTCTATTTTCATGTTATTTTGGAGGGGGACCCAGCAGGACAGTTCTACATCATATCCAACAAAATTGTATTTCACTGTGCTGCTTGGTATCCACATACATTGAACTTCATAAAGCTATTTACAGAACATAACTCTGTAATTGGGTGTGTCATGCTCTGTAACACACACACACACACACACACACACACACACACACACACACACAGGTTGGAATTTTAATAGCGGCAACTATTTATTTACAGCTTGTACAAAATTGAAACACGTATCTGAGTTTTAATGACCTTCAAAGTAGTCACCAGCATTGTGTATAACCTGTTGCCAATGATGTGGAAGCCGTAGGATACTCTTAGCGGTGCCAGTTGTGTTGACAGTTCAAGCGGCGCAGTCTATTGCCCGATGAATTTGTAGCAGTTCTGAAACGAATGCCGTGAAGTGTTTGCTTCAGTTTAGAAAACGAGTTGAACTCATGAGGCCTTAAGTTAGGGGAGTGCAGTAGGTGGTATAACACTTAGCAGCCCCATCAGTCAAACAAATCACTAACAGCTTGCACTGTACGTGCTTGGGCATTGGCCTGCAAAATGATGGTCAGGTCCTGCAGGAAGTGTCATCACTTCTGTCTCTAAACTGGTCATAGGTTGTGTTCCAAAAATGAACAGCATACAGGCAGAAGTGATGACACTTCCTACAAGACCCGACCATCATTTTGCAGGACAATGCTCTCAAGCACATACAGTAAAAGCTGTTACTTATTTGTTTGACTTATGAGGCTGCTAAGTGCTATACCACCTACTGCACTCCCCTGACTTAAGCCCTCATAAGTTCAACTTGATTTCTAAACTGAAGGAAACACTTCACGGCATTCGCTTCAGAACTGCTACAGATTTGTCAAGCAATAGCCTGCACCTCTCGAACTGTCAGCACAACTGGCAATGCTAAGAGTATCCTACGACTTCCACATCGCAGGCAACGGGTTATACACAATGCTGGTGACTACTTTCAACGACAGTAAAACTCTGAAACACGTATCTATTTTGTACGAGCTATAAATAAATAGTTGCCACTACTGAAGTACCAACTAGAGTGCTGCAACGCTCAATGTTTGACCGGTCACTGCTCGCCTGTTTACAAGGGGACCGAGCCGCTCGTGTCCGGCCCCACACGACTTGACTCGGCCACGTACTCGCCCCATGTCTGTTGTCCGGATTCCGGACATGCGGATAACCGAGCATGACCGGTCACCGCTGACGTCTCACCTCGTCTCGCCCCTCTCTCTCTCTCTCTCTCTCTCTCTCTCTCTCTCTCTCTCTTTTAATACAAAAGTAACGTTTCCAAGATCGGGTACGAGATACAGCTAAATTCATATAAAGGAATTGGGAAGTAAAATGATATTTCAATACGATCGTGGATAGAAGACGAGTCTCATTTCCAAACAGATGATATATTTTTCCTTTCATTAATAGGAAACATTAAATTTGTCGTACTTTTCACATGTTTGCAACAGAAACAAAATTATAGTTATTGTTTATCAGCAGTAAATCACTTACGGGTTCCATATTTAATTGGCTGCGGCGATTTGTTAGTAACATGCCGGCTTTACTAAAGCATCTTTCACTAGGTGCGCTTGTTGCTGGGATACATAAAATACATTGTGCAACTGCAGCCAGGCCTGGTAGATCTGTTTCATGTCTGCTCCCCCACTTTAAGATATCATCATCTCCGGGGTACATTAAAATGTAGAGATCTACTTCATCTGCTGCGGATGATCTGTTGTTCCTCCATTCCTTGAAACGAACTCTCTTTCTGGGTGGTGATGACACAGTACTTGAAGGATCTATGATAATAGAGTGTGTAAGGATTCCAGCATAGTGTACAAGCTGTTCCAGTGTGTGTAGGCCTCTAGTTTCAATGATGATTTCAAAGACAAGTAGAGGCTACTTCTCTTAATGTACCTTATAATGCATTTTGCAGTATTTATTGTTAATGCGATGTTCCGGGCATGATTTAGCAAGAAGTTATCTTTCTTCGAAACTATGGTTAAGTGTGTGTTTATACAATGAGCAGCACAAGGAATCCTTTCGTGATTTTCCAAAGCCTTTATTACATTGGCACCCTGGTCGTAGACAAAACCAAAACTGTGCAACATGTCCGGCAAAATGTCCCAATCACCCATCCTCTCTTCAATTTCTATCATAATATTTACTCCTGTCTTCTTAACTCCCAGCAATTTTGTTGTAAATAACACATTGTTCACAACAGACCAATCTGTGTTAATGTAATGTGTTGTAAGCGTCAAATAGTGCACCAGATTTTGCGAACCAGTCCACATATCATCTGTCGCAGCATATATTTTATTAATAACTTCTGCAATAACAGAAGGCATTATGCTGTTTTGTATTGCATCGGCTCGTTCTTTGACATGTCTGCTTATAGTAGAGGGATGTGGCATGACATCTGCCACGTTAACTTCTCCATAATGCGCACCTAGATGTGCTAATTCTTGGCCTAGTTCTCTGAAACCTTCACCGGAAACAGCATGAAAAGGTCTCTCATCTTTAGCACACATGGCAACACACTTTGCTGTAATACTATTTATTACTGCCGATATCCGTGAAGGAGCTGTATCTTTGTGAGGTTTCTTGCAGCTGTGTTTCTTTAAATGAGTGGTTCCCGACTGGAAACACGATAATGTGGAGCAGTTTATGCACAATACGTACCCAGTAGACGCACTGTTTTTGTCTAAAACCAACAGAAATTTATTCCATACTAGGCTTTTTAGACTTTCCAGTTTCTTCAATGTGTAAACATTGGTTTCAATCTTACATCTTACTGCACTCGCTTCCTCGCACTGCATGATTACACAGAGAGAGAGAGAGAGAGAGAGAGAGAGAGAGAGAGAGAGAAACACCACACGGATAATGACACGTGTAATGTGTTTGAAGTTGCGTGCTACGTGTTCGATCACGGCATCTATGCTCGGTCACTAGAACTGGTGCGGGCAGCCTATACAGTTAGGATGTGCTCGCCCCATATATATATATATATATATAAATACAAAGATGAGGTGACTTACCGAACAAAAACGCTGGCAGGTCGATAGACACACAAACAAACACAAACATACACACAAAATTCTAGCTTTCGCAACCAATGGTTGCCTCGTCAGGAAAGAGGGAAGGAGAAGGAAAGACAAAAGGATATGGGTTTTAAGGGAGAGGGTAAGGAGTCATTCCAATCCCGGGAGCGGAAAGACTTACCTTAGGGGGAAAAAAGGACAGGTATACACTCGCACACACACACACACATATCCATCCACACATACACAGACACAAGCAGACATTTCTGTGTATGTGTGGATGGATATGTGTGTGTGTGCGAGTGTATACCTGTCCTTTTTTCCCCCTAAGGTAAGTCTTTCCGCTCCCGGGATTGGAATGACTCCTTACCCTCTCCCTTAAAACCCATATCCTTTTGTCTTTCCTTCTCCTTCCCTCTTTCCTGACGAGGCAACCATTGGTTGCGAAAGCTTGAATTTTGTGTGTATGTTTGTGTGTCTGTCGACCTGCCAGCACTTTCATTTGGTAAGTCACATCATCTTTGTTTTTAGATATATTTTTCCTACGTGGAATGTTTCCCTCTATTATATGTGTGTGTGTGTGTGTGTGTGTGTGTGTATATATATATATATATATATATATATATATACACACACACACACACACACACATATATCCATCCACACATGTACAGACACAAGCCAAGCTTGTGTCTGTACATGTGTGGATGGATATGTGTGTGTGTGCGCGCGCGCGCGAGTGCAGTGGGGAGGATTTCATGAAGGATGGATCTCATTTCAGGGCAGGATCTGAGGAAGTCTTATCCCTGCTGGAGTGCCACATTCAGAGTGTGATCCAGTCCCAGAAAGTGTCCTGTTACAAGTGGGGCATTTTTCGGGTTCTTCTGTGGGAGGTTCTGTTTGAGAGGATAAGGGAGTGGCTCTAGCTATTTGCTTGTGTACCAGGTTGGGAGGTTAGTTGTGGGATGCGAAAGCTGTTTTCAGGTTATTGGTGTAATGGTTCAGGGATTCGGGACTGGAGCAGATTCATTTGCCATGAAGTCCTAAGCTGTAGGGGAAGGGGCCGTTTGATATGGAATAGGTGGCAGCTATCATAATGGAGGTACTGTTGCTTGTTAGTGAGTTTGATGAGGACGGATCTGTGAAGCTGGCCATTGGACAGATGGAGGTCAACGTCGAGGAAAGTGGCATGGGATTTGGAGTAGGACCAGGTGAATCTGATGGAACCAAAGGAGTTGAGGTTGGAGAGGAAATTCTGGAGTTGTTTTTCACTGTGAGTCTAGATCATGAAGATGTCATCAATAAATCGATATCAAACTTTGGGTTGGCAGGCTTGGGTAACCAAGAACGCTTCCTCTAAGCAACCCATAAATAGGTTGGCGTATAAGGGGGCCATCCTGGTACCCATGGCTGTTCCCTTTAATTGTTGTTATGTGTGGCCTTCAAAAGTTAAGAAGTTGTGGGTTAGGATCAAGCTGGGTAAGGTAATGAGGAAAGAGAATTTAGATAGGGTAGCAGGTGATCGGTGTGAAAGGAAGTACTCCATCGCAGCGAGGCCCTGGACGTGCGGACTATTTGTGTATAAGGAAGTGGCATCAATGGTTACAAGGATGGTTTCCGGGGGTAACAGATTGGGTAAGGATTCCAGGCGTTCGAGAAAGTGGTTGTTGTCTTTGATGAAGGATGGGAGATTGCATGTAATGGGTTGAAGGTTTGGATCTACGTACGCAGAGATACGTTCTGTGGAGGCTTGGTAACCAGCTACAATGAGGCGGCAAGGATGATTGGGTTTGTGAATTTTAGGAAGAAGGTAGAAGGTAGGGGTGCGGGGTGTCGATGGGGTCAGGAGGTTGATGGAGTCAGGTGAAAGGTTTTGTAGGGGGCCTAAGGTTCCGAGGATTCCTTGAAGCTCCGCCTGGACATCAGGAATGGGATTACCTTGGCAAACTTTGTATGTAGTTTTGTCTGAAAGCTGGTGCAGTCCCTCAGCCACATACTCCCGACGATCAAGTACCACGGTCGTGGAACCCTTGTCAGCCGGAAGAATGACGATGGATCAATCAGCCTTCAGATCACGGATAGCTTGGGCTTCAGCTGTGGTGATGTTGGGAGTAGGATTAAGGTTTTCCAAGAAAGATTGAGAGGCAAGGCTGGAAGTGAGAAATTCCTGTAAGGTTTGGAGAGGGTGGTGATTTTGAGGAAGAGGAGGTGGGTCCCGCTGTGACGGAGGACAGAACTGTTCCAGGCAGGGTTCAATTTGGATAGTGTCTTGGGGAGTTGGATCATTAGGAGTGGGATAAGGATTATTTTTCTTCATGGCAAAATGATATTACCAGCAAGGACTACAAGTGTAGGACAGTAAATCTTTGACGAGGGCTGTTTGGTTGAATCTGGGAGTAGGGTTGAAGGTAAGGCCTTTGGATAGGACAGAGGTTTCGGATTGGGAGAGAGATTTGGAGGAAAGGTTAACTACTGAACTGGGGTGTTGTGGTGTTACACCGTCTGGGTTATCTGGATACTTCCCACTAACACCAACCTATCAGAACTCCGGAGATTGGAACTTGCCCTTCAATATATTCTCTCTTCCCGTTACCGCCCAGGCCTCAACCTCTGCTAATTTCAAGTTGCCGCCCCTCATACCTCACCAGTCATTCAACAACATCTTTGCCTCTGTACTTCCGCCTCAACTGACATCTCTGCCCAACCTCTTTGCATTTACGTATGTTGTCTGCCTCTGTCTGTATATGTGCGGATGGATATTTGTGTGTGTGCAAGTGTATACTCCCGGGATTGGAATGACTCCTTACCCTCTCCCTTAAAACCCACATCCTTTCATCTTTCCCTCTTTCCTGATTAAGCAACCTAGGGTTGCGAAAGCTTGAAATGTGTGTGTGTGTGTGTGTGTGTGTGTGTGTGTGTGTGTGTGTGTGTGTGTGTGTGTGTGTGTGCGTGCGCGCGCGCGCGCGCGTGTGTATCAATGTACCATCGCTTTCTCGTTTGGTAAGTTAAAAGCATCTTTGTTATTTCAGATATCTGCTAAATTTTTTTACAAAGACATCAAAACTTTCAAATTATTTGTGAACTAGAAAAACAGAGAGACAAATCTCCAGAAGGTATTTAAATTAACCATAATTCCAGACTTTTTCATCAAATTTTATGAACTACCAATGAATTCATTGAATGTAAAACTTATGTATGTGCTTAAAAAATAATTTTCCACCATTTACACAATTTCACTTAAAAGTGTAAAATAGGGGTTTCACTGTCTCTCCTGAGTGTGCCTTCTAACACCCATACCATCCACAAGAGAAAATATAATATTTTCTAATAATACACAGTTCAGCAGTTGTATCAACCAATAAAGCCACATATTTTTCAAGCCACACTAGAAGGTGAATGTACCTGCAGATTGCTGGAAGATGAAGTGTTTTTTGCTCTTTTGGACGATTTGCCACTGTGAGCAGAAACGTGTATGCACTTTGAACATGATAGGTGCTGCTACATTCAAAATCCAGAACCAAATGCAAAACAGAATGAAAGTAAGGAGGGGTGGAACGGTGGAAGATTCGAGTTTCTCTCTCAATGCCTGAAAAGAAGAATGGAAGTTTAGTTTCAAAGTCCCATCAATGATAAAGTTATTAGAGAGGGAGCACAAGCTCAGATCTAATAAGGATGTGGAAGGAAATCTGTTGTATCTGGTCCAAGGACTCTTCCCAGCATTGCACTTAACTGGCTTAAGGAAATATGGAAAAAAATATATCACATAGGGATTTGAATCTTGGTCTTCTCAAACTGGCTTGACCTCGGGGCATATTGAACACACAACACACAAATATGTTCATCACTTGTTATCCACACTGAAACCAATCAGTATAATATACTTCTGCGGAAGTCTACAAATATGCTCCGTAATCTTTGAAGTCTCTACAATAGAATGCTTCGCCACAAATTTAACAAAACCAGCACCTTTGCCTCCTCTTATTGCCTTCCAGTCCAAACTAAACACAGTATCAAAGTCCAGAAAATACCACTCTAAAATTGTGAACCTAATTTAATAAACCATGTGCTGTTCAGAATTCTATACTGTTAACTGTCACCAAAGGTTCCGCTGGACTACTGGCATGTGTAAAACCTTCCAAGGTGCTCAACTCTTACCTTTATTTTACATTTTTTTCTTTTTTTCTTTCTTGAATGCTTTCTCAGTCTTAGTACTTCAAAACTTTTGAGAATAGAAAGTTATCTCTAGCAAAAGCTGCCTATACAATACACTGTTTTGACATTTGTTAACCCTGAAAGTTCATAGGAAATAGAACCTATTTGACAGTGCAAAGACCAGGTCAGATAATGTGTACTGAACAGTGCAGTGCCAAACTGCTGCTCAAGAAGCACAAAATAACTACATATTGTCAGAAATGCCAAAAAACATACAGCAGATGGAATTCTGTGTGTTAGATGTAACATTTGGTTGCATGACAAGTATGCTTAACTATGAATTTATAACCTCATTTTCAGTGGTCCTGCTTTGATGGTTACATTAAGAGAGTGAGGATTTAACACCTGTGATGAATTCGAAAGATAAAATTCTTTATGCACTGCAAAGCTACACTGAAGTACTGAAAACCAAGCTACTGTTATTAAATATAGTTTTCAGCATCAGAAAAATTGTCCAAGTTGTAATTACTCAAAAAACAGAGTTGCCACAAAACTAAAGCACACAGAACAAAATGCATGAACATAATAATCACAGACTAGTGTTACATACAACTTTACCTTCAAATGAAACTGGAGCAGTTATCCAGGTAGAACAAGATAGTAATTAAATTGTGGAATGTATATAAATGGACAAGAATATAAACGGACAAGAATAACACATAACTAAGGGGAAAAACAGATGTCACATTAATGAAACATAACACTATATTCTTATAGGCAATTTCAACCTGAAAAAGTCACAGCGCCAAATCAAGTACTAGTGATTGTCCAAGAAATAGTCATAATATGATACCCTACACCTGTACACAGTTTCTAGCCTAACAATTAGTTACATGACACACACATAAAAATAAAGGAACAGAATAACTTGCAGCATTATAGAACAGGATAATAGATTACGCAAAGTATTCAGAGGCCCAAATAAATTTATAAGTCTGGGAAAAGATGGTCAATATTTACACATACCATGCTCTAAAATAGGCTCTAGTGCCTATCCATGGGCATCTGGTTGGCCATGGGCACAGTTAGGCAGTGGTGAGCAAAGAGTAAGTTTGTGGATGTTGGCAGGGGTGCCTAATTCACTCTCACATGTGCAAAATGTGGTGGAATATGGCTATTTAACATATACTATACTCTATCACTGTGCAACATAACATAATACACTCCACCAAGGTCACCAGCCTAGCCCTTGAAAAATCAGGAACTTAAAAGTTTGACAATTGCCTCAGCTTTTTTTATCAGCCAGACCAGAAAAGATACCACATGAGCACATGGATGCCTTTAGACTTAAAAAGAAGTAAATCTGCGAACTGCTACTTCCATGTATCTACATACGCAATTGGATTCTTACATTAAAGTGAACTTACAGATGCTACATACCACCACTGAAGGCAAGAATTACTAGAAATGTACATTCACACCCTCAATTTACCCCAATGCATTCTAAACAACCAATTGAAGCTAGCGAATAAACAGTTTCTACAAAATTTCCAACAGCTGTTCACACAATTAAACATAACACAGAGCCTCAACAGTCAAATCTGAACAAGAATACATTCACTGCAAGGTGGAGGAGGAAAAACTGCACTACATAGGTATCCCAAGAACTACTATAGAAGAAAAGGAGCAGAAATAAAAACACACTACACACACACACACACTCAGAATACCCAAATAACTTATATTTTTAAATTTTCGCATTTCCTAAAACAATTTACTTGCAATAAGACATTTGTAATGTCAGTAGGAAGTTAGGTACACCTGAACTCTAATATTGCTTAAGAAAACCAGAAAACAATTTGTTCTAGAAGTAAGTTCATTCACAGTAAAAGCTTTTTCTGCTTTTAAAAAGCTGCACCTTCAACATATTTTCTTTGCTTAGTTTAGAGCTTTGCTTAATAAGAAATAAATTATATCTTTGCTTAGTGGCTGCTCTTTGCTCTGTAAACATTAAAATCAAGTGCAAAGCACAAGTGTGAAGTCCAAACTGACATGAAGAATATATGACCCAGTCACATTAATGTGATCACAACCTATGTTAGAAGTCAATGTACAATAACCACTCAGAGATGGCAAGCACTAGCGGTGGAGGGTATATAAAGTGTCTCATGGGGACATGGAAAACAATGTAGTATTTGTCACAATGTGTAAATAGAGCTATTTATATTACGTTCAAATTGGTGTGATCATTGGTTTTTGTGAACTGTTTGCGTGCCACCGTGGTTAAAATATACTGTGTATGGAAAAATGCCACAATCAAAATCTGGGCCAAGGCAATTGTGGTGCACTTTGGGCCATAGTTAACAGGGATGAACGACTGCTGCGGAGATTTGTACAATGAATAGGAAAGCAGCTGTTGAGCAACTGACGACCCTGATGAACCAAGGAGGCTACCAACAATATCTACTCAATGACCATTCAACTGAACATTGTTGCAGATGGGTCTCTCTAGCAGATGCCTTGTTCATGCACCCATGCTAACTGCTGCTGATCAGTGACAAGAGGCTGGAATTTGCACACCATTACTGCAGCTGGAAGTCCAAAGAGTGGCGAAAGGTGGCCTTCTCAAGTGACTCATGTTTAATGCCCCATCAGGCAGACTGCAATTGGCGTGTAGGGCTTGAAACATATGAAAGTGAACCCCCTGAACGCATTATGGTTTGGGGAATGTTTGGGTGGCATTCCCTGGATGATATCGTCATTTTGGAAGACACAATGGACCAACAAGTAAGCATCTATCCTTAGGGACCATGTTCACCATTACATGTAGTTTGTTTTTCCTCAGTGTGATGGCATCTAAAAGCAGGACTATGCAACATGCCTTACAGCTCACAGTGAATGTGCATGGTTCAAAGAGCACCAGGTTTAGTTTGCAGTACTCCCCTGGCTGCCAAACTTCGGGATTTAAACCCAACTGAGAATCTGTGAGACCAACTCAATCAGGCTGATCGCGCCATGGATTCTCAACCGAGAAACTTAGTGCAGCTGGTCACAGTACTGGAGTCGGCAAGGCTCCAAACCCCTGTTGGTACCTTCTAGAACGTCATTGACACCCTTCCTGCACTTTACTGCAGTGGTACATACTGCAATAGATCGTTATTCTGGCTTTTGACAAGTAGACACATTAATGTCACTGGACAGCGTGAATTTTAAAATTTTCCCTGCAAACTGAATGTTCGAACAAATTTCGTGTTTGCAGCTGGTTGTTGTCTAATTCACTGCACAATATTTCGACTCGGCGCCTATCAGTCATGTTGAGATGAGCCATCAAAGTCTTTGATGGATAATCTGTAGATGGCTGGCAGGTGTCCAGTTGAAAGTGTGCAATGAATTGACTAACAACTGGCTGCAAGCCTGAAATTTGACTGGACAGTGTGTTTTACATGTCAATGAGATTTGTTTAGAATGTGTATGCTGTTTACAAAACAAAAACTTGTACATCGTCCTGGAACAGCGTAGGGACCATAGCGAGATGGAACACCATCCACTGGAACATGAATAAATGTGTACAGTTGTTTCATCTTATATCGAAGCAACTGCAGCAATGTTAACATTTTTTGCTATCAAAACAATATAGAAGTGGCACTAAATATTCAAACAATCTTGTGCAGTGTGATAGAGCTGACAACATGCTGCTGATGAAAATATTCATGTAACTGGAAATGTTAGCCATCTGAATATGGGCATGAATGCCTGAAACTGGTTATGGCTCTGAAATAAAAGCATTTTTGTAAGTATAGGTGGCTGGTAGCTTTATTCATCAATAAAGAAGAAAGTCTTGTTTTCTGTCAAACTGGATATATAACTGTCACTTGTTGCTCTCAGATAGAGATCATGCTACGTCATGTTGAATGGGTACACCGTAACTGTATATACAGTATTCCTTAATATCCACACATTGTAACTTAAGATGCCTGCAGCAGCATCAAAGTTCCCCGATTTCAGCACAAGATCAAGTGCAACAGAGAAGTAGTCTGAACTTATTTAATCTGCATGCTTTTATCTAAAAATTAAATCAAGAAACAGCAGTTAAAAATTAGAAAACATCAATATTCTTCATTGGTATAAACCTATACATTCGTAAGTACTAATGGGAACACTGTAATTTTAACAGCCTGCTCTGAAACATTTAGCAAAATTTTCACCGACTTGTATCAAACTGTAAAAAAAATAATGAAAATGGAATGGATAGGGTGGCAACTCATACACAATGACAAAGAATGAAATTCTTGTAACACCTTTTAAGGAAAAGCACTCACTAAATCAACAATAATTCTGAAATTATATGTATCATGCACTTTTATGTAAATATGGTGGCGCACCAAAAAAAAAAAAAAAAAAAAAAAAAAAAAAAAAAAAAAAAAAAAAAACAATAACACAAGTGGTACTGAACTGGCAATGAGTTGCACTATACACGCCTAGCAGCAAAAATGCATAATACACATGCTCCGCCTACGGCAATGTTATTCCCGTTGGTACCCCTGCTAGTGCTGATTTCTCAAATAACATTCTCTAAATTGATGAATTGTACTATTTCCATCAGGCTGCAAAAATGTTTACATCAATTGTTTGAACTACCCTTGGTTTACAGAAAATACCATTAAAATTTTAAATAAAACTGGAAGCTTCGACTTTTAAGAGAAGGAAGTCATGTGGGACACCCTGCAGACTTCGTTCCAATGTAAATTGGAATATTTTCCAGGGTAATGGCATGTAGGGCTTTGTAATTCAAATGTTGTTTTTACTTCAAAGAGCTCAGGGAAGGGAAAACTGAACATACTTACGTAAACTTCTGAACTATTAGAATACTTCTGGCTCCACGTTTCCGGTTCATGAAACTAACATATCTATAACCAGCTTGGTCCAGTACTACGAAAGAGTCAACACATTCAGTAACTAAACACAAGCGCCATCTTCAAAAAGTTAACATTACGACAAAACGAACCATTCAGAAGAACAGAGCCATTATCATCATTACTGTCAGAATCACTTGCAAACACTGCCACCTCACACTTCTTTACAGTTCTGTGAATCATCCATAGAACTATAAAAACAGTCATTCACACTGTCATCCGCATCTTCATACTGATTAGAAAGATCTGAATAATCATTGCAGAAACCTCAGCAAATATTTAAGGTTTGTTCATTTCCTTCTGTTCTCTGAAGGGGACAATCTCTGTAAGCAGGAGGAACTTCAAGGCGAAAATAGTAACTATTTGAAATGTCAAAATACAATCAAACTGCTATGTAAGCAAAAAGCACATGAAGGCAGTCACGTCTGACACACTGACTACTGGTGTAAATACCTCATAAATACCCACCTCAATAGATCAAGATGTTAAAATGTATCACAGTATATGCCATCTACAGACAGCGTGTGGGAAATACAAGTTACCTTGAGATATACATGTAATGGACTCTATATCCGCCCACAATGTGTTAAATAATAAATGCAATACAGGTCAAAAATATAAACAATCTTTCAGTATTCTGTAGTTAACTGAGATTTCTAATGTTACTATCGTTTATGTTATTAATCTATTATCACTGAATACACACTTTTGTCTGATTAAAAGCTACGGTTCTAATATAAATAATGAAGTAAAAATAGTTATAATAGAGGGAAACATTCCACGTAGGAAATATATATCTAAAAACAAAGATGATGCGACTTACCAAATGAAAGTGCTGGCAGGTCGACAGACACACAAACAAACACAAACATACACACAACATTCAAGCTTTCGCAACAAACTGTTGCCTCATCAGGAAAAAGGGAAGGAGAGGGAAAGACGAAAGGATGTGGGTTTTAAGGGAGAGGGTAAGGAGTCATTCCAATCCCGGGAGCGGAAAGAATACCCGTCCTTTTTTCCCCCTAAGGTAAGTCTTTCCGCTCCCGGGATTGGAATGACTCCTTGCCCTCTCCCTTAAAACCCACATCCTTTCGTCTTTCCCTCTCCTTCCCTCTTTCCTGATGAGGCAACAGTTTGTTGCGAAAGCTTGAATTTTGTGTGTACGTTTGTGTTTGTTTGTGTGTCTGTCGACCTGCCAGCACTTTCATTTGGTAAGTCACATCATCTTTGTTTTTAGAAGTAAAAATAGTATTTGATATATATGAGCCATTACAGTATTTAATCTCCGCTACCAGTGTGATCAGAAAATCTTTACCTGAGGAGGGACGTTTTCAAGAAACTTCGTGCTAGAGCTGCTAGATCCTGATCCTGGGGCACCACCAGTTGCTGCAACACTTGCAAAATTCATAATTGTTTTTGTTGCTTCACTGTCTCTTCCCCACATTGACTGCTGGGCCACCTGTAAATTTTAGGTTTGTGGATTACTATACATGACAAAATTACAATAAATACTTCAATTTTTTATTAAGTCAGCCATATAACCAAAGAAGCAATCCACAAAAAAATTACTTCATTATCTTTAATTCACAAATTAATTTGCACATTTATTCATGGGGGACATGCAAAGTTAAAACACTTCGAGGGAAAGGAGGTGGTAAATTTCCGAAGGCTTGGACCGGAAAAAATGATAAACAGAAAGTGAACACAGGGAAGTGTGAATGATGAGCGTTGCACTACAAGTTACCAAGAAGGCTACTGAACTTCTCTCTCTCTCTCTCTCTCTCTCTCTCTCTCTCTCTCTCTCTCTCTCTCTCTCTGTGTCTCTCTCTCTCTCTCTCACACACACACACACACACACACACACACACACAATGAAGGAAACATTATCAAATGTGATGTGCTGAAACATTTAGGTTTCCAACCAGGACACACCATTTCCACAATGCACCTAATTGATGAAGAAAGACTAAGAGGTGCAGGAAGAAGAGACAAAAGCCAACAACATGCAGCAAAGAGGAAGAAAAGACCAGTGAAAAGGAAATTAACAGTGGACAAACAAAAGGATGCTGATAATTCATCATATGGTGTAGAAATGTATTAAAAATGGAAGCCATTTCCCGTAACTTTAAAATTTTCATCTTTGAGGAACATTTTCTCAAAAACTGCTAACAGTATATTAACAAAATTTATACAAAAGATTTGTTTATTTCTTTTCCTTCATTTTTATAACAAATTGTAAAAAAATATTGTATAAGTCAAGAGTTACAGAAGAAAAAATGCAAAATTTTCTGTTTAAAAAAATTGTAGAACAAAAACCATTAAATATTTTTAACATGGTATTATAACTTTGTAGATAAATATTCACTGAACATGTAGTCCAAATTTCAGAGCAATATGTTTAATGGTTTTAGAAAAAATGTTCCTTCTATTTGCTAAAATTAACATGGAGGAGATGGATCGTTCCGGCTCCCCTTAAGAGTTGACTCAGAGGTTAAAGCAATTTACAAATACCATAAAGTGAAATACTTTAAAAAATCTCATCACCTTACTGGTCAGTCTTGCTTGGACGCATTTAAGAAACACAAGAAGCCTATAACAAAAGATCTGAGGATAATGTTTGGTCATTATTCTAAAACTAAAAGCCCTTTCATCAATGTAATACCAGGAAAAACATTGTGTCCAACAAGTTATTGCTAATATATTTGTAATGAACAAAGAAATGGATAGTGGTAGTTCACATAAAGAATTTTGTGACTTCTCAAAAACAATTAAAAAAATTAAATGAAGCAAAAAGACCTTTCATCTTGAATGCAAAATTCGAGAAAGCAGCAACTGCAGTCAAAAAGAATTGGAAGTTTAATTTCAAAAACAAATTTGTACTAAACCAGGTGACAGTTACAATAATTAACAAACCTTATAAGATTATTTGATAGAAAAGCTAAAAACTAAGCCCCATATTTCAAACAAAGAGGATAAAATTAAGATTATCAGTTTACTGCCAAATTCTTGGTGTCGAGCAAAAATTAGAGTGAATTTAATGTGTCAGGATGTTTGGTTAAATTAACAAGGCATTTAGTAAAATAGCAGGGAGTACTACCTGCATAAGAAATGACAAATTCATTTAATCTGATAGATGAAAAAACAATCAAAAAGGTTATTAGGTTTTATGAAAACGACAGTAACAGCTGTTTGATGCCTGGCAAAAAAAGATTGTGTTACTCTGTAAGCAAATGCTACTAAGGTTCTAATGCAAAAACGTTTAATACTATGGTGATTTACATGAACTATTCAATGAATTCAAAAAAGAAAATCCTGACATTACAACCGGAGGGTTGAAATCTTACAAGTTAAGATGGAAATGCTTTATTATTGTAGGGGCATGTGGCGCCAATAATGTTTGTGTTTTATCACCAGAATCAAAGTTGTTGGTATACTCTGTTCATTATAAGAATAAACCTTATGGAAACAAACACAAACAACGACTGATCAGAAGCCATAGCACACTTACACTGGTGGTGTTACATTCTTGGAAGTACGTCCTAATTGCATATTTGATAACTTACGACTTAGTTACATTAAATAAAACTTTAAGATACACTAATGAATTAGCAATACTCAACAGTTTTCTTAACCACACTTTAGCTGTGTAGTTTGTATTGCAAAAATAGTGTAAAGTCACAGTTTATGTACTGTTGTGCTCCAATTGTTGCACTGTTAATATGCATAATGAAAATGGTTGTAGCTGCTCCGTGCTCCCTAGTAAAACACGCAGGTGGAATATGGTTATAAAGTGGCAAGAAATAGTTTGTTCTAAACGTTTTTCAGAAATTTATGCACAGTGGATATACAGTGGAATTTGTAATGTAGTAGACTGATTATCTGGGTGCAATTCATGGATTTGTGGTTCATGTCTTGCACTGGCCATCCCCCATAAGTTAAAAATTATACAGGGTGAGTCAGAAGTTACACCAACTGAAGTTCAAAACAATAGTCTGGTACGATGGAGTTCTTACTGGTGGGAATGTTTGTGTTGGTAAAGGGTGACTTTGTAAGAGACAAATAGCATGTGATAACCAAGCAATCATCTTTTAAAATGATGATTTGCAAGAGTTTTGCACCAATTTGTGACTGTTTATGAAACCTGGCTCCATCATTACACACCAAGATTTAAAATGGCTGTCACAACAATGGACAATGGCTTGTGAAAGTGCACCAAAGAAGGCAAAGAGCATGACGTGCACTTTGAATTGGTTCATCATCCACCCTGTTCACCAGACATAGCTCCAAGTTTCTTCTTCCTGTTCCTTGACTTGAAACTGTGGCTAGCTGGAAGGAAATTTTCAGCAAATGAAGTGATAGTTGGAGTCAATGGGTATTTTTCAAAGTCTGACAGAACCTATTTTTCTGATGGGATGAAAAAGCTGGAGGAGCACTGGTCCCAAGTGCATATCCCTCAACTAGACTTGGTCAAGAAATAAGGCGAGTTGCTTTTTTAACTGACTTATCAAACCGGCCCCATACTGTGAATTCCTGAAAAAAGACATAAAATTACAGATAAAGGTATAGGGTCAGATGATTGGAATGGGGAGAAGGTGAAGAACTTTTAAGTTCTAAAATCCACCAATGAGTTAAACGGATATTTAGGGTTAGCTGGATATTACAATTGGTGTTTCCCAAAGTTCACTAAGATTGCATGTTGACTACATAAACTGTTGAAGACCTGAGTGCCATACGAAGAGAGAGATCAGCAACGAGCTCCATTAGAAGAACTAAGAGAAATATTTGTAAATATTCCCACATTGAGCTAATCAGATTTCAGGCAACCATTTAAGTGAGCACGGATGCCAATGGAGCCACAGTGAGAACATTTATATCACTAGCGACGACAAGCATTGATTTTTTAATCGCCTATGCTTCACTGTCATTCAACAGGGCAAAAAGGAGCTATTCTGTAACAGAGTTAACTGTGTTTAGAGATCGTATGGGCTACAAATCAGTTTATACCGTATGTCTATTGGAAACGCTTTGCCATAGTAACAGGTCACAAGCCAATGACATGGAGTTTTTGTGTCCAAGATCCATCATACTGATTACTGATAGGGGATTGGGGCTAGAGGTATATTTTTATGGCATTGTGCACAAACCCAGAAAGCTCCAGGTAAATGCAGGTGCATTAAAGCAATTGTGATCTTATGATGTAGAGGACATACGTAAAAGTACAGGAAACAGAAGAGTGGTTACGGAAAATGAAGACCAGGAAGAAGAAAATGACGAAAAAAGGGAACTAAGAAAAAAGCAGAAAAAAATGAAGGAAATGCATGATAATATATTGGGTGGACATCAAGGCAAGCACAGAAATTGATACTGAATAAAGTGTTGTAAGCAGTGGAGACGGATGAAGATAATTGTGGAAGACATTATTAGGAAGTGTGACAAGTTTCACAGAAGAGCAAAACAAAGATGTCTCTAGTAGTTACAGACAGTGACAACAGCAATAAAAAAAAAATATAATGTGGACACAGTATGTCCGTTGCACACAAAAACAGCTGGAAATCTATGATCCTGACATTCCAAGATGACCGGAGTAAATTAACAGTGTTGTTGTTGTTGTCGACGTCTTCCTCTTCTTCAGTCCAGAGACTGGTTTGATGCATCTCTCCATGCTACACTATCCTGTGCAAGCTTCTTCATCTCCCAGTACTTACTGCAACCTACATCCTTCTGAATCTGCCTTGTGTATTCATCTCTGTTCTCCCTCTACGATTTCTACCCTCTAATACTAAATTGGTGATCCCTTGATGCCTCAGAACATGTCCTGCCAACCGATCCCTTCTTCTAGTCAAGTTGTACCACAAATTTCTATTCTCCCCCATTCTATTCAATAGCTGCTCATTAGTTATGTGATCTACCCATCTAATCTTCAGCATTCTTCTGTAGCACCACATTTCGAAAGCTTCTATTCTCCTCCTGTCCAAACTATTTATCGTCCATGTTTCACTTCCATACATGGCTACACTCCATACAAATACTTTCAGAAAAGACTTCCTGACACTTAAATCTATACTCGATGTTAACAAATTTCTCTTTTCATGAACACTTTCCTTGCCATTGACAGTCTACATTTTATATCCTCTCTACTTCGACCATCATCAGTTATTTTGCTCCCCAAATAGCAAAACTCCTTTACTACTTTGTTTCTCATTTCCTAATCTAATTCCCTCAGCATCACCCGACTTAATTCGACTACATTTCATTATCTTCGTTTTGCTTTTGTTGATTTTTATCTTATACCCTCCCTTCAAGACACTGTCAATTCCATTCAACTGCTTTTCCAAGTCCTTTGCTGTCTCTGACAGAATTACAATGTCATCGGCGAACCTTAAGGTTTTTATTTCTTCTCCATGGATTTTACTGAATTTTTCTTTTGTTTCCTTTACTGCTTGCTCAATACACAGGCTGAGTAACATCAGGGATAGGCTACAACACTGTCTAACTCCCTTCCCAACCACTGCTTCCCTGTCATGCCCCTCGACTCTTGTAATTGCCATCTGGTTTCTGTACAAATTGTAAATAGCCTTTTGCCCCCTGTATTTGACCCCTGCCACCTTCAGAATTTCAAAGAGTATTCCAAGACAACATTGTCAAAAGCTTTCCGTAAGTCTACAAACGCTAGGAACGTAGGTTTGCCTTACCTTAATCTATCTTCTAAGGTAAGTCATAGGGTCAGTATTGCCTCACGTGTTCCAAAATTTCTACGGAATCCAAACTGATCTTCCCAGAGGTCGGCTTCAACCAGTTTTTCCATTCATCTGTATTTTGCAGCTGTGACTTATTAAACTGATAGCTTGGTAATTTTCACATCTGTCAATACCTGCTTTCTTTGGAATTGGAATTATTATATTTTTCTTGAAGTCTGAGGGCATTTCGCCTGTCTCATACATCAAGCTCACCAGATGCTAGAGTTATGTCAGGGCTGGCTCTCCCAAAGCTATCAGTAGTTATAATGAAATGTTGTCTACTCCTGGGGCCTTGTTTCAGCTTAGGTCTTTCAGTACTCTGTCAAACTCTTCACACAGTATCATATCTCCCATTTCATCTTCATCTACACCCTCTTCCATTTTCATAATATTGTCCTCAAGTACATTGCCCTTGTATAGATCCTCTATATACTCCTTCCACTTTTCTGCTTTCCCTTCTTTGCTTAGAAATGGGTTTCCATCTGAGCTCTTGATATTCATACAAGTGGTCCTCTTATCTCCAAAGGTCTCTAATTTTCCTGTAAGCAGTATCTATTTTACCCCCTAGTGATATATGCCTCTACATCCTTACATTTGTCCTCTAGCCATCCCTGCTTAGCCATTTTGCACTTCCTGTCGATCTCATTTTCGAGACATTTGTATTCCTTTTTGCCTTCTTCATTTACTGAATTTTTGTATCTTCCGTTATCACCAATTAAATTCAATATATCTTCTGTTACCCAAAGCTTTCCACTAGTCCTCCTCTTTTTACCTGCTTGATCCTCTGCTGCCTTCACTATTTCATCTCTCAAAGCTACCCATTCTTCTACTGATTTCTTTCCCCCGTCTTGTCAATCGTTCCCTAATGCTCTTTCTGAGACTCCCTAACCTTTGGTTCTTTCAGTTTATACAGGTCCCATCTCCTTAAATTACCCGTAATTAACAGCAGCGCCAATCTAAAAACAGGACACCAGACAGTGGCAGAGAAATTTGCATAAGAAATTGTGTTGAGGAACAGAATTATGGCAGTACTGTTGACCGACAAGAGATTAAATTGTTTTAAGCAAAGTATTCAAGGGGGTA
Organism: Schistocerca piceifrons; assembly: GCF_021461385.2. Taxonomy (NCBI): domain Eukaryota; kingdom Metazoa; phylum Arthropoda; class Insecta; order Orthoptera; family Acrididae; genus Schistocerca; species Schistocerca piceifrons. The sequence goes on along the minus strand of NC_060138.1, from coordinate 766,276,144 downwards.
TGTGAATTATAAAGGATCCTGAAGATCCACACCACAGCATTTCACCTGTAGACAGATGGGGCTCTCTAGAGAACATACAGGACACTGGTGAAATATTTACATATTATAAAAGAGGGCCATAGTAACTGTAATCAGTAGGTACATACAGTATTTTAGTATTTAATTCAACACCACATGGAGTGCACACCATTTGAATTAATGTTTGGAAGAAAAGTGAACATACCACTTATCCTACAGGAGGAGGAGGAGGAGGAGGACAGGACTGTTAGGCATATGATGATGATCATGTACATCAGTTGTGAAATTAGAATGCAAGAAACGCAGTGGATAGCATGAGAGAAGATAAAAGTAGTGAAGGAAATTGATGAGACACTATGTCAAGACAGAGAATCCAAGAATATTTAGAAAACGAGATAAATTTCTTTTGTATGTTGAGACTGTAAGCAGAGGTAATTCTAAGAAATTAGACGCAAAATTTTGAGGACCCTATGAAGCAGTTACAGTAGACCTGCCCAACATGACACTTAAAATATGCCTACAAATAAGCAGTACAAGGAAACTGACTGAAGTCTTATTAACGGCAAGAAAAGTCAGGAGAAGGTAGCAGAATGAAGGTTTTTTTTTAAAAAAAAAAAAACTTACCTCGTAGGCATTGGTCCTGCTATGAGGAGGATTGAATCACATGAAGGTGCAGTGGAGATACGAAAGATAGAAGACTTATCTGGAATTAATTACCGTCATCAGGGCAAGATAGAGAAACGAAGAATACTGCGAAGAAATTTATGTCTGAACCTGTGAATGCTTGACAAGAAACTCTACAGAGCAATCTGAGTAGGAAACAAGGCCATCCAACATTGCAGAGAAAGATTAAGCAAATTAAATATTTGTAGGGCAGAATGTAAACTAAGTAATGATGCTGACAGAAAAAGCCACACTGTAACAAACTGAACACTCAGTTCAGCAATTACCCACATACTGTTCCAGATCCAGAACAATATTTTCAAGTTCATGGGCAAAATCAGTGAAACACTATTTGGAACTCTGGGTTGGGTTGTTTGGGGAAGGATACCAGACAGCGAGGTCATCAGTCTCATCGGATTAGAGAAGGATGGGGAAGGAAGTCGGCCGTGCCCTTTCAGAGGAACCACCCTGGCATTTGCCAGGAGTGATTTAGGGAAATCACTTGGAACTCTGGATGAAGCAGATGTTTCATACTGTAAAATTCACAACATCGAAACGGAATCAAGACCTGAGAGTTCGCTGAAACTATCAAACAAACAAGTTGCCACAGTCAAACACTGGGCTGAATCGCATGGCAGATTATATCACAACTAATGAAAAAATACTAAAGAATGATATTCACTAAGGATGACATAGCACTACAGAGAGAGAGAGAGAGAGAGAGCCATGATCATCGTCATCAATGAACAGATCATACAATTAGCCTCACTATTTAAAGAATTAAGTAGCTAGTAAGTGCCATTATGCACGAACAAAAAGGAATCCTAATCCTAGCACCATGTATCTTGAGTCCTCTATGTAAGACAATCTCAGAAATGTGGAACTCCCTGTACCTTTACCAGAATCATATGGATACATGGTTTTAAAAATAGTAGATTTAGATGTCTTTGTGATGGATAACTTATTAGGATAAGTCATTAGCATTCCATAGTAGGAAACAAGGAGTACAATTTATGTACAATGCTACTACTCCATACCAAAACAAGAGATGATACATCTATATACAGCCAGAGAAAGAATATTAACTGTTAGACAAATCTATGGAATTCTACGCTCGGTTCCCAATAGACCAATTGAAATGCAAAGAAATTGTTAAGAGAACACAAGATATATGAACAGACCTTTGTAATACTATCCATGACCGTACAGGACGAGTATGAAGTCTAATAATTGCGAAGTAGGTGTATTTAAAAGAATTGCGCCCAAAAGTTAATTACCTTAGAGAAAAGTCTGTGGATACACCTTAGATACAACGAATGGCTGTACAGGGTGTCTATGTGGACAAAAAAAAAAAAAAAATTCCCGAATTTTTCCTGGATTTCCCGGTTAAAAACACAATTTCTCCCGGATGAAATTACGTGTAAAGCAGGTGAAAATACATACACGTGGTAAGTAACAGTATGCTTTCCCTCGGAGCTGTAAAACCTATCAGTCCTTTGAATCGTGAAGGTCTTATACCGGCGAAGGACGTCCCAGCACTTTAGGAAACGAAATCCAGGAAAAACAATGTGTTTGGAAATTTGTTTGATGGGAGACAATATGCACAGAGTTTATTTTCGTATTGCGAAAGTATATACACAAATTCCACAAATTACAGCATGGTAGCTTCCGAAACTCTAAAATAGAGATTGCGTTGAGCGATGCACTTTTGTCAGCCAGTCATAGCTCATGTCACTTGATCTCGCTAGCGAATGACGGCAGTTATTCGGAGCACGAGGCCTACGAGAAAGACAGGCCACGGCGTGTACCCTACGAAGGTAGGCCAAGCTCGCTCAACTCAGCAAAGTGCGTATCTACAGCGGTTAACTCTTAAGTAGATGTATATGTGCGAACGAGAATTGCATCGTCTATTGGCATCCACTGTTATTAGTCCTACAATGATAGGAAGTCTGTAGGCCTACTAACAGGCTCTAATTTGGCAATTAAAATCGTGCCAAAATGATTATCTGTTGCGTAGAAAAGTCGAGGTTTTCTGGCATGAAAAGACTTGTGACATTACTCAGTAACACATTATGCACATTTTTTTAAGGTCAATTACACTTTTTGCCATCGATCGCATAATTTTTTATCTATGTAAGAACAACATTAAATATGAAAACTAACTTGAAGCTCGGTCTTTTTTTAGCGTGTGCTACACGTTAAGTATATCAAATAAAAATGTGCCGGTAAAATTTTAAGTAGTGGCATAAATGACTTATCTTCTGGGCCCAACACTTTTCAGATGGTTGATCCTCAAAATGTTACGTTTTGAATGAGAGTTATAACACCCTGTGATTTAAGAAATTCACTGCACATTTTCACACGTAACATAAATCATCTTGCGTGGAAATTTCCTTTGAAAGTAACGCATCTCAAGCCACTATTCGTAATATTTACTGGTGATCTGTTAGAAATGTAAACAATTGTGAGGTCACGCACATTGAATGCACGTTAGTTGTTACGGACGTACTGCATAATCTTCGACCTAAAGCCTTTGACACTTTACGGTGGTGGCAAACTGGTCTGTGCATTGTGTAAATTACCCATTTTCTATGCAAATAAACTTTTATTTTGGTGTTATTCCCTGATTTGTGTTTCATTGCTGCAGTATTATTCAGCAGTAATGGACTAAAGTTCTTTGTAAGAGTATCAGATCTTACACGTCAAACCTACAAAAGAATGAGATTTTCATTCTGCAGCGGAGTGTGCGCCGATATGAAACTTCCTGGCAGATTAAAACTGTGTGCCCGACCGAGACTCTAACTCAGGACCTATGCCTGGCAGAAGTAAAGCTGTGAGTACCGGGCGTGAGTCGTGGTTCGGTATCTCAGATGGTAGAGCACTTGCCCGCGAAAGGCATATGTCCCGAGTTCGAGTCTCGGTTGGGCACGCAGTTTTAATCTGCCAGGAAGTTTCAAACCTACAAAACTAACTGAAATCTAAAACAATGAAAAATCCCGGAATTCTAAGAAATTCCGGGGTTTTTCCGGGATTTGTCCCGGATGAAAAAATTCCCGTGTTTTTCCCGGATCTCCCGGGCCGTATACACCCTGTTGTACATAAGCCAGTATGAAGAACGTATGACTATTTTTTGTCAGGAACAGGACTCCAGCAGTATTTATTCGCAAAGAATGGATTTATAATATTCCATACAAACTGCAAATGTTATGGATCACAGGTGTATATCCAGCCGAATACACTAATACAAACCAGTACTACTAAAAGGGACATTGTGAGGAAGTATTACAGTGGAAATTGATTGTTGTGAAGGTAAACGTAAACATACCAGAGACAGTGGTTGTGAATGTTAAATTTGTGTGTGTGTGTGTGTGTGTGTGTGTGTGTGTGTGTGTGTGTGTGTGTGTGTTTCGGAAAAAGGCCTTTTAGCCGAAAGCTTATCTGTTTAACTATCTTTTTGTTTCCTCTGAGTCTTACGACTAGATAAAATCTTCTTAGTTTTCAAGCTGCGTCAATTGCAATAAAATTCTCAAGCTTTCGAAGGCTAGCTCTACCATCGTCATCAGGAGTAAAACGACTGACTGTCGAGGCTAGTACTATTTCCCGCTTACATACTTACAGTTATGGCCACTGGCTCCTATCAGAGTGGACTGAACCGATGCATGCACAGAAGGTGAGTTGGACACCTCACAGCAGCTCTGGCCCTCTGCAGGACTGAGTGATATCAGGTGGTGTGAGGGGTTGGCGCCACGTTTGAAACCGCTGCTCCCACATCCCTACAAGTGTTAAGCATCTGTTGTTGGCTCCTTTTGACATCCAAAGATGTACCATGCCCTACTCAGTGCGTAGCCCTTGTCTCTGGTGAAATTGTTGCTGTTCATTCTAATCTCAGCCACCTCTTTTATAACGGAGTCCCATTATGTTGATGCATGAACAGCTGTGCGAACTGTCCGACCTATAGAGATACTGCCGCACTCACAAGGCACACTATACTGCTATGTCTTCTTTCACAGGGTGCAACATATCTCTTATCTTGGGGTCTGGCCAGAACATTGGTCTCAATCCATGTCTCTGCAAAACACGTCCTAGTTTGCTGCTTTTTACCCCACAGTATGGCAGGAAAGCCGCCGGGTTTGATGCTAGGATGGACACCATTCACGTCATCCATGAACTGCTCCAGTGTATTTTCACTATGAGGTCGTATCAGGAAGGTGTCATTGATGTACCTAAGGAAGCAAGACAGTTGCAACACTGCAGAGTTCAGAGCCTGCTCCTCAAACTGCTCCATGAAGAATTCCCTTATAAAAGAGGTGTCTGAGATTAGAACGAACAGCAACAATTTCAACAGAGACAAGGGCTACAAACTGAGTAGGCCGTGTGGCAGGCTTTGGATGTCAAAGGTAGCAATGGTGGATGCTAAATACTTGTAGGGAGGCGGGAGTGGCAGTTTCAAACGTGGTGCCTTCCCGTTGCACCACCTGACGTCACTTGGTCCCGTGGCAGGCCAGAGCTGCGATGAGCTGCCCAACTCTGTTTCCACTCACGGGTCGCTTCAGCCCTCTTTTATTGGTACCAGTGGCCGTAATGATAGGTATATAAGCAGGAATTAGTGCCAGCCCAGCCATTCAGTAGTTTTACTCCTGACGACAAAGGCAGAGCTTGCCATCGAAAGCTCGACAATTTTAATGGAATTGACTCAGCTTGAAAACTGAGAAGATTTTATCTTTTTGTTGTCCCTATTTGTGACTCAGCACCTCATATGTATGGGGAGTAGCGATCCATCCTTTTCTTAATATTGTCATTTCTCCATCCTGGAGTTTCCAGCGTTAAACTCTAAAGTCCGCAATTTGTAAGTTGGTTGTTACATTTGGCAGGAAGTTTATGCAGTACAATTCACAACAAGACCACTCTTAAATACAGGTAGCCTATTGTCAAAAATGACAAGTTATGAATGTGTGCACTATGTTTTGACTATCATCATTTGAATGTGTGCAAAATTTGAAGTACTGCATGGTAAAGAGTTAAAAACAAGTGGAGTCATGTGTGGTAAGTGTTGGAATCCACATTTTAACATATTTGAGATGCTGAGATAGAGAAGTTATATGACATGAAATGGTCATTAAGAAACACAAAAGTATATACAGTATACAGGGCAGATACTATTTTTATTACTGTACTTTAATTAAACATTCTTACCTTTGTGAAGTTGTCATTGAACAAAGAGTATTCAAGTGGAGCAGCATTTGGGGCTGCAACAGAAACCTGCTGTGTTTCTGGAGATGGCGGCTGAGCTTGTTGGTGCTGTGCTTGTGTCAACTGCTGTTGCACAATCTGGTGTTGTTGCTGTTGGTGGTGTTGGTGTTGTGCCTGCTGCTGTTGCTGGTTGTGGTGGTGATGGTGGTGGTGGTGATGCTGCTGCTGCTGCTGCTGCTGCTGCTGAGATGACTGTTGTTGCAATGATTGTTGCTGTTGCTGTTGTACATGGTGATGCTGCTGTTGCTGGTGGTGGTGTTGCTGTTGGTGGTGATGGTGTTGCTGCTGATGTTGCTGCTGCTGTTGGTGCTGTTGTTGCTGTTGCTGTTGCTGCTGCTGATGTTGCTGCTGCTGCTGCTGATGTTGTTGTTGTTGTTGCTGTTGGTGGTGGTGGGGCTGCTGCTGCTGCTGAGGCTGAGAAATTACCTGCTGCTGATGTATCTGTGACTGCTGCGGAGTCACTGGAGGTGGGGGCGGTGGAGGTGCTAGTGAAGTCTGCTGCTGACCACTCTGTGTCACGTTTTGTTGCTGTTGACACTGTTGTGACATCTGCTGCTGCTGCTGCTGTGGTGGTGACTGTTGTACTGACACTGCTTGCTGTGGCTGTGGTGTACCAACACGTGCAGTAACTGTTGTTGAGGCCACTGTCACCTGAGACTGACTAGCAGCAGGTGCCGCCACTGAAGCACTGGTTGCTGGTGTGGTTGCTGATGGAAATGGTGCCTTACCAGGTGTGATCTGAAAACCACCCGGTTGTGGAACTCCAGGTACTTGTGAGCTGGAAGCTGAAGTGGTGTTCGTGTTGGTGGCAGTGGTAGTGGTGGTGGTACTGGTGCTGGTGGTAGTGGTGGCAGTAGTAGTGGCAGTAGTAGTAGTCATCGTCGTTGATGTTGCTGTTGTTGACTGCTGAGTGGAAGGCCTATGATGCTTTGGAGAAGCAGCTTGCTGCTGCTGCTGCTGCTGTTGGTGGTGATGGTGGTGCTGTTGCTGCTGCAACAATATAGAAGTTTGGCTTGCTGCCGGTAATGAAGTAGGCTGAGATACCACCCGAGATAACTTTGTTGAACTTGGAAGTCCTCCAGGAACCTGCAGTGGTGGTGCCTCTGTTAGTTTTGCTGCAAATGTCGGTGGTGTACTGCTACTAGCTGCTTTTGATGTGCGGCCTGATGTCATGATGGCTGAGGTATATGACATTGTAGTTTTTGTATTTGAAGCTGCAGCCATCTGAGCTGCAGCAGCAGCTGCAGCCGCAGCTGCACGTTTCTCTGCTGCAAAAAGATTTAAAAATTACATTTATTACATTTCATCGGATCTAACATTCACTACTTTTGAAATATTTGACTACAGTATAAAGAAGATAAAGGGAAACAGAAATGGACATTACGCAACAGTCTGATAACCATTCAGAAATTTCCTTTCACTATTAATTTCCAATCAAGCCTCCCCTAGCCCGCCCCCAACCCATATCTTACAAATAAAGTCAGTTTCCTTCTCTCACGATTGAAAAATAAAGGAAGAGTGAATTTAAATGAAATGATATTGAGACTATGCTAAGCTACTGGTCAATATGGAAATCTAACGCCTATACTGAGGTAAGGGCCTAATGGAGAGGGATATACGTATGTGCTGCACCAGATAATTTGAATGCCATTCTTGACATATTCTAATTTTAACTGTGTCTACTGTTGGGTTTAATGATAAATGCTGATTCAGTCTGACTTGTTTTCAATGTCAGTTTAAAATCTCTTAAGTTCCCAACCAACTCATCTGTCACAGCCCAAGATCATCAGTTCAAGGACAACAAATATGTCTGCTTGTGTCTGTATATATATATATGTGTGTGTGTGTGTGTGTGTGTGTGTGTGTGTGTGTGTGTGTGTGCGCGCGCGCGAGAGAGAGTGTATACCCGTCCTTTTTTCCCCCTAAGATAAGTCTTTCCGCTCCCGGGATTGGAATGACTCCTTACCCTCTCCCTTAAAACGCACTTCCTTTCGTCTTTCCCTCTCCTTCCCTCTTTCCTGATGAAGCAACAGTTTGTTGCGAAAGCTTGAATTTTGTGTGTATGTCTGTGTGTCTGTCGACCTGCCAGCACTTTCATTTGGTAAGTCACATCATCTTTGTTTTTATATATATATATATATATATATATATCTAAAAAGAAAGATGATGAAACTTACCAAACAAAAGCGCTGGCAGGTCGATAGACACACAAACAAACACAAACATACACACAAAATTCTAGCTTTCGCAACCAATGGTTGCCTCGTCAGGAAAGAGGGAAGGAGAAGGAAAGACAAAAGGATATGGGTTTTAAGGGAGAGGGTAAGGAGTCATTCCAATCCCGGGAGCGGAAAGACTTACCTTAGGGGGAAAAAAGGACAGGTATACACTCGCACACACACACATATCCATCCACACATACACAGACACAAGCAGACATATATATATTATATAAACGCTGGCAGGTCGATAGACCACAAACAAACACAAACATACACACTCCCGGGATTGGAATGACTCCTTACCCTCTCCCTTAAAACGCACTTCCTTTCGTCTTTCCCTCTCCTTCCCTCTTTCCTGATGAAGCAACAGTTTGTTGCGAAAGCTTGAATTTTGTGTGTATGTCTGTGTGTCTGTCGACCTGCCAGCACATATATATATATATATATATATATATATATATATATATATATATATATATATATATATAGAGAGAGAGAGAGAGAGAGAGAGAGAGAGAGAGAGAGAGAGAGAGAGAGAGAGAGAAACATTCCACGTGGGAAAAATATATCTAAAAACAAAGATGATGTGACTTACCAAATGAAAGCGCTGGCAGGTCAATAGACACACCAACAAACACAAACATACACACAAAATTCAAGCTTTCGCAACCAACGGTTGCTTCATCAGGAAAGAGGGAAGGAGAGGGAAAGACGAAAGGATGTGGGTTTTAAGGGAGAGGGTAAGGAGTATACCCATATCATTAATTTGAACCCAACAATTATGTTTGTTATTGTCACTGTTGCATTTCGAAATCTTTTCTGCCGTCTTATTTTCTCTCTCTGTTTTTGCCACTAGTTTCACTTTGTATTCACCTTCTCCTTTTTACCGTAATCTACTATATAATTTTATCCCTCATATATACTCAATATCGCTGCTATAAAATCCACCGTTTCTAGTTCACAAACAGTTCCTTTCACCTATTAAACAACCATTTCGGCTGGTTCTAATAACTTTTGCTTTATTTCCATTTCCGTTTTTCCCACATCACTGATCATTTTTAGCCGCTTCCCACAGGTTTTAACGTCATTATCTCTTTGTCAGACAATTGTTAGCCTCATTTTCATAATCTTCCACCACAAAACCACTCCTTTTAATACATTTACACGCAGTTTTTTCGAAATTTTCCTGAATTTCTCCACCCTAAAATGTGTTTTGGCGGCAACACAACCACCTAACCTTTGTGCACATCGTTGTCGACCAACCCAAGTTCACCACAGGATCAACATAGCCCAGCTTTAACCAACACTTTTTCGTCTTTTTTCACACCAGATCTCCAGTTGCTTTCTAGTTCCACCTTTATCTCTCCCCATATATTTTTATTTTCATTTTCATTTCAGCCTCATGTTACACATTCCACCTTCTAATACCATGTCACCCCCACAACACCCCTACAATGACCCCATTAAGTTTTATTTACATTCCCTCCGCAAACATGCCTTCGCCCTAGCCAGGTTATGCTCCCATATTTTATTTTCTCAGGCTTGTCTGACATTTGGCATTACCCCCAAAGGCCTCACACTTAAAGTTCCCATCTCTGGCTGCAACCCTTCTTTCCATCAGTCCCTATACCAATTCCAAACTGAACAATCCATTGCCCTCACCCACCTAATCCTTCACCTTCACATCAACTCAGCCAATGAACACACCCATCAACTCCTATCCTTAATAAAAGTCCACAGTCTTTCCTCTCCCACATCCACACCGGCTGTTCAGAGCATCCTCCTACAGGCCAACCGCAAATTACGAAAGCATGCCACTGTCCACCTTAAAAAAACTATCCAATCTCCTGGTTTCCCACCTCCAGAAAGGCAACTCACTCACCCTTCACAACCTTTCCAACAAACCTCAACCTCCTCTCATTGCACACAAACCCAGTCTCTCCCATCTACTCAATCTCCCACTTCCAGCTCCACTCCCTCCAAAACCTCAAAATTCCAATCAACACAATCTGGAACCACAACACCCTAATTCAGTAGTTAACCTTTCCTTCAAACCCCTCTCCCAATCTGAAACCTCTGTCCTATCCAAAGGCCTCACCTTCAGCCCCACTCCCAGATTCAACCAAACAGCCCTTGTCAAAAATTTACTGTCCTACACTCGTATTCTCTGCTGGAAATATCACTTTGCCACGAAGAAAAATGATCCTAATACTACTCCCAATGATCCAAATCCCCAAGACACTATCCAAATTGAACCCTGCCTGGAACAGTTCCATCCTCCGTCACAGCGGGACCCACCTCCTCTTCCTCAAAATCACCCTCTCCAAACCTTACAGGAATTTCTCACTTCCAGCCTTGCCTCTCAATCCTCCTCAAAAAACCTTAATCCTACTCCCAACATCACCACTGCTGAAGCCCAGGCTATCCATGATCTGAAGGCTGACCAATCCATCGTCATTCTTCCGGCGGACAAGGGTTCCACAACCGTGGTACTTGATCATCGGGAGTATGTGGCTGAGGGACTGCGTCAGCTTTCAGACAAAACTACATACAAAGTTTGCCAAGGTAATCCCATTCCTGATGTCCAGGCGGAGCTTCGAGGAATCCTCAGAACCTTAGGCCCCCTACAAAACCTTTCACCTGACTCCATCAACCTCCTGACCCCATCGACACCCCGCACCCCTACCTTCTGCCTTCTTCCTAAAATTCACAAATCCAATCATCCTGGCCGCCCAATTGTAGCTGGTTACCAAGCCTCCACAGAACGTATCTCTGCCTACATAGATCAACACCTTCAACCCATTACATGCAGTCTCCCATCCTTCATCAAAGACAACAACCACTTTCTCGAACGACTGGAATCCTTACCCAATCTGTTACCCCCGGAAACCATCCTTGTAACCATTGATGCCACTTCCTTATACACAAATATTCCGCACGTCCAGGGCCTCGCTGCGATGGAGCACTTCCTTTCACGCCGATCACCTGCCACCCTACCTAAAACCTCTTTCCTCATTACCTTAGCCAGCTTCATCCTGATCCACAACTTCTTCACTTTTGAAGGCCACACATACCAACAATTAAAGAGAACAGCCATGGGTACCAGGATGGCCCCCTCGTATGCCAACCTATTCATGGGTCACTTAGAGGAAGCCTTCTTGGTTACCCAGGCCTGCCAACCCTAAGTTTGGTACAGATTTATTAATGACATCTTCATGATCTGGACTCACAGTGAAGAAGAACTCCAGAATTTCCTCTCCAACCTCAACTCCTTTGGTTCCATCAGATTCACCTGGTCCTACTCCAAATCCCATGCCACTTTCCTTGACGTTGACCTCCATCTGTCCAATGGCCAGCTTCACACGTCCATCCACATCAAACCCACCAACAAGCAACAGAACCTCCATTATGCCACCCATTCCACATCAAACGGTCCCTTCCCTACAGCCTAGGTCTTCGTGGCAAACGAATCCGCTCCAGTCCTGAATCCCTGAACCATTACACCAACAACCCGAAAACAGCTTTCGCATCCCACAACTACCCTCCCGACCTGGTACAGAAGCAAATAACCAGAGCCACTTCCTCATCCCCTCAAGCCCAGAACCTCCCACAGAAGAACCACAAAAGTGCCCCACTTGTGACAGGATACTTTCCGGGACTGGATCAGACTCTGAATGTGGCTCTCCAGCAGGGATACGACTTCCTCAAATCCTGCCCTGAAATGAGATCCATCCTTCATGAAATCCTCCCCACTCCACCAAGAGTGTCTTTCCGCCGTCCACCTAACCTTCGTAACCTGTTAGTTCATCCCTATGAAATCCCCAAACCACCTTCCCTACCCTCTGGCTCCCACCCTTGTAACCGCCCCCGGTGTAAAACCTGTCCCATGCACCCTCCCACCACCACCTACTCCAGTCCTGTAGCACGGAAGGTGTACACGATCAAAGGCAGAGCCACATGTGAAAGCACCCACGTGATTTACCAACTGAGCTGCCTACACTGTGAAGCTTTCTATGTGGGAATGACCAGCAACAAACTGTCCATTCGCATGAATGGACACAGGCAGACAGTGTTTGTTGGTAATGAGGATTACCCTGTGGCTAAACATGCCTTGGTGCACGGCCAGCACATCTTGGCACAGTGTTACACCGTCTGGGTTATCTGGACACTTCCCACTAACACCAACTGTCAAAACTCCGGAGATGGGAACTTGCCCTTCAGTATATCCTCTCTTTTCGTTATCCGCCAGGCCTCAACCTCCGCTAATTTCAAGTTGCCGCCCCTCATACCTCACCTGTCTTTCAACAACATCTTTGCCTCTGTACTTCTGCCTCGACTGACATCTCTGCCGAAACTCTTTGCCTTTACAAATGTCTGCTTGTGTCTGTGTGTGTGCGGTTGGATATGGGTGTGCGCACGAGTGTATACCTTTCCTTTTTCCCCCCTAAGGTAAGTCTTTCTGCTCCCGGGATTGGAATGACTCCTTACCCTCTCCCTTAAAACCCACATTCTTTTGTCTTTCCCTCTCCTTCCCTCTTTCCTGATGAAGCAACCGTTGGTTGTGAAAGCTTGAATTTTGTGTGTATGTTTGTGTGTCTATCGACCTGCCAGCACTTTCGTTTGGTAAGTCACATCATCGCGAGCACATTGAACACTGCATTATGTGAACAAGTTTAACACTAGGCTCATTTTATTTTCTTAAAATGCAACAAAATGCTAGTCAGTATTTGAATTACACTCATTCTTAAAAAATTTAACTAGTCCAGTTTACATAGTTCCTATCAATGCACCTTGAATGGTGCTTGTATAGAAAAACATTTTTTTATGTTCACTTTCAAGGAGACCACTATTTTGGTCACATGACCTGAGAAATTACATAGCATAGTACCCCAGAAACAAAAAGACAAAAATATGACACATAGGGTAACTAGGAGACAAAAACACGTACATAAGTGCAAAATGTAAGCCCTTATACATGATTTCTCTCAGAAGATACACACTGCTGTCTGCAATTGGCATATTCATCATCTATCCATAATTTTATTTCTTTTATTTGTGTTGACAATGCTGTGTTAGGAGTGTCGTGCTTTGGTTTGAGTTTTTTTATGGGTTGGTGCAATGCAGTGAAGACAAATACACTGTTACTTCAGTTTCACATTTCCAGAATTAATGTTTTCCTGCTGTTTACATTGTTTTATTCGTTCCTTCAAATTTTCTATGCTCGTAAAGTCAATCTGCATCTACTTGCATACTTCCATAATTATAAATTTCTCATTATTTACACTTTAAAACAATGTTCAGGGAGAGAAACAAAACAAAAAGCTGCATAACTGACATAGAAGGATGCTGGCAAGGCATTTGTCTGTCAAGTAATGTTTACAAATATATGGAGTTAACTGTCTTATGCCGTAACATTGCCATCGTAACAATAACTATATAGTATGTAGCACTGCTCATAGTTATTGAATGAGCTGTGCTAAATTTCAGTGTTAGATCGAACAGGTGGAAACTCAGCAATGCTAAAGTAGTGCTATGAAAGCACCTCACAAAACTAACTCGGCTCAGTGACATGAGAGGTAACTGTGGAGGTTGTAGGAATTACAATGCATTTGCCTATCCCAATGGCTTTAAAAATGCTACACACTATTACATGTGCTCAACAAAGGTTTTTCTGAATTATTTTTGGCATTATTAAATCTCACAGACTGTGTTGCACTGAAGAGAGAATTTTTGTTTTTTATAATGGACCCTGTACCTGCTGCAACATGGCGTGGAGCTGTCCCTCTTGTTACTGGAGGAGGAAATGATCCACTTAATTTTGAAGCTGATGCTGACCGCAAAGAAGTGAACAGTGGTACCGGTGCACCTACAACTGTAAAACAAAAACAACAAAATATCAAATAAGAAGGAAAAACTATACACAAGCTATATAGTTGGACTCCATAGTGTCAATAGTGCACAACACTAACTGAAAATATTATTTGCACTGGAACTGCATCGTCACAATTAGCAGAGCAATCAAGAGTTATTTGGTGCTTCACTTACCTACAGAAAAACTCATTCAAAATCCATGACAGATTTTCATAACATATGATAAGAATGCGTGTTTAATGTCTATGCACACTATTAAAAATTCTCAGAACAAACTGCAATTTTCCTCAGTTGATTAACATTCCTTTCCTATTACTAACATTCGTTGTCAATGTCTTTAGCATAAAACCGATGTAATTAGGAAGGGATCTTAATTGCAACACAAGAAGTTCAATTTGTTCGTACTTTGTTGCACACTTTTCCTTGTACCCCTTTTCCTTGGTCGCTGTATTTCAAAATATGAGCACTGTGTCGCAGTTATTGCAGAGTCATTGCTGTGGCAATCTATTCGATTTCAGTGTTTTCATTTTATTACTGAAGAAAGTCAACACACGCACACTACTGTATTTGCCTGAGTATAAGATGCCTCTGATTATAAGTTGACCACCCCATTTTTTTCTTCATATTCTGACTAATCAAAATTTCAAACTGTGTTACTGACAAAGTATCTGCCTGAAAAGTTAACACTATAGCTATTCTCAATGTACATCATTTATTGACTGTCTACATTTTGATAACAGAAGGATAGCAGACCGTTTTAGTTTCTACATGTTTCACTTACTAACCTACTCATCTGTGGTATCATTATTTTTAGCCACCACCACCACCACAGCATGGCTGTGAAATTTACATCTTTACTGTCACAAATCTTTGTCTGTTTCTTCTGAATATGCTGTGATTTTTGAGATGTTGGTTACCGTGGTACCTGAGAACACAGCTGTTTTTATCTGAATACATATCAGGTTTCGCTTCTAAACCAACATGAGAATGTTACAATGTATGTTGCTTTCAAACATATCATCTGCCTGCTGATTTCTCATTGTCCATGTACAAACAAGCTGACACACCCCCTCTCATTCCTGTCACACCATGGTGACCACTGACAATATTGTTGTAAGAAACTCTTCCGTATGCCATTGGCTTCCATCTTTGTCTGCATAAATGAATACTCTTGTTAAGTATTAATATAATTTTAAAGTAATTTCAGTTCTGGCCACAAATGGATACAGGAAAACTGCAGTTTAAATTTGGCAGATGTTCCTAAAAAGCTAAAGTATGTGGTATGGATTCCCACGGTTGGCAACACAACGTAATTTGTTACCCTCTCACTAACCCCCTCCCAGCTCTCATCCAATTCTTAGCCAAGCTGGTACCTCTGTTCCTCCTCTGTGCCCGAGCAACTGTGAAAAATAGACAGTAATATCTTCCAGGGAGCAAGTCCTATGACACCTGTTCAAAAAATTCCGGAATATTCGTAATTTAATGCCAATGGTGTGTTGGAACAAAATGTGGCTGACATCCCTGCCACCCTTGTGTTTGATGTGTAACTGCAAGAAGTTTCATTGTTGTATGTCTGTCAGTTATTATTCAGTGCTGTGTTGAGTAGAATGTCGTGTCACACAGTTGCAAATTTCAAGGTGGCAGAGTTAGAGGAGCAATGCGTCTGCATTAAATTTTGCGTGAAACTCAAGTAAACCTTTACAGAGACGCTCCAAATGATGCAGAAAGCCTACGGTGATGAGTGCTTAAGCCATACAGAGTGTCATGAATGGTTCACATGGTTTAAAAGTGGCTAGATGGAAGTTAAAAGATGACCCTTATTCAGGATTCCCTTTTATGTCTACTGCCGACACTCAGGACAGGAGTGTCAACAAAACTGTGCGTGCCAACTGAAGCCTAATCGTCCAAGGGACTGCAAAAGAATGTAACATTTCAGTTGGAGCCTTCCATGAAACCCTGACACAGCATCTTTGAATGCTTCATGCTGTTCAACCCATGACTCATTAGTCAAGACCAGAAAGAGCTTCACACCTCCCAATCTGTGAAGAGCTTTTGGATCACACAAATGTGAATGAGATGTTCCTTAAGAGAATCATAATCGGTGATGAGACGTGGATCTACGGTTATGATGTTGAGACCAAGGTTCAATCTTCACAATGGGTGGGGAAAAGTTCTCCAAGACCATACAAAGCTCGTCATGTCATGTCAGGTCAAATGTCAAAACCATGCTAATGGTTTTCTTACATTCATGGCTCTTGCATCATGATTATGCACCCGCACATTTTCCCAGCCCTCCAGCCCTTACAAATGCTTCAAAATAAATTTGCAAGGGACCTCCACAGCCAAAACCTCATGTACAAATGTAAGACGATCCCTATAAACTCTGTCAAACAATGTAAAAATGTTAACCTCAGCAGCAATAGTTTAATTTGCAAATATAAGACAACCTTGTATTTTTCAAATGACGAATTGGGGAAAAAAAGTGCCACCATCTTATAATTGGGTAAATACGGTATATTTGCAAGCCAATGATGTAGTGCCTACCTCACAATCTTGAAAGATTTTTGGGTGAAAAAATAAACTTAGCATGTAACTGAAGAAGAATCGTATAAATTTTGTGAACCAAAGTGCTGTAAAAATTATATATCATGTGTGTGAAATAATGCCTGAGTGTTATGTGGCAGCTGTTAAAAGTAAAAATTAGTAATTCAAAATGCCTACATGAGGGCATACAACAATCTAAAATCTTGGAATAGTGGCATGTCCACAGATGGTATTTAACTTACATGCCAGCTGTTGATTAAGTTTACAATAGCAGACAGCATTTTCATCTTCATGTATTACTTCTTTTATACATATTTTTGTGGCCCTGCACAAATTTGTTTTCAGCTCCAACGTTTGGGTTCGTCTTCCTTGTATTTAACTTTTGTCACAGCTCTAATGCCAGAACCTGCACTATAATATTTATACCCGCCCATATGATTTCAACTGATGCCATGTTTAAAACTGTGCAATTATGCTGAATTTGTGGCATCCTGCACGAACGGTAGCTCACAGTGCAACTATACAGAAAGCCACAAGCTGTTGCAATACATTAGTTACGTCTGTGAACCTGGCTGAACACTCCACACACACCAGCTGACTAATCACAAATGCTTGCTCTTTGTTAACACTGCCTAGAGCTGGGGGGAGGGGGAGGGGGGGAGAAAAAAAAATGAAGTACAGTAAACCTTGCTTTTATGTTCCTAGAATTACTGTTTTCCCACTATTTATGACATTTTTCTCACTCCCATAAGATTTCCCATGTTCATAATGTTAATTTGCACCTGATTTTACATCAATATACAGGGCGTTTCAAAAAGAAAGAGCAGATTTCAAACATTTATTTCTCAAAAACTACAAATGATAGAAACACAATTCAAACGTTTCTTGTCAGAGAAAGGTTCAAAGTTTTTCAATGGTCCGCGCAGAAGTTCCATGCAAATCCGGAGTGGCGCTGGCGTTTGTTTGTAGGAAAATGGCGACGACACCACAGGAACGATCATTTTGTGTGCTGCAATTTGCAAAGTTAGAGTCCATTGTTGGTGTGCAACGTGCATTCCGCCGTCAATTCAACAAACAGCCGCCTCGTCATAAGCAAATTTATGAGTGGCATCACAGATTCGTAGAAGATGGTTGCATCTGCAAGCGAAAAAGCACGGGTCGTCCACGCACATCGGATGAAAATGTCGAGCGTGTCCGTGCAGCTTACGAAAGGAGCCCTAGAAAATCCACGGCACGGGCAAGTCACGAACTAAACATGTCTAAAACAACGGTATGGCGCGTTCTGAGTAACCGTCTGCACATGAAGCCGTACAAACTGCAGTTATTGCAAGCATTGCGTCCTGACGACCACAACAAAAGGTTCGAATTTTCAACTGCAATTCTACAGGACATGGAAGAGGACAATTTTGCCGAACGATTAATTTTTTCAGATGAATCAACGTTTCACATTTCTGGTAAAGTTAATCGGCATAACGTACGAATTTGGGCGAGTGAAACTCCGAGGGACGTTATTCAACATGAAAGAGACTCACCAAAGGTTAACGTCTTTTGTGCAATTTCGGTAAACAAAGTTTATGGACCTTTCTTTTTCATGGAGAAAACTATCACAGGAACCATTTACCTGGACATGTTAGAAAACTGGCTATTTCCTCAACTTCAGGAAGATTCAAATCACTTCATCTTCATGCAAGATGGCGCCCCACCACACTTCTCTGAACCTGTACGACGGTACCTAAATAACACCATTCCAGGACGGTGGATTGGAAGAGCAGGAGCACAAGATCAATGTCATCGTCTGTGGCCTCCCAGGTCACCAGACCTTACTCCCTGCGATTTTTATTTGTGGGGGTACATAAAGGACTGTGTTTATGTCCCACCTATGCCCGCTACTCTTCAAGAGGTACGACATCGAATTGTTGCGGCCGTGAATTCGGTAACTAAAGACCAGTTGCGTCGTGTGTGGCAAGAAATGAGATACCGGTTTGATATTTGTCGTGTAACAAATGGTGCTCATATTGAGGTACAGTTTTGATATTTGTTGTGTAACATTTGGTACTCATATTGAGTGAAGGACCGTTGGAATTGTGTTTCTATCATTTGTAGTTTTTGAGAAATAAATGTTTGAAATCTGCTCTTTCTTTTTGAAACGCCCTGTATTTACAATTCTCTCACAATTTACACTTTATGAAAAAATGTTTGTCAAGAAAAAAGTGACATAAAATGGTACTGGCATGATGTTGACCATCAAGTAGTGTTTACAAGCATTATGGGGAATGGTTTCCTGACAACAAGATGTTCTACTAAATGGATTTGGAGTAATAAACACACAAAAGTTAGTGCATTTTGTCGTTTCGCCACTTGCAGCACTAGCTAACACCTTCACTCCCTTTCTTTTGCTCAAATGTTTCTAGTTTAAACACAGCACCAATTAACATAGTTTTTCATGCTGAACAATCCATGTTTTGAGAATTTATTCTTGTTGCTATATGCAGTATTTACATATGTATTTTTTGTGATGCATAAACAATGTAAGTGGCAGTTTGTGCCTGTGTAGTTTTCTACATAACTGAGGCGGCACAGTACCTGATAACCTCAAAAAGATAACTACAGTGCAAGAGACGTAGAGCAACACATATGCTAACAGCACATAAAATACTCGTGTAAATATTTGCACTTAACAACAAGATAAAATTCTCGAAACACGCTCAACTACACACGGAAAAAAATCATAACTGGCGCAATGTTTCATTATTTAAATAATAAATAACAGCTGCAGGCTTTCCAAAACAATTGGTTATGACGTATAACATTGAGTCAAAAGTTTCTACTTCTGAGACAGTTCTCATTTTCCATTATATCTGCAGTTTTTATTAGATAATAAGTCTTTATTAGATAATAAGTCCTTGAGAAGTATTTTGATGCCTATTACGTATAAATACATAAAGTGCGAAAATACAAGGGGGGTATCATACATGTAACTTTCACAGCTTACAACACTGTCTCGCACATTTTTCCATTTTCCCCACATTTTACACCATTTTTCTGTCCCTTGAAAAGTGTAAAACTGGGGTTCAACTACCTCTAATCATGCACCTTCTAAAGTAGTATCCCATGATCAATCTAACTTCATACACCCTTACATCACGCCTGTTACCAACAACCTATCCTATTATACACTTGCTTTTTTTTTTTTTTTTTTTTTTTTTTTTTTTTTTTTTTTTTTTTAGTTACACAGGGGGAAACACTTCTTAGAGTAATATCCTCCTTTCCCATAAGCATCCCGAACTCTATCTCTGCCAGTGGCCGTGCTCCACGTGTCACTTTCAGCTTCTTTTGTTTAATTACTTATAACCTGATCGACTGTGACAGAATAACAATACTTGTAACGCACATTCAAATCAGAGTTTCCTTTTGTTTGTGGTACTTTAATGTGTGAAGCACATTTTTCTGAAAGCGATGACTTAATGCCTTCTCCTACAGTAGCTGCCTTCGGCATTATTCAGAACATTAATTTGCCACATAATTATTTGAAGAAGAATCATGATCTCACATAATGCCCGACAACTGGTCTGCATGGAAACTTGATGTAAAATCATTTCTGTTGTTGACTGTGATGAAATTATAAAGAACAAAATTGTTTCAGCTAGGAGTTCGCTACTCAAAAGTTGTTACTGTATGACAAAATTGTGACAGTGCTTCCATGCAAATAGCAGACTGATCATTGTTCACGGATGGAATATGAGCACACGTCTCTCAATGCAATTGTTTCATACTTATGATATGGCAAAAGTTTTTCGAGAGATGATACACCCTTTCAGATCCAATAACACATGTGAGAAAAAACATCTGATGGATCAAGTGAGAATCACTCGAATATGCATTAATGAGCCAAAACATTATGACCACTGGCTTAATGGCATGTTGGTCCACCTTGGGCATAAAATACAGCAGCTATTTTCTGTGGCATGGATATGGCAAGCCACTGATGTGTTTTTGGAGGTGTGTGGTACGAGTTGTCTCTGCAAAGATCATGCAGTCCCTGTGCGTTACAAGCCACTGATCTACGAGGCACAGAGCTGGTGTATGATAGCATCCCAGATGTGTTCAATGAGGTTCCGGTCAGATCAATCTGGTGGCCAAGACATCAACATGAATTTGCTATCATGCTTCTTAAGCCCCTGTAGCACAATTATAGCCCTGTGACATGGATAGTTATCTGGCTGGATGGTGCCATCACTGTTTGGGAAGACACCAAGCATTAACAGATGCAGGTAATCCTCAATAATCTTCATACAGCCCATAACTGTGGTAGGTGCCTTCGATTACTATCACAGGTCCAATGGAAGCCTAAGTGATTGTCCCCTTTAGTGCGGAACTTTCCCAACAGTCTGTGTCCTTGGTCTGATGCAGCATGTTTCGAGCAGATGTTCACCTGGATGACAACATATCCGGACACGACCATCAACCTTGTGATCCTGAACTCAGATCAAATCTCTATGATCTTGTGACCACTATAATCATAACAGACCATGTCTATGGATCAGCAAGGGAATATGTGCAGGTTATCTGCTGGTTTTTTTTTTTTTTTTTTTTTTTTTTTGGCGCACAACTTCAATGGTCATTAGCGCCCTGACTACTCTAAGAATGCACCGCGAGGCACAAGTTGACAACAACAACTAAAAGGGAAAACACGATAAAAGACAGACTGACAGGCATAGGAGTAAAAAAAAAAACATCATCAAATGTCCGTAGCGAAGTTTGTCAAATTGATAAAATGGCATCGAAAGTATTAGGCAGGTTAAGATCGAGGCGCAGTGTGTGAAGATCTGGACAGGACATTAAAATGTGTCTAACCGTCAGCAAGTGCCCACATGGGCAGAACGGCGCCGGCGCAGCCGTCAGCAGATGGCGATGGCTGAACCGGCAGTGTCCAATTCTTAACCGGGCCAAAACGACCTCCTCCCGCCGAGAAGGGCGTGAGGAGGACGTCCAAGCCACGGGAAGAGGTTTTAAGGCCCGAAGCTTGTTGTCGGTAAGTGCAGCCCAATCGGCATGCCACAGCGACACAATGCGCCGACAAATGACCCTGCTAAAATCGGACGAAGGGACACAACAAGAAGCTGTCCGAGGCTGGAGGACCGCAGCCTTGGCCGCGGCATCTGCAGCTTCGTTCCCAGGGATACCGACATGGCCAGGAACCCACATAAAGCTAACCGGAGAACCGACGTCCACCAGCTGCTGAAGAGAGCGTTGGATCCGGTGTACGAAAGGGTGAACCGGGTACGGATCACTGAAACTCTGGATGGCACTCAGGGAATCTGAGCAGATGACATAAGCAGAATGTCGGTGGCGGCAGATGTAAAGAACAGCCTGGTAGAGGGCAAAGAGCTCAGCTGTGAAGACCGAACAATGGCGATGGAGCCGGTATTTGAAACTTTGTGCCCCGACAATAAAGGAACACCCGACCCCGTCATTGGTCTTAGAGCCATCTGTATAAATGAAAGTCATGTTGATGAACTTCGAACGAAGTTCCAAAAAACGGGAGTGGTAGACCGAACCGGGGGTGACCTCTTTTGGGAGCGAGCTGAGGTCAAGGTGAACGCGGACCTGAGCCTGGAGCCAAGGTGGCGTGCGGCTCTCGCCCACTCGAAAGGTTGCAGGGAGTGAAAAATTAAGGTGTTGAAGGAGGCGACGAAAGCGAACTCCAGGGGGTAGCAGGGCAGAGACATACAACCCGTATTGACGGTCAAGAGAGTCGTCAAAAAAGGAACGATAAGACGGATGGTCGGGCACTGACAGTAGCCGACAGGCATACCGACAAAGCAGTATATCGTGCCGGTAGGTGAGTGGCAATTCGCCAGCGTCAGCATGAAGACTCTCTACGGGACTGGTATAAAATGCTCCGATCGCAAGTCGTAAACCCCGATGTTGTATGGAGTTGAGGCGGCGTAAGATGGATGGCCGTGCAGAGGAGTATACGAAGCTCCCATAATCCAGCTTGGAGCGGACGATCGACCGATATAGACGAAGTAGGACGGTTCGATCCGCTCCCCACGACTTACCACTGAGAACACGGAGGACATTTAAAGAACGGGTACAACGGGCGGCCAAATATGACACATGTGGAGACCAGCTAAGTTTCCTGTCAAAGGTAAGGCCTAAAAATTTGGTTGTCTCCACGATTGGGAGAGCAACGGGACCGAGTCGTAAGGACGGTGGGAGAAACTCTTTGTAGCGCCAGAAGTTAATACAGACCGTCTTCTCGGCAGAAAAACGGAAGCCATTGGCGACACTCCAGGAGTAAAGACAGTCAAGAGAACGCTGAAAACAGCGCTCCAGGACACGTGTACACTGCGCGCTGCAATAGATGGTAAAATCGTCCACAAAAAGGGAGCCTGATACATCAGCTGGGAGGCAATCCATTATTGGATTGATCGCGATGGCGAAGAGAGCGACGCTCAAAACCGAGCCCTGTGGCACCCCATTCTCCTGGCGAAAGGTGTCGGACAGGACAGAACCCACACGTACCCTGAACTGTCGATCCATTAAAAAGGAACGAATAAAAAGAGGGAGGCGACCGCGAAGGCCCCATGTATGCATGGTGCGGAGAATGCCCGCCCTCCAACAGGTGTCGTAAGCCTTCTCCAAATCAAAGAACACAGCCGCGGTCGGGCGCTTCCGCACGAAGTTATTCATAATGAAGGTCGACAAGGTAACCAGATGGTCAACAGCAGAGCGGCGCCTACGAAATCCACATTGTACATTGGTAAGTAGGCGTCGAGACTCGAGCAGCCAAACCAATCGAGAGTTAACCATTCGCTCCATCACTTTACAGACACAGCTGGTAAATGAGATAGGTCGATAACTGGAAGGCAAGTGCTTGTCCTTCCCCGGCTTAGGAATCGGGACAACAATAGACTCGCGCCAGCATGCGGGAACATGTTCCTCAATCCAGATGCGATTGTATGTACGAAGAAGAAAACCTTTACCCGCAGGAGAAAGGTTCTTCAGCATCTGAATATGAATAGAATCAGGCCCTGGAGCGGAGGACCGTGATCGGCCAAGTGCGGTTTCGAGTTCCCGCATGGTGAATGGGGCATTATAACGTTCACAATTCGAGGAGCGGAAGTCAGGTGGCCTAGCCTCCTCTGCCTGTTTGCGGGGGAGGAAGGCAGGGTGGTAATGAGCAGAGCTCGAAACCTCTGCGAAAAAGCGGCCGAAGGCATTGGAGACAGCCTCAGGGGCCACAAGGACTTCATTCGCGACCTTCAAGCCAGAAACTGGGGAGTGGACCTTAGTGCCAGATAGCCGGCGCAGGCTACCCCAGACAACAGAAGAAGGAGTAAAACTGTTGAAGGTGCTTGTGAAAGCAGCCCAGCTGGCTTTCTTGCTTTCTTTAATAATACGACGACACTGAGCACGTAATCGTTTATAATTAATACAATTCGCCACTGTAGGGTGGCGTTTAAAGGCGCGTAAAGCACGTCGACGAGCACGTAAAGCGTCTCTACATGCTGCGGTCCACCAGGGGACCGGTACGTGACGTGGAGAAGAAGTAGGGTGAGGGATGGAATATTCAGCAGCAGCGAGAATGACTTCCGTGAGGTGTGCGACCTGACGATCGCAGCTTGGGAAGGTTTGATCCTGAAAGGTCGTCCTGGAAGAGAAGAGCCCCCAGTCTGCCTTGGAGATGGTCCAACTAGAGGAGCACGGAGAGGGAGTATGCTGCAGGAGATGGATAACAAACGGGAAGTGGTCGCTCGAATATGTATCAGCAAGTGCATACCACTCAAACCGGCGTGCAAGTTGGGGAGTGCATATAGAGAGGTCTAAATGGGAATAGGTGTGAGATGTGTCCAAAAGAAAAGTAGGGGCGCCAGTATTGAGGCAGACAAGATTGAGCTGGTTGAAAAGGTCTGCTAACAAGGAGCCCCTCGGGCAGGATGCTGGAGAGCCCCAAAGGGGATGGTGGGCATTGAAGTCTCCAGTTAACAAAAATGGTGCAGGTAGCTGAGCAATAAGTTGCATCATGTCTGCCCTGGTAACGGCAGATGACGATGGAGTGTAAACGGTACAAAAGGAAAACGTAAAAGTGGGGAGAGTAATGCGGATGGCAACTGCCTGCAGGCCGGTGTGCAACATGATGGGATCGTAGTAAACATCATCCCGGACCAGCAACATAACCCCTCCATGAGCTGGGATACCTACCACAGGGGGTAGGTCAAAACGCACAGAGGTGTAGTGTGCCAAGGCAATTTGATCGCATGGGCGGAGCTTCGTTTCCTGGAGGGCTACGACGAGCGGACGATGCAAGCGGAGCAGCAACTTCAAGTCCTCTCGGTTGGAGCGAATGCTGCGAATATTCCAGTGAATAAGTGCCATTGTAAGAAAAGGAAGATGAGAGAAGGGGTCACCTCGAAGGCCGCTTAGGGCCTGGCTTCGAGCGAGCACTGCCGCCGCTATCAGTAGGCGGACAGTAATCGTCCATGGGGTCTATAGGGTCATCGGCCATCTCGGGAGGATGGCCGGGAAGGGGAGCTTCCTCCGCCGGTGAACGGCCAGATGTACGGCTACCAGCGGTGCAGCCAGGCGAAACGGATGACGGCCTGGGGCGGCAACCGCTGGGTGGCGCAGGAGAAGAAATGCGCCGTGACGGAGAAGGAGAACTGTGCTTCCTATGCGCCTTTTTGGAAGGACGTTTGGTGGAAGTACCGGTCGAAGGCTGGGAGGTCGAGGGACGGAGGAAGTCCGCATGGGATGGTTCCTTCTTGAAGGCCCGTGCATCTGACTTCGGGGTCTTCGACTTAGCAGAAGCTGAGGAAGGGGCTGGTGTCTGTGGGGTGATGGGAGGAAGAGGAGACGTCGACCGCGCAATCTTAGCACTGGCCGAACGGACGACCGTGGTGCTGAAGGTCAGATCGCATGTCTGGGTTGCTACCTCCCGGGTAGTCCGAGGAGAGGCGAGGACAGTACTGTATTTCCCCGCTGGGAGCAGCGTGGGCTTCCTACTAGCCAATAACTTGCGAGCAGCCGAGGTGGACACTTTCTCTTTGACCCGAATTTCTTGGATACAGCGTTCTTCCTTATAGACAGGACAGTCGCGGGAGGATGTGGCGTGGTCACCCTGACAGTTCACACAACGAGGAGACGGAGGTGGACAGTCACCCTCATGGGCATCCCTGCCACAAGTGACACATTTAGCCGCATTGGAACAAGACTGTCGAGTGTGATTGAAACGCTGACACTGGTAGCAGCGCGTAGGTGTCGGGACATAGGGGCGAACAGAAATAACCTCGTAGCCCGCCTTGATGCGCGATGGCAGCTTAACACTATCGAAGGTCAAGAAAAGTGTCCGGGTCGGTATAAGGTCATTGTTGACCTTTTTCATGACCCGATGGACAGCCGTCACGCCCTGTTCAGCGAGGAAAGATTGAAGCTCCTCGACAGTCAATCCGTCGAGGGAGCTAGTATAGACCACACCACGAGACGAATTCAAAGTTCGGTGGGCTTCCACCCGGACAGGGAACGTGTACAGGAGTGTGGCACGAAGCAGTTTTTGTGCCTGAAAGGCACTCTCAGTTTCTAGTAATAAGGTACCGTTACGCAACCTGGTACAAGATTTGACAGATCCGGCTATGGCATCTACGCCCTTCTGAATAACGAAAGGGTTGACAGAGGAAAAATCCTTTCCGTCCTCAGATCGAGAAACTACGAGGAACTGTGGGGCAGGCGGTAGTACTTTTGTCACTGTTGGCTGGTCACGTTTCCGCTTTTGGGTCGAAGTCAAGAGAGATGGAGTAGAATCCATTGCGGAGGAATCCCCCATGATTGCCAGCGTCTCCGATGGCGCGCTCCTTCCTTGTGGGGACCCTCTCAGAGGGCACTCCCGCCTTAGGTAAATGTTTACACCTCAGGTCACACCTCCCGAGAAACAGACGGAGGGACCAATCGGCATGGTCAGAAGGTATCAGCTCAGGCAATCACCCCTCCCCGGGCCTGGCCTTTACCAGGGGGTACGCGCGTGCCTTACATGTCTACCCAGGGCGGGGACTTACGCGTTACCCCGTCACCGGCTACGCGTGCGAACGCGTGGGTCGGCCTTCAGGCACGCACAGGGAGGAAGGAAGAAGAGGAAAAAGAAGAGAGAGAGGGAGAAAGAGGACAGACTGTCTCAAACGCCAAGGCGGAGACCAGAGAAGGCAAGGAGAAGAATGCAATGAGAAGGCAAGGAGAAGAAGGCAAGGAGAAGGCAAGGAGAAGTCAAGGGAAAGAGTAAGGAAGACAGTGAGGTGGAGAAGAGCAAAGAAAGGAACCAACAAAAGGAAGGAAGAAACGAGAAGTGAAAAACCAAAAAGACCACGATTATAGGTCGTGGAACCGTCCGTCTCCGGACGCAGGCGCTAATTACCCCCGTGAGGGGGATGGACTCCTTTTAGTCGCCTCTTACGACAGGCAGGAATACCTCAGGCCTATTCTAATCCCCGGACCCGCAGGGGGGGTTTTCTGCTGTGAAGACCAAAGTTTATCAATATGCACTGAATTGTGTGGCTCCGGAACACTTGTGCATGCACCGGATCTGCTAAAGATTTCTGTTTATCCTGATTTCCGAAGTGGATAAGCCTCCAACTTCCACGTCCTGTGATGCAGTATGGACGTCCAACATCTTTGCACCTGCTTGAGGTTTCACCATCCTTCAAACACTTACCACATATGTTCACTACAGAACCAAATGACAACACACTTGTTCCCAGGCACTAGGCCATCAATCCACCCTTCATCAAAGTCACTTATGCAAATGGATTTCCCCACTTGCAGCTGAAATTCTTGCTAGAATGATTCCTCATTCATCAACACTACTCATACATATACTTTCCTTACCGCATCACAAGCCTGCAACACCGCCATGTGTAATTTGAACTCACAGTGCACGTTATGTTTTGGCTCATTAGCGTATACAGAAAATATTTGATTGATAGAGAGAACAAGACCTTTTCTGGACTTTGTTTCTTTTCTCCAAGTTGTAGCGATGTCTTAGATAATGGAGGAATTAAATGGTTGCTGTAGGGCAGTACACTAGGAAACAGAAAATAATTGGATGTACGCAGGTCAGGTGTACATCTCTCAACTTCTAATACAAACAAACCAGACACCTGAACATCCATCATAGTTAATCAGATGCAACAAGTTAGCTGCAAAAAAAAGGCAATATCCAGGTGCAAATTACCAATGTCAGAAAAATTACCAATGTCAGAATACTTATCAGTTATCAATTCAGCAAAAATGGCTTACTAAGGATTGTCCAATATGACTTCAATCTTCTTTCTTCTCTCAATTTACGAGACACTGAATAAAACAAATAATGTGCGATTGCCAACATGGAGAAAGCTATCTAATGATATTAAGTAGCTTTGTGTGTCAAATTCACTACTCATTCCCACTCAAATAGCTTCTCATTTCACACTTTGCAGCCAAGATTATATTGTACCAGATCTTCCAAGGTAAGAAAAATCTAAAGTGATTACAGAGAAATTGAAGCTAACCAAGGCAGTAGCCAAAATGAAATAATGCTTGCAGACTATCCCCCATGAACCTCTCTGGGGGACACCCCCTTGAAGTAGCACTGTCCATATAGGTGGAGAGGCTTGTGCATTCGCATGAATGCTGAGGGATTACGTGTGTTCCACAACAACCTGTCATCCCACATTCATTCCTTGTTCTTTCCCAACTCCTCAGTACACAACCCAAAGCGATCCATGCTGAGGGGTGTGTGGCACATGGGAAGATGTGTTGTGAACAGAGCCTCAGGGATGCCGGGTGACCTCCATGAGTAATTAGCCTCGCACCACATGGGGTTTCTGTGGTCTAGACCAATTAGATCCCCAATTCTCATGGGACCCAAATGGACCCGAAAGAAAATAGCAAACTGAGAGGCAAGTTGGGACATCAGAAACTCAAACACCGGGGCTGGAACCAATGGAAAACAGCCCCTCAGCTGAACAGGGGGACAGACCTATTCAAGAAGTGTGAATGGTTACTAAGAAGTTGGATCAGATTAAGATCAAAGACTTGTCTGGGGCTCAGAGGAGGAAACTTCTTAGAGAGCAAATATTAAAGGAAGGAAAGGAGTGGCTTCCTAAACAAAAAGGGCTTCAACCCAAGGCCTCCAAGAAAAGACTGTCCCAGTGTGAAAGGAGTGTACAAACCCCTTTTTCATTGAGGGCGGGCAGTAAGAGAACAAGGGAGGAATCAAAGACTCCCACTTCTCAGGATAAGCGTATCCAGAGAAAGCTGAGGCACAAAATAGGGAAACAGACCTGTAGTACTGGAGTCTCGGTTTTTAGGATGGTGGTTATCCAGCAAGGCTATCAACTGGTCAAGATCATCTTGCAGCAGGAGCAGCTCATGCAGATGGCTCTCTTTGTGAAGATTTGGGGGGGGGGGGGGGGGGGGGGGGCTACATATGCTGGTCCAGGACCCAAATTCAGGGAGTCTTTCTAGATCACAGTGCTCATATCTTTGTCCGTGAGGGGCTGGGTACAGTGGACTGGCTTAACGAAAAGGTGCCTCTAATATCACAGTGGGAGGATGTGAAGCCGCTGGTAGAGACAGCAGCTGAGCTCTTCAAGACCGCAAACATATTAATCTGGGTGCCAAAACTTCTTAAGGATACCTCCCCAGAGACTCTGAGAAAATAGGGTCTCAAAACCCCAAAGTCACAACAAAGGATTGGAAGGTAATCAACAGCAAGGTTGCACCAAATCGCCAAACCCTCTTGGTGGAAGTCAGAGAGAAGTCCCTGAAGGCAATGTGGGAGCAGGACCTGAGACTATTCTTGGGGTTCTTGCCAGTTGCCGTCAGGGTAATCAAAGACATCAGAACTGACAAAGGCGGCAAGATGGAGACTGAATGTGCTGCAGATAAATCTGCAACACAGTACAGGGACCACAGCTGCCCTGAGTCATCTTCTGGGAAGACAAGAAGTGGACATACCTCGATTCAGGAACCAATTTGTATAAAGGTGGTGTATTGGGCCTCGGCGGCACTGTAAGCTGGTTTATGCTAGAAATATAAGAAACTCCAGAATGTACATTTATGTGAAAAATGGAATTCCCTTCATGCCGATGGCGGACTTCTGTTTTAGGGACTTAGTGACCATCAGGATGTGACAATGTGACGAAGATATCAGGAGGGAGTTTGTAATGGCCTCAGTATACCTTCCTTACGAGGACAGTGATCCTCCTCCTCCTCCTCCTCCTCCTCCTCCTCCTCCTCCTCAGGAGGTGGGGAGACTGACGGAAGCCTGTTGTCCACAACAGGGCAACCAATTATCGGTTGGATGCAATGCTAATGCCCACAACTTAGCGTGGAGCAGCACTGACACCAACAGTATAGGTGAGTACCTTCTAGAATTATTTCTAGCTAATAACTGAGATCCTCAATAGGGGCAAGGAACCTACATTTAGGAAGAGGTAACTGACATAACCTTTGGATATGTCATTCTGATCAGACCACATGAATATTAAGTTCAATGTTGAAATGGACATTAGATAGACTATGTCCTATAGGAATCCCAGTAAAATGGATTGGGAGGCGTGTAGGAGGGACCTCAACTCAAGCCTGTTTGAAGTCAGTACTTCGGTAAGGAATCCAGTAAGAGTTTCGGGAGATAGCAGAGGCAGTAGTGACCTCTGCCGTCATGACCTCATACCATCACAAATGCTCAATCACCAAGAAGTGCACGAATAGGAATGTATCTTGGTGGAAAAATAACCTGGAATCACAGAGTAAACAGGTACAAAGACTGTTAACCTTTCGAGAAGACCTATGATCACTTATGGGGCTACAGTGTGGTGGAAAAAGATATAACAGCAGGTAGCTGCTAAGGAGCTTGCTAAGGTGCAGAGATTGGCCTGCTTAGCCATTACAAGCGAAATTAGCAGCACACCCACTGCTGGGATGAAAACCATGCTGTACATGCCCTCATTACACCTGTGGGTAAAGACGGAGGCAACATCTGGAGCACACAGGTTAAAGACTGGCAGAAACTGGAACTCACCGGGGTATCCAGGATCTCTCACTAAAATACTGAGTGAGGTAGGCATAGGTATGGTTGGGGAAATGCTGGCCAACTATATAACAACTCCCAGCTGCTTCAACAAGTTTTTCAATGTAGTAATTGGAAGTAGAAAGCTCAGGGAGAACGAATTTCGATACCATACTGGAGACAGTCTGGTTCACTGACGGTTTGAAAACAGACCAAGGTGTTGGGGCCAGAGTATATGGAGTGCAGCCAAGGCTGGAGAGTGCAATCTCTCCAGCCTTTCAAGCAGAAATATCTGCTATCAGGGTGTGCGTGGAGAATTTGCACAGTTGCTACATAGTATTTTCATTTATTCAGACAGCCACAAAGCATTTTCATTTATTCAGACAGCCACAAAGCATTTTCATTTATTCAGACAGCCACAAAGCATTTTCATTTATTCAGACAGCCAAGCAGCCCTGAAAGCAATGGCAGCCTCTGCAACAAGATCAAAAGATCGTGGCAGAATGCCACAAATTCCTTCTGGAGCTAGGGGACAGCAATAGGGTAATGAGCAAGCTGATATGTTGGCCAGGATAGGGGCGATGACACCATTTATTGGACCGGAACCTGTCCTGACAATCACAAAGGCGATGATCAAAATAAAGGGGGGGGGGGGGGGGCAAACGACTTAGAAGATACAAAAAAAAGTGAAAATAGAAGGAAACAAAACCAAACATTCAACACAAACCAAAAGAAATTTTACCAGACAATAGATAACACACACATTACAATAGACAATCCACCAAACATAACAGACATGGAACACTTTTGGAGCAACATATGGTCAAACCTGGTACAACATAACAGACATGCACGGTGGATACAAGCAGAAACCGACACATACAAGATGATACCACAAATGCCAGAAGTGATAATTTCGCAACATGAAGTCACCCAAGCAATTAATTCTACGCACAATTGGAAAGCCCCTGGAAATGATAAAATAGCAAATTTCTGGCTAAACTTCACCTCAACACATTCACATTTAACTAAATTATTCAAGTTACATTGCAGACCCATACGCATTCCCTGATACACTTACACATGGAATAACTTATCTGAAACCTAAAGATCAAGCGGACACAGCAAACCCAGCAAAATATCGCCCCATAACATGCCTACCAACAATATACAAAATATTAACTTCAGTCATTACACAGAAATTAACTACACATACAACACAGAACAAAATTATAAATGAAGAACAAAAAGGCTGCTGCAAAGGAGCACGAGGATGTAAAGAGCAACTGATAATAGATACAGAGGTGACATATCAAGCTAAAACTAAACAAAGGTCGCTGCACTACGCATTCATTGATTACCAAAAAGCTTTTGATAGTGTACCCCACTCATGGTTACTACAAATATTGGAAATATACAAAGTAGATCCCAAATTGATACAGTTCCTAAACATAGTAATGAAAAATTGGAAAACCACACTTAATATCCAAACAAATTCAAATAATATCACATCACAGCCAATACAGATTAAGCGTGGAATATACCAAGGAGACTCATTAAGTCCTTTCTGGTTCTGTCTTGCTCTGAACCCACTATCCAACATGCTAAATAATACAAATTATGGATATAATATTACTGGAACATACCCACACAAAATCACACATTTGCTATACATGGATGATCTAAAACTACTGGCAGCAACAGATCAACAACTTAACCAATTACTAAAGATAACAGAACTATTCAGCAATGATATAAATATGGCTTCTGGAACAGACAAATGTAAGAAAAATAGCATTGTCAAGGGAAAACACACTAAACAAGAAGATTACATATTGGATAACCACAGCGGCTCCATAGAAGCGATGGAAAAAACAGATGCCGATAAATATCTAGGATACAGACAAAAAATAGGAATAGATAATACAAATATTAAAGAAGAACTAAAAGAAAAATATAGACGAAGACTAACAAAAATACTGAAAACAGAATTGACAGCAAGAAACAAGACAAAAGCTATAAATACTTATGCTATAGCAATACTGACCTACTCATTTGGAGTAGTGAAATGGAGTAACACAGACCTAGAAGCACTCAATACACTTACACGATCACAATGCCACAAATATACAATACATTACATACATTCAGCAACAGAAAGATTCACATTAAGCAGAGAGGAAGGAGGAAGGGGATTTATACCATAAAAAACCTACATTATGGACAGGTAGACAATTTAAGAAAACACTTTCTAGAACGAGCAGAAACGAGCAAAATACACAAAGCAATCACTCATATAAATACATCGGCTACACCACTGCAATTTCATAACCACTTCTACAACCCTTTAGATCACATAACATCAACAGATACGAAGAAAGTAAATTGGAAAAAGAAAACACTACATGGCAAGCACCCGTATCATCTAACACAGCCACACATTGATCAAGATGCATCCAACACATGGCTAAGAAAAGGCAATATATACAGTGAGATGGAAGGATTCATGTTGCAATACAGGATCAAACAATAAACACCAGATTTTACAGCAAGCATATTATTAAAGATCCCAATACCACAACAGATAAATGCACACTTTGCAAACAACAAATAGAAACAGTAGATCACATCACAAGCGGATGTACAATACTAGCAAATACAGAATACCCCAGAAGACATGACAATGTAGCAAAAATAATACATCAACAACTTGCCATACAACATAAACTAATAAAACAACATGTTCCCACATACAAGTATGCACCACAATATGTACTGGAAAATGATGAATACAAATTATCCGGGAACAGAACCATTATAACAGTTAAAACAACAACACATAACGAACCTGACATCATACTCACCAATAAAAAGAAGAAATTAACACCACTAATCGAAATATCCATACCCAATACAACAAATATACAGAAGAAAACAGGAGAAAAAATTGAAAAATACATCCAACTGGCTGAGGAAGTCATGGACATGTGGCATCAGGATAAAGTTGACATTATACCAATTATACTATCAACTACGGGAGTCGTGCCACACAATATCCACCAGTACATCAACGCAATACAGCTACATCCAAACTTATATATACAACTACAGAAATCTGTAATTATTGATAAATGTTCAATTACCCAAAAGTTCCTAAATGCAATGTAACATATACCGTACAGTTAAAAGGAAGTCATGCTTGATCAAGGTCCGCGTCACTTTCCATTTTTAAACAGACCTAAGGTCTGAGAAAGGAAAGAAGATAATAATAATAATAATAATCTCTCTGAAGTAGAGATAGCTGGCTCATCATAAAATATACTATCAGTTTTATTTGTAATAAACAGCTCACTTCCACTTACATTAGTCACAAACCTGACACATACCAATAAATAAGTTAACCATATGATGAAAAGGAGAGATTGGTAGTCACCGTAAGACATGCTGAGTTGCAGACAGGAACAATGAAGTCTTTTTTTTGTGCCTGTCAGCAGCTCGATGTGTTATATTCACGGTGAGTAGCAATCTATCCTTTTCATAATAGGCTGATATTCCTACCTGGAAATTAAAACGTCAGATACAGATACATAGTAAGGCTCAGAAAAACAGATCATCATGCTGGCTACACAAAATCATGGTAGAGTACTGGCATTTTCTTGAAATAAGAAAGAAAAATTGCATTGAGGCACATCACAACAGATCAGAAACTACGAAGTTGAGAAACAATTTCCTAACAAAATTTTATATCACATGAGATACAAGTTATAAGCATTTCCTTACCTGCAGGTACTGGCTTGCTGAGCAATGAAGACGGCCCTGTTCCAAGAATTGATGTTCCTTGCAGCGTCATAGACCCACCAGACTTGGCAGATGCAGTTTTTGACTTTGGTGCCTGTTGACCAAAAATGTCAAACTGTTTACAACCCTTAAATGATTAAAATACAGTAAATATTTGACAGAATAAATTCTTAAGTTTTCAAATTACCATTGCTGATTTGTCCCAAGAAGACATGGATACAACTGACAGCTTTGCCGACTTTGGAAGCATTTGCAATATATCCACATCAGGATCCTTGATCAAAGCAGCAATGAGAGTATGTGCCTGTCTTGTTGCTTCAGCAGAACCTCTACCATAAGAGGGAAAAAAACAAATCATTAATACAAAGATCAAAATAATTATGTTTGATGTCATCTGACAAGAAATAAGACCTCCAAAAGCAAAAGACATTGATCTTTAGATAAACGAGTGCAGGAATGCAGAATGGAATATAAACAAACATATGAAAACGGATAATAAGTTGCCAAACAGAAGAGGTGCCAAGTGCTAGACTGCAACATGTGACAGAACTCTCTTGAAAGATTTTTTGTGTGTGTGCCTGCTGCTCAACCCCTCTGAGAAATTTTACAGGCAGACAGATAACCATATTTAAAATATAAAATTCATTTTTTCATGATCTGTTTGCAGATCAAAAATTTAGGTAAAGTGAAATCTGAAATAAGGAGAAAAGCTTCACACCTACTGAATAACTTCCAACACACACAAAACATTCAGTTGAGATAAGGGTGTCAAAAGGTTCTCAGAATTAAAATTTTCCAAAGAAGATTTGGAAAGCATATTTACTGTGAAAACTAAAACCAATGACAATTACCATGAGAACACCTTACACTGAAAAGTATGAATACTTAACAAGTGGTTGTTCCAAAATAAACATGTTGCCTTTGAGATCCTTTCAATACACTAGTTTCTTAAAGAGCATACCACCACTTATTAATGGTATGCCAATCAGCTTAGGTTGATACAATATACAAGAGCTCAGACATTTTGTAAACACAAACCGCAAGAGTTTCCAAAAAGAACTGGCGCACAACATCAGTAGTGAAATATACTGAATCAACACACAGCTGATAAGCTACATAACT
The DNA here is from genome assembly GCF_021461385.2 of Schistocerca piceifrons. Lineage (NCBI taxonomy): Eukaryota > Metazoa > Arthropoda > Insecta > Orthoptera > Acrididae > Schistocerca > Schistocerca piceifrons. The sequence goes on along the minus strand of NC_060138.1, from coordinate 766,240,612 downwards.
TTTCTTCATTAAATAAAAGAAATACACATTTCAACTTATAAACAAAGCTCCCAGCAAACATATGGCATGGAACCCCACAGTTATTAATGTGTATACAAATGAAACCAAGTATAGAGAAACCACTTAAAAATGACCAATAAATGAAAAAATTTTTGCAACATGAAGATAAAATTGTCATGCATAACTTATTTTCTTTAATCCCTGTAACTTCAGATTTTTTTATTAGTGGTTGTTGTATCTGTTACACAATGAGCACACACTAAAAATGCAGTTTCTGTCATACTATCTACTGTAGCAATCATGAAGTTACTTTCCTGTAACTAAAAAGCAGAACAAATATTTGAATAGAAGATTCTCATGCATTAGTCAACATTTACATCAACACAGAGTATTTTGCTAATGTAAAAATAAAAATGCAAATAAATTCTTACTTTATTGTAATTATCCTTTCGCCTTGGCCTTTGCTCTGTTTCTCCACTTCAATGTGTGCTCCAGTAGCACCACGGATGGCATTGATGTTGCTTCCACCTCTGCCAATGACCCGACTGATAGCATTCAAGGGCACAGAAACCTTCTTGGACCTAAATGGGGAATTTAGATACCTACACCAATCATTAGCACATTCTTTTTCTTAGAGAGAGAGAGAGAGAGAGAGAGAGAGAGAGAGAGAGAGAGAGACTGATTTCTTGCACTATGATGTGCTGCTTTTACAATAGCATATAATGTTTAACTTGTAGGTGGAAAAGCTTAGAGGTACTATTTTCAGTTGATAACAGAGATGCATACTTACTTCCGGACAACTTCTTTCCACCCTTCCTCCCGCTTGCCACTCTGTTTTGGACTTGTGGTGCTCATACCACTTTTGTTGCTGCTCAGACTTGACTCAGCATCACAGTAATGATTCCTGTATGTGACAAAAAAAAAATAACCATCACATCGGAGGATAGCGATTTGAGTAAAAATGGAATGATTACTAATCATTTCACAAAGCTGTTTAGTAAATTTTCACAATAAAGTGTAGATTTCTGTACCAATGGAAACCAAACAACAATTAGTTAAAGAACTGAGTCAGCAAACTATGAGAACATATACTACAAATTTACTGCAACAGAACAGAAATTGAAATGCCTTGCTATGAAGTGTACAAATAATAATAGATACAAGTTATTTGTCTCTTATTAAAATATAACAAAACACTTGTTTAAGCAAAATCTATGACAAAAAAATGAAAAATAAAGTAATTGTACTTTGTGGACTTACATATAAGAATTTTTCTTCCCTTTACTAGCAGGCACATATGTTTCGTTGCCAGTTGCTTCAAAATCCTCCCTCTCAGCAGGATGTGGCCTAGAAGCCTCAAATACTAGGTGACCTTTAATTTTGCGTTCACCTTGCTGGCTACTGCGTGTAGCAGATTTGGAATCTTGAGCTGTGGTTTCTTTACGATCTTTATTGTCAGTTGCAGAGCCAGAAACTGATGACAAGCTAGGCTGTTCACGAGCCTTGGTTGAACTACTAACCGATGGGCGAGAAGAGGTTGCCTCCAAGTGAGCTGATCCAGGAGGATGTAGTGCTGGCTCCTTTTCAGGAGGCTTTGCACTGCTATTATTGCTACTGCCACTTCCCCCACTTGGGGATGTCGATGTACTTGTACTAGGGCCTTTCTTCTTCTTCTTATCTTTTCGTTTGTCTTTTGATTTAACATCATTGCTGCTGCAACTTCCTTGGCTATTTGCATCAATACCACTGTCTCCCTCTTCTTTGTCTAGTACATCACCATTGCGTACTGGACTATCTGTACCAACATTGTCATCACAACACTGGGCACCCAAATCTTCTGAAAAAAAGTTAATTATTTTACTTCAGATTTATTTACAATAGCACACACATTTCACATTATTAGTAGTAGTTCCTTATAGGCTAAAGAGGCAATAGGAGAAAGAGGGTGAATTGGTAGCTGTACAGGTAAGTATGTAGTTAAGTCACCATTTCTGAGTGTATATGTATGTTGCAACACTGTATAACAAGCAGAGATGTAATAAAAAGTGACAACTTTCTAGTACATTCATTTCTATTCATATGAGAAACAAACCTCAATCATTATTGGCCCAGCACTAAATTAGTGAAAAAACTAAGAACAGCAGAAAATCTTCTAACCTTATGGTAAGCATGCATTCTAACACACACACACACACACACACACACACACACACACACACACACACACACACCAATGGTTCATAGCTGACGACACTTTAACACAAGAATAGCACTCATACCCACAGATGCTGACAGCTATTATCTTGGCGGTGAGGAACCTAACTGTAAAACTTTCCATTAATTTTAGAACTGTAAATAAAAATTCACACTATATCTAATTATTCAGATGGAAATTATTTATAAATATCAGTGCTAAATTTCACAATGGGCAAGAGAGAAAGTGGGAGTTCAGATGACAATTTAACAGTAGATGGATGTTATCCGAATCTAGCCCATGTTGTGCATAAAAACTGGTAGTTGTCAATACACTTCTTGCCCTCTGTTGGTAACAATGCAGGCTACATAACGTGGGGGTCTCTGCATCATGCTACCACATAATGTGTGAATTCTCTCTACTTCACAACTGCATTTTCTACATTACCATTCTGCGATAAGTCCCAATGACCACTCTTATGAACTAACTTCATGCAACAAATGTTGGAAGTCGCCACACTGTCGCCATATGGACAATGTGGATGATAAAGATACTCACTATACCACAGAAGTTACAGTGGGAAAGATTATCAGTATCTGAATTGGTAACAACTTAACGAAGCCTTGAAAAAGTTATGTTAACTTCGATTCTTTTCTCTTTTTACACTATACACACAAAAAAGTTTCCTGAAAGGCATACAAATATCCACAAGAAAATGAAATGTATGTAAGAACTCTACTTCCTAAGAACACCCACAAAATCTTTAAATGTTGGTTTCCACTCACATTCAGAATTTATCTATGAAGTCTGAAATAGGTGGACAGGGGAACACACAGTTTTGCTATCCATACCAAGGCTCCAATTATGAGTATCACAAGAAAGATTAGAAAATGTCTAGTGGACTAACTCTGGCCAAATATTAAAACACATTACAACTGATTAAACAAAGTACCTCATCTTTCATGCAAATCACTTAATTACAGGGGGCTGTAATCAGTTAAAGAAATAATCAATGATCTCATGACTTGAGTAAGATTTAAGCAAAATTGTTACATACAGACATTTCCTAATGGTCATAGTTGCTACTGTTAAAAAGAAACAGTACATGCCACTTTCAACGAAATATGAATTTTATGGCCAGACCAGAGTTTTAGTTACATGCAATTTACTCAGCTAACTAGCTGCTATATTTTTAATTGATTACTACAAAATGTAATTAAATGTCAAAGTGAATTTGCACTTTTGTACCAGTGATGAGAGGAGGTTGACAGAAGGAGGGGTAAAGGGAGGAGTGTACACTGTTGATATGAAATAGATGTTGAACAGTAAGAGGAGTGGAGGTGTATTTAAATATTTTTATGATCACTATATTGAGGCCTTAGTGCCCAGAATTAGATTATAAGAAATTTTCCATTTTCTTCTGGACTGACAGCATGATGTGTACCATGGTAGACACACACACACACACACACACACCACTAAAACTAAAACTAAAATTTTATCACAACTACCTATGTGATTACAGGTAAGCCAAGTACAGTAACTCAGTGATATCACTTGCTATTTATTATGTCCAGAGGAAATCTTGGTAAAGACGATCATATATTTATATCTGAGGGAAAAGTTCTGACTGTAGCCTCAATCAAGGATCACTTCCAGAAAATCGCTGAGAATGCTACTCATACTAATATGAAGATTAGGTCACTGTTTGAGAAACATGACAAACCTTGGGAGAAGTACTGCCACATCACTCCAAGGCAATGAAAATAGTGTTACCTGCATCTGGATACTTCTGGTAAAGGGTTAATTATACAAATAAATTGCAGCACTGAGGAGTACACATCCTATCCCAGTGATTTTTTAATGTAGGCGTGGAGTCTTATTCACAATAAATTCTTCTGTTACTGTTTAAAGAGCTATAAACAAAGCTGAAAACGGCAACTATGACAGAACTTATTGGTATGATGAAACACACAGTATTTCCTAATAAAATGTAGGAAGCCTCACAAATAAAAGGATGATTTAATCAACAGATGTAAATGAAAGGGTTTAAGTGGAATTTCAGCAAACGTGGTACACTTATCGGAACATAAATCAGAACATAGCTTATTTTTATAACTTCGAAATCACTGAATTAATGAGATACATGTTAAACATCATATTATGCAAGCAGTTTCATTATTTTATGTACAGTATGCACTTTGTTCAGTTGCCAAGACTGTAGTAACTAGACTATCAAGACTACGCAAGAATTGTGCCGGAAAGTTAGCTATTTGGTGGGTTACCGCACAATGTAGCCGTAAGCTGATTCTGTCATCGAATAAATAGCATAACATGGGAAGTCTGTCAAGACTTCGACAGCTCAACTGAAGATGTCACACATATCTAGCTGAAACCTCAAGCTGGGAAGTAGGCTGTACTTCTGAAATACTGAGTGCCCAAAGTAGGTGAAATTTCCAAGATCCACAAAATAGTGAAATCTTATAAAAACTTTTACCTGTGATGAGCATGTTAACACTGCAACTGTGATGAATACAGGTTTTCAGAAATAACTGCAACCAGTTACCTGGTTGCTGTTATTTCTGAAAATTAGAAATAGGAAATATAAACTTAACGGAGACCTTGATTAATGAGTCAGCCCGAAGTGTCTCGAGAACACACTTAACAGATTTATAAATGTGTGTGTGTGTGTGTGTGTGTGTGTGTGTGTGTGTGTGTGTGTGTGAGAGAGAGAGAGAGAGAGAGAGAGAGAGAGAGAGAGGCAGGGACAAGGGATGCACAACATGGCTCCTTTGGCCTAGAAGAGAAACCTCTTCCAAAATCAGAGGCCAAATAGCGATCAAGAGATAAGACTATCACCAAAAGTATGGTTAAATCCTCCCAGTGTCCCCTTCCACAGTACATAAATGTCATTTTTCCAAAGTTTATGAGAAGTGCTTTTTACTGTTTTGGGAAACTGATGGCTGGACACTGATTTGCATATCCTATATGTACAAAGAATATTGAGGAGAGCCAGTCCATAAGGTTCCCTCGTCAGTTTCAGCCTTCTTAAAAATTCTCTACATCCTCGAAGAGCCCTGATGAAACTAAGCAACCAAAACTGATGGTATAATGTGTGATCTAGCAAAGACCCTTTGTTTTGTGGACCATAAGATTCTACTTGGGAAATAAAAATGTAGATATATTTATGGAGATTTACCTTCATTTTCAGGATGAAGAGGATTACACTGACCAACCACACCACAGAGCTTAAACTTAACTCAGAATGGGAAAACATAACGTGGATTCCCACAAGATTTGATCAACTTGTGTTGATGGCCTTGAAAATGACCCTTAAATGACTAAACAGGATTATTCAGAAACTGTGTTTGTGGTTAACACAAGCACACAAATTAAAAGTCATAAATTTACCTGTACAACCCACACAATAAGACAGCTAAACAGATATACACTGAGGTGACAAAAGTCACGGGATACCTCCTCATATCATGTTGGACCTCCTTTTGCCCAGTGCAGTACAGCAACTTGACATGGTGCAGACTCAACAACTCGATCAAAGGCCCCTGCAGAAATACAGAGCCATGCTGCCTGTATAGCCATCCATAATCGCAAAAATGTTGCCAATGGAGGAGTCTATACACAAACTGACCTATTTATTATGACAAATATATAATGGGATTCATGATGAGTGATCTGGGTGCCCAAATCATTCACATGAAGTGTCCAGTATGTTCTCCAAACCAATCATGAACAATTGCAGGCCGGTGAAATGGTGCTTTATCATTCATAAAAATTCCATCATCGTTTACGAACATGAAGCCCATGAATGGTGGCAAATAGTCTCCAAGTACTTGGGCACAATCATTTCCAGTTGATGATCAGTTCGTTCCATATAAACACAGCACACACTATTATGGAGCTACCACCAACTTGCACAGGGACTTCTTGACAACGTGGGTCCATGGCTTCATGGGGTCTGTGCCACACTACAACCCTACCTTCAGCTCCTACCAACTGAAATCTGAACTCATTTGACCATTTCACAGTTTTCCAGTCACCTAGGGTCCAACCGAAGTGGTCATGAGCCCAGGAAAGGCACTGCAGGAGATGTGCTGTTAGCACATGCACTTGTGTTGGTCATCTGCTGCCACAGGTCAGTAATGCAAAATTTCATCGCATTGTCCCACAGGATACATTCGTCATACTTTCGGCATTGATTTTTGCAGTTATTCCACGCATTGCTGCTTGTCCGTCGGAACTGACAACTCTATGCAAACACCACTGCTCTTTGTCGTTAAGTGAAGGCCATCGGCCATCGCATTGTTGGTGGTGAGAGGTAATGTCAGAAATTCTCGACACACACTTGACACAATAGAGCTTGGGATATTGAATTCCCTAGAGATTTCCAAAATGGAATGTCCCTGTGTCTAACTCCAACTACCATTCCACATTAAATGTCTTAATTCCCATCATCATGCTGGAAACCTTTTCACATGAATCAGTTGCACACAAATGACAGCTTTGCCAATGCACTGCACTTTTGGTAAACAAATAATCAAATTATGCAGTTTCAAACGCAAAAAATAGGTTGTTAGTACAAGAAATCTAAATTAACTGGCACATTGCTACATATATAAGGTGAGCCAAATACCACTAGAGAGAGGAGGAGAGGAAGGAGGGGGGGGGGGGGGGGAATATGCTGACAGGTGTGTTACCAAATTATCACTTCAATAAGTAATGGCTGCAGAATATTGGCAAGAATTATTTTCAAAAGAATGGAAAAACTGGAAGAAGCTGACCTCAGGGAGATCAATTTGGATCCTGGAGATACCCAAGAACAACAGAGGCAATACTGACCTACAATTTATCCTAGATGATAGGTTAAAGAAAGGCAAACCTACATTTATAGCTTCTATAGACTTCGAGAACCTTTTGACAATGTTGTCTAGAATACACTCTTTGAAATTTTGAGGGCATTAGCGATGAAATGAAATGCCAGGCGGCTAGACTTCCCATTGGGTAGGCAAGCCGCCAGGTGCAAGTCATTTAAGTTGACACCGCTTCAGCGACTTGCATGTCAATGAGGATGACAACACAACACCCAGTCCCCGAACAGAGAAAATCTCCGATCCAGCTGGGAATCGGACCCTGACACCTTGCATGGCATTCTGCCATGCTCACCACTCAACTGGCGAGGCAGGCAGTGGTAGGGATAAAATAGAAGAAGCCCAAGGTCATTTAGAACTTGTACTGAAACCAGACTGCAATTATAATAGTCTAAGGACATGACAGGGAAACCTAGTTTAGAAGGGAGAGAGACAGTGTTGTAGCCTATCCCCGATGTTTTCAATCTGCACATCAAGCAGTAAAGGAAACCATAGAAAAAAATTGGAGGAGCCACTGAAGTTCAGGGAGAAGAAATGAAATTGTAATTCTATCATGACTATGAAGAACTTCAAGGAGCATCTGAACAGAATGGATGGTGTTCTGAAAAAGAGATTGAAAATCAACAAAAGTAGAACAAGGCTAATGGAATATAGTTGAGTTAAATCATACAATGCTGAGGGAATTAGATTAGGAAATGAAGTAGTAGATGAAGTAAGTGTTCAGAAAGTCTTCTCCGAATTTTTATGTACTTCATGACATAGGTCACATGGTCTGTCGTAAACACCGGCATGAAATCTAACCATGCAGAGAACATACATTCTCTTTGTTGTTTCTATTACAAAACTGCTGTCAAAAGCTGAGACTAAAAACAATGGTTTCATGTCTTACATCACAAGATGTAAAATTACCACCCCAATACCTTGCATGTTTCAAGAGATAATTTTAATTTCAAGTGCATTTTATATTACAAGTTAAATGTAATTCTTGTTTGTGAAATGCTGCATTGTTCTAGGAACTCTACTACTACTACTACACAAATAAGTGGAAATTTTCAATTACTTCTCATTTCACAGATACTGTAAAGTGTAATCTTTTTCGTATTTACCAATAAATGGAAAAATCCACAATGGAATAGTGACAATATTATTAGAAAGATAGTTGCTACTCACCATATAGTGGAGACGCCGAGTTGCAGAAAGGCACAATAAAAGGACTGCCAAAGCTTTCGGCCAAAGTGTCCACACACACGCAAACATAAATCACACACTCATGATCACAGTTTGTGGCTGCCAAGGCCAGACTACAAGCAGCACATGATGGGAGAAGCAAAATGGGTGGTGGGGTGGGGAGGGGGATACACTGTGTGTGTGTGTGTGTGTGTGTGTGTGTGTGTGTGTGTGTGTGTGTGTGTGGTAGTAGTAGTAGTAGTAGTAAGAGGGGGGAGGGGGAGAGAGGGGGAAGAGGAGGAGAGGGTGGAGAGGGTGGAGAGAGAAGAGGGTGGGGGAGGGGGCGAGAGAGGGGGCGAGAGAGGGGAGAGGGGGGAGGGAGAGAGCGGGGAGAGAGCTGGGAGAGGGGGGGGAGAGGGGGGAGAGGGGGGGGGAGAGGGAGGGAGGAGGGGGGGAGGAGGGGGGAGGAGGGGGGGAGGAGGGAGAGGAGGGAGAGGGGGAGAGGGGGGAGAGGGGGGAGAGGGGGGAGAGGGGGGAGAGGGGGGAGAGGGGGGAGAGGGGGGAGAGGGGGGAGAGGGGGGAGAGGGGGGAGAGGGGGGAGAGGGGGGAGAGGGGGGAGAGGGGGGAGAGGGGGGAGAGGGGGGAGAGGGGGGAGAGGGGGGAGAGGGGGGAGAGGGGGGAGAGGGGGGAGAGGGGGGAGAGGGGGGAGAGGGGGGAGAGGGGGGAGAGGGGGGAGAGGGGGGAGAGGGGGGAGAGGGGGGAGAGGGGGGAGAGGGGGGAGAGGGGGGAGAGGGGGGAGAGGGGGGAGAGGGGGGAGAGGGGGGAGAGGGGGGAGAGGGGGGAGAGGGGGGAGAGGGGGGGAGAGATCTATTCTGATGAAGGCCTGTTTGGCTGAAAGCTTTGCTTGATGGTCTTTGTTGTGCCTATCTATGACTCAGCATCTCTGCTATATGGTGAACATTTATCAGTAAGATTACATGAAGTGTTAGTGGTTATAAATTTTTGTAGTTCTGCATTACATTGAAGTACCCGCAGCGTAAGCATTTCCTTTAATTCAGCATAATTTAACAAAAATGTTTTTGATAATGGGAATTATTTCCTGACATCAGTTGTGCTTCATTTGAACTAATCAAAAATCGCAAATGCAGAAAACTTTTTATGGTGTAGACACTTTTATCTTTAAATTCAGTAGTTCATTAAAATGTTGAGTCATGTACTTGTGTTATTTTTGTACAAATAAAGAAAACTACAATTTTTTTACAAATAAACAAAGATGATTTACTATACAACAGAAGAAAAATTATATTCATTATATTGTACTTAATTCTACTGTTACATTACACATAATTCCCAACAAAACAGTTTGGCACGTTCTGCTGTGCTGAAAATGAAAAATATTTGCGTTTCATCATTTAGACATTTCCATCCCTTTAAAATAGTTCATGAACTAAGGGATAAAATGAAAACTTTCATTCAGGGGAAATTATGCAGCACGAAGGTACAAGAAGTCACACTGCAGATCAGAACTGAACAATGAGCACATCAAATACCTTGACTAGATTGTTTCCAAAAACCTTATAAATTCAGGGGAGTAACTGAGGCTGTGGACTATTGGAAGAGCAGGACTCTGTTATGGATAATACAATGATATGAGTCTAGAAACTGTTTTAACTTCAATGATGTTGGGGTTCTTTAAAAATTTATTTCCTTCAGAAATATACTGTGTCCAAGAAGAAATATGAGACAGATGCAAAATGACCAGAGGCCAATTGACAGCACTTGTTTGTGGAACTATAGAAGGAAATAAAAATTTGCCACTATTAAAAATTGTAAAGTGTATAATGAAGTGTTTCAGGAACATGTAAACACTACCTTATACTTGAGCCTTTATGGTGAAGCCTCAATGACTACAGAAGTTTCTGAAAGATTACTCGGTTGCCTAGATGTCAAGACTGGAGCAAAAAGACTGTCTATCATAGACAGAATACCTTCCCATCTAAAAGTCACCTTATACATAATGTTTTAAGAGGCCTTTTCACTGCTACATATACAAGTCATCTATTGATTTGCATCTGGGCATAACTCAATCTGTGCAAGCAAAACACAAAATGACTTGTGGAGGGCCGAATTCATTCACCGAGAGAAAGCCAACAATGAAAAACAAAATTTTATAGGTTCCGCATTATACTGACTATGCTGTGACTTGCCAGACAGTATACAACTGTTTCGCATATTCTGTCTTTGATGTGACGCCATTTACATCCGAACCCCACTTCCTTAAAAAACAATAGAAAATCATTACATATGTTTTAGCAAGTAAGACATTTAAGATGTTTCTCCAGATGACAGTTTGACTTACTTTCTCACACGGATCAAAGTGAGAATCTTCTGAAGGAAGAAGCAAAATTAGTTATGGTCAAGATGGGCAGTGATAACAACAATGAAAAAGATTCACAACAAAGAAAATTTGCCATAACTTTGTACGGACTCTGTACTGTTAAGAACTATTTTTCCATCGAGGGAGCAAAGTAATTTTATCATTTTTTTAAACAGTTTCATAGAACAAAAGATATCATTTAATGAGGCTTCTTTAGCATGCCTTACATTCATCTTGTGTCATCAATATACTGGTATATAATAAAAGTAATTATTGTGGCTCTGTGAACGACACCAAAACTCTGCAAGTGAATTTTGCAGATCCATCAGCATCGCCCTCCATCCCCAAGATTTTATTTGGAACAGTACGGGCTGGGTTCAAAGATAGGGGTTTCAAAAGAGGACATCGCGTCAATGGACTTTGTATGGGAACACAGTGAAGCTGGTTGGAATCTAGTGACAAAGCGGCCATTCATTCTAGAATGTTGTATAACATTCCAAAAGTTATAGAATCTTCCAGAAGGTTCAAAAATGTTTTAAATCCCCAAGATAGTCTAAAATTAATGGGAGGTGCATTATTTATACCTTCTGGACACTTTCAGGAAACAGTTCCAATTATTCGAAAATCAACTCCAGCAGATTAAACCAATGCATGTGTGAAGAAATAATTTCTTTGGTCTCAAGTGAGAAAAGTGCAATTAAGAACAAAAATTTCAATGATGATGAAACAAAACAGTCTGTTGAAAAACCCTTGGTTCCCCTGTCGTATACTACAGTGGTTATGCAGTGTTGGTAGTTGTGTTTCTGTGTTTGAAGCGGTTGCTAACACACTGTACTGGTCACTGCAACATCCTTTTGGATCAATATATATTTTAAGGGGAAAGTTAGAGAATTACCTATTTTGCTCAGCTTTCATGAATATTTTTCGATATTAACAAATGTTTTTAAATGGTGTAAAATGTTCTTGAATGTTCTGTCTTCTATAAAAAAGTGATTGGCAGCATATTTTATTTCAAATGAAGTTACTGTTGAATACCTCTGTGGATTTAAAGGTAATGGAGTGTTTTTGAGCATTCCAGAGTACTTTTTAGCTTGACATACTAACATTTTTACTATATTTTTAATGTTCATTTTTGCTATGTTCTCAAGCAATCTGGAATGTACACAAAAAAGAAACAAAAGTAAAAACCAGGTGCAGTGGGTCTTTTTCAGCTAGTCAGTCAAAATACTGAATAAACAGAAATTTCATTATTCTGCATGCTAAAGTAGCTTTTTATAAATAATTTATCAAGTGCAAACCTGCTGAGTTCATTCAAAGCTACCCTTTTCTTCCCAGGAAATTACAGTTTGTGATTAATGAGTACTTGTATCATCTTGGTCAACTCTTTTTTCAAGTTAAGGAAAACGACTATTTAAGGAGAAAAAAATTTAGTTCCTACAGGTTTGTTAAGACCTGATTTTACTATACATAGCAATTTTACCCAAGTTTGTTATCTCTAGCCAAATTTATTCTTTGGTGCACAATAACTACCATTTTACATTTGTACAATTTCCAATCCATAACAGAAGGCCCCTCAAACTGTGAACTTCACCGTGGTGTGGCTGGCTGCATGTCTCAATGAAACAGATAGCCATACTGTAGGTGTAACCATAAACAGGCCAGACTAATTTGATTGCTGAAGAGGGGCTGCAGCTTTTGTAGCAGTTGCAGAGGCAGCAACCTGGAAAACTGACTGACTGTAACATTAGCCAACATGGCCTTGGGCCTAAAAGCAAAAAAAAACCATCAGTTATTTGCAAACAGAAAATATTCAGCCCACTCAGACCTCAAGGGGAACTACTCAGGATAAAGTCGTAACAAATCTTGCATTCTATGGATCAAAGTGTTGATTGCTAGGTTCTTCACTTGGGTGGGTAGGTTAGAAAATTTTAAACAAGCAGTGGATGGGCTGAAGTTGGACACAATTGAAATTAGTCAAGTGAGGTAGCAGGAAGAACAGGAATACAAATCAGGCAACTACAGCAACAAGAAATCAAAGAGGGTTAGCACAGAAGTAGGACTAATAATGAACAATAAAATATGACTGCAAAGAAACTGTTACGAACAGCAAAGTGAACACATTAGCATGGTCACAATAAGGAGCAAAGTCATGATCCAATATAGCTGTACATCTGTAGATGACCATTACCTCCACAGATAACAAAATGAAAAAATGCGAAATGAAAGGGTAAGCCACTTAATAGAATTTTGCTTAGAGCAGAATTTAATCATTATTAACAACTAAAAATCACGGGAGAAGACTGCATACACGAAAGACACATGGAAATACAAGTTTTCAGATAGATTGCATTATGATATCAAACAATGGAAAATCAAGAATGGAATAATGACAATATTATGGAAAGGATAGATTGCTACTCGTGATACATGGATAGATTGCTACTTATGATACATAGGAGACAGTGAGATGCAGACAGGCACAATAGACTCTCTACAGCTCCTCTTCCTTTACCAATGGCACCCTGTTTATTGATGTTGATGCCACTTTCCTCTGCATTAACTTCCAAACTGCACTCAGCCTTGCCACTACTGAACAGTACCTTTTCCAACACCCTACTGACTTCAGTCTACAACTTCCTTCGTGGTCACCACAACCAACTACATCCTCACCCACAATTATTTCATCTCCAAAGGCATTACCTACAAACAAATCCACAGTACAGCAATGATACCCACATGGCACCACCCTACACAACCTATCCATGAGACAACGAGGAATCCTTCCTAACCACCCAGAATCAAAAATCCCTTACTTGGTTCAGATTCACTGATTATATCTTTGTCATCTGGACTGTATGTGTTCCCCAAGGTTCCATCTCCACCTCAAGGAGGTACCTCTGTCCATATAAAACATACCAATCATCAGCAATACCATCACTTCTACAGCTGGAACTTGTGCCATACAAAGAAGTCCCCACCACACAGCACAGCCACCCATGGCTGTCTCATCACTAGAGACAAGCAGTCCCACTCCAACTATACCAAGAGCCTCACTGATGCCTTCACAGTCCAAAATTAACACTCCTCCTAGTTCAGAAACACAGCAACGGTGTCTTGTCTTTCTCCAGTCACCCACCACCTCCCATGTACCTTCTGTCTGGCCACAAAGGAGCATTCCCCTCATGACTCAGTACTACCCATGACTGGAGCAGCCGAATTGCATTCTCCGCCAGGTTTCTACTACCTCTCATCGTGTCCTGAGATAAGGAATATCCTACACACTATCTCCCCATCCCTCAAGCAGTGGTATTCTGCCATCCACCAAACATATGCAACATCCTTGTCCATTCCTATTCCACCCTTTCTCCCAACCCCTTGCCTCAAATTCATGCAAGAGATCTAGATGCAAGACCTGTTCTATATATCCTCCCACCACCAGCTAAAAAAGTTGAGTCACAGGCATTCCCTATCCCATCAAAGGCAGGTCCATGTGTGAAATCAATCATGTGATCTACAAACTAAGCTTCAACCACTGTGTTGCTTTCTATGTGGGCATGACAATCAACAAGCTGTCAGTCTGCATGAATGGCCACTAACAAACTGTGTCCAAGAGACAGTCAGACCACTCAGTTACTGAACATGCTGCCCAACACTGTGTGCCTCACTTTAATAACTGTTACACAGCCTGCATCATCTGGATCCTTTCTATTAACACCAGATTTTCTGAATTGCACATACCCGACATTCTTGTAAACACCCTGGCCTCAACCTATGCTAGTGCCTTTCCTTCACCTACCTACCCCGTTCCCTGCTCCCACTCCAGCACTTCCAAGCCTTCTATTCCACCAATGCACCCACTAAGTCCTCTGCCCCCCTTAAACCTCCTAACTGCACCTAGCAGCCCTTCCTTGTCACTACCACACACCACACCCTTGCATACTCCCACAAGCAGCACTACACTGTCCCTCAGTGCTGCTCTTGCTCTGCTATCTCTCCCCCCCGCCCCCCAAACACAGATTGCTCCACCCATCAGGTGCAATTACTTGCAGTATGGCCTTAGTGGTTAGTGGCCAGAGATGGTGGTCAGTGTGTGTGATTAGTGCTTGGGCGAATGTGTGTGTGCTTTCTACTTTACAAGAAGGCCTTGTGACTGAAAGCTCATCTCCTCTGTATGGTAAGTAGCAATCTATCCTTTCCATAATTTTGTCATTATATGACACAATAAATTTAGAAGCCAGGCTTTAAACACCATAACCTATGGATGTTATTAAATTGGACAGATAAAAAATCTATTCACCAAGCAGTGCAGAACGAGACAGTTTTAATTGGCAAGCTTTCAGAGCCAGTGGCTCCCTCTTCAGGCAGAAGGATTGAAGGGGAAGGAAGAGGGGTGAAAAAGGACTGGAGAGGTCTATGCACCGCTGAGGTGAAAGTGCAGGCTTGTCAATGAACACACAATAAGCTATATGGATATAGACCTCTCTAGCTCTTTTCCTTCATCCCTCTTCTTTCCTCTTCAACACTTCTGCATAAAGAAGGAGCCACTGGCTCCAAAAGCTTGCCAATTATAACTGTCTTATGTGTGTGTTCTGCCACCACTTGGTGAGTAGATTTTTTTATCTATCCAATTAAATAATTTCGTCACTAATTGATTTTTTTCATTGTTACAACAAATGGAGGGTTAGATGTGGACTGTGGCCATAAAGTATTGGTTTGAATTGCAGATTAAAACAGAAGAAATAGCATAAAGCTACAAAATTAGGGGGTTGGGGCATAGATAAGCTGAAAGATGTAGAGGCTGTTAATTTCATGGGAAACAAATGGCAACTATTGGAAGGAGCAAAGAAAGGTGTACAATAAATGATGAATGGGTACAAGGAAGGAAGAGAGAGCAGCAGAGGATGAATATGCAAAAGAACAAGGCTCAGCAGAAATAGTTGGATAACAGAGGATATATAAAATTTAAGTAACAAAAGGAGAAAATATAAAAATGCAGAAAAATAATTAAGTGAAAGGGAATAAAGGCTTCTAAAAAATAAGATTGACAGAAAGTGCAAAATGGCAAAGGGTTTATAATATGAATATCAACAGAAATGAAACAAAGCTAATGGGATGGAACTGAGTCATGCAATGCTACAATATTAGACTGTGGAATGAATCACTGGAAGTAGCAGACTTCTTGTACTATTTGGGCAGTGAGACAACTGACAAATGCTGAAGTGTGAAGGATATGAAATACATAGCAGTAATAGCAAGTAAAGCATTCCTGAAAAAGAGAAATTTGTTAACAACTGATATAAACTTCAATTTTACAATGAGAAGAGAATAAAGGATTTTGAAAAGTGGTGCTACAACACAATACTGAATTGAACTGGGGAGAAAATTATTATGGCACATCTAAACTGTAGCATAATTCTATCAAAGATCTTTTAGAAAATATTTGGCTGTGTACTTGGCCATGTTTAGTATACTTTTGTACAAGCTAGAGTTCAATCCTATACAGATAATTTTACCGAGATAGATGACAGTGCAACATGCACCTTATAGAATGGACTGGTTGATAGGACATGTCCTAAGGTAACAAGGAATGGTCAATTTGATGATGGAAGGGAAATGTGGGGGGGCAGAAATTGTAGAGGAAAACCAAGCCTTCACTACTGTAAACAGGTTCAAGTGCACATAGGGTGCAATGATCATATAGAGATGAAGTGGCTTACATAGGATGAACTAGTGTGGATAGCTTATCTCTGCTGTTAAGGAATCGGAGTGTTTAAAAAGAGCAGCATGAATATTACAATAACCTCAGCAATGATACTCAATTCTTGTTCACACATGAACTACAAAACACAAAAAAACTAATTTTTCTTCCATCTTTATCTTGAATTCCAAATTTTTTCAGCATTTTTATTGCAAGAACTTTTACTCAATTATCCCCTATATTAAGAAATATTTAAATGACACAGAGACTGAAAAACAAATATGTTACTAGTTATTTCTAATTTTAAGGGTTCTACAATTGCAGTTATTCACGTATTTTTGGGGTTGATTAGGGGATCTGAATGTGTTGAGACTTGATTCTGTCATTGCATACTCATATCAAAGAATGCCAATACAGAATAGTTGGGAGGAGTAGCAAAGGAACAATGATGAAAGCCTAGAATAGTTGTCTGCCAGAGAGGTTATGACTAATGTGTTCTGGGACTGCAAATGCATTCTGCTGATCAGTTTCCTGCAGGATTGTTGGACCAATAATGGCTGCCTACTACTGTGACCTTTTACAACTTCCAGCTGTTTACAACTGAAAATGGCATAGCACCCATGACTGAAGTCTGTTGTTCCTCTGTGACGTACAAAGAACATTGGTCAATATGCTCTGGACTGCCTTCGAACACACAGCCCTCAGTGCAGACTTTACACCACATTACTTCCACATGTGTGAGATACCCAAGGAAGAGTATGGTGGAGGGCGTATGCAG
Source organism: Schistocerca piceifrons (assembly GCF_021461385.2). NCBI lineage: Eukaryota > Metazoa > Arthropoda > Insecta > Orthoptera > Acrididae > Schistocerca > Schistocerca piceifrons. The sequence goes on along the minus strand of NC_060138.1, from coordinate 766,223,512 downwards.
AAATGCAAAAATGTAACTGCTCGTGCGCAATTAGTAACAATCATGCACGCTTATTCTGTTTGAAAATAGTGTTAAAAATTTGTTTGCCAGTGTCAATAGGACTGGTGAATAATCATAAATTTAAATTTCTTTCAACCAATCTATGCTTTGGTTCATTCATGTACACAAAGTATCTCCTCCATCTGAGGGATAATGTTCAAAAGAATTAATAAAGTATTCAGGTGACCACCCAAAATCACAGCTCCTTGCTGGCAAAATATATTTTCATAAAATAATCACTTAATTTATAACTGCGGGAGTAATAATCACAATTTCCCTTAAATCTGCAACTTAAAACACCAACTAATACCTTGCCATTTCAACAAATATTTTCTTTCAAACCTTGTGATGAAACACAGTAGAATTTGGATGTCTGCATTTTTTTGTGCACCATATCTAAGGTAGGGCTACAAAAGACTGTAGGGCAAATGATTATCATAGTCATCATTTACTATACTGTTACAGAAGACACAGGTAGCTGTGCATACTGCACTGGCAAGAATGATTGCTAATACAGGGAGCTGTGTGGCACAGCACAAAGATAGTGATTAAATACGATCTTAAGTAATCAAGAGAACAATCTGCCATGTGTATTTATACCATCAGACTCATGACTGCACGAGAAATTAGGAGTACTGGTGTTGGAAGGCAGGAAGTAGGATGGAAAGGGAGTTCAAAAGAAAAGCTACACCATGTGCAGTAAAGTTAAAAATCTCTCAACATATGCACATTTTTAAACCTATGACAATCATTAATTCCCATGCAACTGCACTGAAAAGTAGTGACTCAACTTCCACGATATAGTACAGACATCTAAGACAGTCGTCAGAATTCTTCAGGACGTGTGACAAAATTCTCTGCTATTTTGGCTACTGTCACAAATATTCTTCCTCAGGTGTTTTGCTGGCAGTCAGCAAAGCACCCTGATGAAAACTATTTGGAACCGTGGCCAAAATATCACAGAATTTTATATATTAATGCTGTCACATACCATGAAGGATTTTACTGATTGTGACAATGGTCATGGAAGCCTATGCTTACACATAAAGGCAGTATCTCCAATTAGCAATATCCAGTTTCAAATGACTGAACCTTCTGTGAATAAATTTTATGCGCTGAAATTTGAGATGTTTAACAATCATTTCTTCTCCCCCAGTTCCTCTCCTTCGTGCCTTGCAGAAAATAAAATTTGAGCCAATAGTTCTTAATCAATAAGGATGCAAAGGATTCCAAGTAAAATTTGTTAACTCTGAAACCATATTCTGATTCAGTAACCACTCAGCATTCCAAAACCCTCACCTGGTGCAGATTCCTTGATGATGTACGCATGACCTGGACTAAGGGTGAGGACACACTCATCCCACATCCCTCCAGAACCTCAAAACCTTCTCCCCCACTCACTCTATCTGGACCTTCTTGCTCCATGTCAATCCTCACCTTAAAGATGGCTCCAACGTTACATATCAAACCTACCAACCACCAGCAATGCCTCCACATCAACTGCTGCCATCCATTCCATACCAAGAAGTCCTTTCCATATAACCTAGCCACGCGTGGTCATTGCATCTGTAGTAATGAGCAGCCCTCTCCAAATATGCCAAAAGTCTCACACTGAGGCCTTCACAGACCAAAATTACCTTCCCAACCTCATCCACAGACAGATCTCCAGGACCTAGTCCCACCAATCACCTAGCAATCCCTACACAGCCAGTCGCACCACAAAGGAGCACTCCTTTTTATGACTGAGTACTGCCCAGGAATGGAGTTGAATCACATTCTCCACCAGATCCCACCCTGAAATGAGAAGTATCATTCACACTTCTCACACAGTTGTATTCTGCAACTTACCCTACCTATACAATCTCCTCCTCCATCCCTTCCCCACCCCTGCCCAAAAAGCCTTGCCTCATAGCTCATTTCTCTGCAATATACCCAATTTCAAGACATGTCCCACACATCCTCCCACTACCACTTACTACAGTCCCGCACTTACACCTGCTACCCAACCAAGGCAGTACCATCTGCGAAAGCAGCCATGTGATCTACAAATTTATCTGTAGCCACTGTGCCATATTCTGCATGGGTATGACTACTAACTAGCTTTCTATCCGAATGAATAGCCATCGCCAAACTACAGCCAAGAGATAGTTGGACCATCCACTTGCTGAGCTTGCTGCCCTTAGGCTGTTTTTCTCTGTAATGACTACTTTACAGGTAATGCCATCTGGATGTTTCGTAATGACACCAGCTTTTCTGAATTGCAAGGGTGGGAGCTCTCCCCCTGCAGCATTCTTATCACCCCTGTCCCTAACCTCCTCTAGTCCCTGTCCTCTCTTTGCCTGTCCCCTTGCCTCCTCTAAATACACGACACATGCACACACGCGCGCGCAACTTCTCTCCTAACAATGCACCTATAGGTCTTTTCCTCATTTCAATTCCCCTGCCTCAGTCTCAAAATGCTGCACCTAGCAGCCCAATCCTGTTCCCACCACATCCCTGAATGCTACCACAGGCAACACTAGCCTCTTTCCCCACCCCCATCCGTACCCCAACCCTGTGCCTCTTCCATAACCCCCACCATGCACATGTGACACAGTTCGGCCTTACTGGTCATACACAGAGCAGCCGTGTGTGTGTGTGTGTGTGTGTGTGTGTGTGTGTGTGTGTGTGTGTTACTATTCCATCATGTACTCTTCAGTCACATTAATGTGAGTACCGTCACAAGCCTGAGTAACCCCTTTTTGCAGCATGGACTGCTGCGAGATGTGCAAGAAGAGTGTCAATGGGGTTCTGGAAGGTACTGACAGGGATGTTAAGCCACACCGACTCCAGTCCCATATCCAGTGCCACAGCCAACTGTGCTATGTTTCTCAGTTGAGGATCCAAGGCACGAGCAATCTGATCAAGGTGGTCCCAAAGATTCTTGATTGGCTTTCACTCCAGGGAGTCTGGTAGCCAGGGGAATTCTGTAAACTCATCCTGATGCTTTCTTAACCACACACATACACAGAGAACTGTTCTGTGTGACATTTCGTTCTCCTGCTGGTAGATGCCATCGTGCCAAGAAAAAACAAACCACATGTGTAGGTATTGATGGGGTCCCCAAGGATAATAGATGCATACTTGTGTTGATCCATTGCACCTTCTAGAATGATTAGATCACCCAAAGAATGCCACGAAAACATTCCTCAGACCATAATGCACCCTCCTACGGCCTGGTCCCTTACGAAGATCGTTGAATGGCATGGCATATGCTAATGGTCATCTGCCCAATGGGGCATTTATTGTGATTCATCTGAAAAGGCCACCTGTCACCACTCAGTGGATGTCCAGTTGAAGCAATGTCTTGCAAATTCCAGCCTTTGTCATCAATCAACAGCAGTCAGCATGGGTGCATGAACAATGCATCTACTGCTGGGGCTCTACACAGCAACGTCAGTTTCACAGTCATTGAGAAGATACTGTTTGCAGTCCCTTGATTCATCAGGGTGTTCAGTTGCTCAACAGTTGTACTCCTATTCAATGTACACATCTTCACAGCCATCATTCATCCTTGTCATCTATGACCTGTGGTGCACCAAAGTCGCCTCAATGCAGGTTTCAGACAGTGCCATTTTGCCATGCATGGTGTACTTTAACCACGGTGGCACGCCAACAGTTTACAAACTCACCATTTTGGAAATGCTTCCACCCTTGACCCATGGATCACACCAATTTTGACATCAGATAAATCACTCCGTTTCCACATTATTAGGATAATAGCAATGTTTTTATCGTGTCACATGGATACATTTAACACAGCCTCCACTGTCGGTGCCACCACCTGCTTTCTGTCAGTGGTTATTGCATGTTGGCATCTAACATATCGGGTGGTCACATTAATGTGACTGGACTGCAGTTTTGTTTATATCTACAGGAAATGGTTCACCATTAAAAGATATTTTCAGAAATTTAATAGTGCCTGGTCACAAGGAATATTAGGCTTCAACATCCCATCAATGATGTGGCCATTACATATAAATGAGCTGTAAATTTGCTGGAAGCATCATATGATGTGTTATATCATTAGGAGGACAATGGTTCACAATCTAGTTCAAGACAGAAATTTTACATTGGCTGACAATTTTTACACAACAGTTTAAAATTATCATTTGGTAAAAAGGTTCTACTGTGTCAAGAAGCAATTATTATCAAGATAACACACATACTTTGATCTTGTGACATGAAAATAATGTTAATATGTTTTTATCAATATAATGCAGAAATTGAACTTTTTACTCGCCATGGAATTTGATATTTCTCCTGCCCCCATATAAAAACTACAGTTTACCAATGATGGTAACTTACAGTAACTGAATTTGACTTTTTTTCACAACTCAGAATTTCTTATAATGTTGAAAAAGGTTGATTACCTGTGTAAAGGACTATGGCCCTAGATGCGATGTGAAACTAATTACACCCAGGCACAAATTTTGTTGCCGATGGGACATTTGTTCGACATCTTTTCACAACCAACTCTACAAAAAAAAAATGTTGCATTTTGGAGGGATTTTTAAGGGGAGCCGGAGGTGGTCAAATCCAAAAAATTACGATTTTTTTGCTACCGAAAATTAATTGGAACATTCCTCTTTAATGTAAACTTTGAATTATTGTTCTACTCGCCCTAGAAGTGGAGTTATTACCATTTTCCCCCACGCCTGCAGAGTAAATGGGCGGCTGCTGAATGCATCTAACACCCTCTCGTGACTTCCTGGCGAACTGCTTGGGATTTTCTCAGCCTGTTACGCATACAGCGCCTTATGTTACACATACAGCGAGTGTGCAAGGGTTGGCTATATTGTTTTCTGTGACAAATGAAGCGCTAAGTGCGCGCAACATCGTCTCTTTGCTGTTTACCGTTTCGAATTAGTTCAGTGTTGCGCCTGTTGTTGGTAGTATTATACTTCTTGTGTAAAGCGTTGTTCTGGTTACGATGCCACATTTTAGTAACCGTGTATATAAGAAGAAGAACGTAGAGAAAAGAAAATTAACACTAATACCAAGTTGCGATACTACAATTACTGAAACAGTGTGTTCTTCTGCTAAGCAACACATGGCCGGCCATAGCCCTGTGACATCATCTAGCAAGAAGCTGACTGGTGGAAGTGACAGATTTCGTGAATATGTTAGTGACAGTGATGATATTAACGAAGTACTGAATATTGGATTATTATCTTCTGTGCTGAAAGAAAGTGTTCTGTGCTGAAAGAAAGTGTTCTGTGCTGAAAGAAAGTGTTCTGCGCTGAAAGAAAGTGTTCTGTGCAAAATGTGTTCAAGTATGGGAGTGGGACTAGTGATAACAAAGCACTTTGGTTTAGCTTGTGAGATGAAGATAATCTGTGCATGTTGCAAGTATCAAGTAACTTTCTACAATTCACATGCCAGTCTCTTTGGTGAAAATGGACGATCTAGAGTGTTTGATGTGAATGTTCGACTTGTGTATGGTCTTCGATCCATTGGAAAAGGATCTGCTGCTGGTAAAATGTTTTGTGGTATTATGAACTTGCCATCGCCTCCAAGCAAATTTGGGTACTACGGTGAACTGGTAGGATCCTCTGTTGAAGATGTGGCTTTGAACACCATGAAGGAAGCAGTGGAGGAATCTGTAGAAATGAACTGTGGTTCTAGGGATTTGGTAGTGGCATTAGATGGTTCCTGGCAAAAGAGGGGTCATAAACCCCCGAATGGTGTAGTAACTGCTACTTGTGGTGATAGTGCAAAAGTGATAGGTGTTGCAATATTATCAAAACATTGTAGGTGCAAAAATAAAATCAAAGGAGAGCACAGTGGAACCTGTGAGGCAAATTTTAGTGGATCAAGTGGAGCAATGGAAGTGGATGGAGTGAAACAAATTTTTGAACGTTCAGTTCCCAGATACAATATTAGGTACAAATACTACCTTGGGGATGGTGACTCCAAAGGTTTCAAGACTATAGAGGAACTGAAACCATATGGAAATGAATTTGTAGTTGAAAAGTTGGAATGCATTGGGCATGTGCAAAAGCGTATGGGTGCACGGCTTCGAAGGCTCAAACAAACTTTGGGTTCAAGTAAGCTCAGTGATGGAAAGACAATAGGAGGGAGAGGCAGGCTTACTGATGACGTGATTGAACGTCTACAGAGATACTATGGGTATGCTATAAAGCAAAATACTAGTAATGTTAAGTGACATGCAAAAAGCAGTGTGGGCATTGCTCCTTCATACTACCTCTTCCAATGAATACCCTCAACACAGCCTGTGCCCAAAAGATTCCTGGTGCAAATATAATGCAAAAAAGGACTATGATCACGAACATGGTTTGCCAGCAGCTGTGATAAATGCAATAAAACCAATTTTTCATGACTTAGCACAGCCAGAATTGTTACACAAATGTCTACACGGAAAGACGCAGAATCCTAATGAGAGTGTAAACAATTTTATTTGGAAAGTGATTCCTAAAAGGGTGTTTGTAAGCATAAAAACACTGCACTTTGGCATTTATGATGCAATAGCAACCTACAACCAAGGGAACAGTGTGAAGTGTGAAGTTCTGAAGGCATTAGGATTTACAGCTGGGGTGAACACTGTACGAGCACTAAGAAATATTGACAGAGAAAGGATAAGAGGAGCAGAAAGAAGAGAAAGGCATATGAAGTATGATGGAACAACAGGCCAGGAAAGAAGACAGAAGAGGAAGCTTTTGGAGGATGAAGAAGAAGACCCCGATAATCCATCCTACAGTGCAGCAATGTATTGAGAAACTTTGATAGCCATTTCCCGTAAATTAGAATTTTTCGAATAGAAGGAACATTTTCTCAAAATCCACTCAAGCTAGAGAGATGAAATTTTTATACAGCACTCATAGTGGTCAAACTTACATTGTAACACAGCCATTTGGCAATATGTTCAGTAGTTTCATTTCAGTTTCATTATAAAGCAATTATTTGTAAAAAAAATTTGGGTCATTAATAAAAAAATAATTGGAAGGAAACTAGAAAAGATACTCCAAAATCCCTCTGTCATAACTGCAATAATAAACCACTCTATATGTTAAAAAAATTCAAATTTTTCTATTTGGTAGTTTATTCATAAATGTTCCTCAAACGTAGTGATTTTAACATGGGCAGCATAGGCACCTCCAGCTCCCCTTAAGTGAAGCCCTTCTATATAATGGATTACATTGTCACCACAACCTTATTCACAAAACAGTAAGAATACTGATTAAATATTGTAATAAATATTCTCAGTGTTCTGATTTTATGTTTGTGTGAAGTGCTGTATTTGTTGTTTTTCTTGTTTATACTACTCAAAACACAATACTATTGGATTTGCCATTATCAAAAATGTGGTGATGTTACAGTAAATCAGCCCACTGATGACTAAAGTGAGTTTAAAATTGCTTGCAGCTTTTCACATTTGGCTCGCCAGAGGGGAAGTGACACTGTTGCCTAGGTAACACCAATGGTGATCCGGCTTTCCCTACCACACACACCAGCAGTTTGGTTGGTAAAGTGGCCACTAATGTTCACGACATAACATAGGCATTGCTTCACTGATGGCCACTGACGCACTCAGCACACGCTGACAACTGGTGATTAAAGCAGTAAGATTTTAAGAAATAGTAAGGAATGAATACCTAAGGCAGAAGTGAAGGAAACACTGAAATGCACTAAGCTGCAACTGTAAGTCTGACGACTCACACGGACAAAAATGCATGTTCTGTGTCTGTGTTCACAGCTCTAGAAGAGTAAATTATGTGTAGCTGGAATGGCAGGTCTAGCCAATAAAGGTACTCTAACAAAAAGATATAAATCCCTCACAATTTTGTAGAAAAGCAACTTTCCATGCCAGCAGGATAAGTGGACATTGCCAAATATTTGGTGCTGTGAAGAGAGCAATTTCCTTCTGTGTTCAAATTTAGACTGAGGTAGCTAATTTCACACTAAAAGTATTGCCAGACCAATGGTACTAAATCTAAGAAGAGAACTTTGAAGTTACAATGCTTTCTTCTGTAAAATTTTAAATAGCGAATCATTGTAAAGTTTTTCTTTTTCTTTAATTTATTATATTCATTTTTTTTTTAAACACACAAAGGGAACAGAGGTCATGGGATAGCGATATACACATATACAAATGGCATCAATATCACGTACACAAGGTATGGGCAGTGCAGTGGCAGAGCTGTCATTTGTACTCAGCTGATTTGATGAGAAAAGGATTCAGACACAACTGTGGCCACACAACAGGAATTAGCAGACTTTCAACAAGGAATTTTACTTTGAGACAGACACACACCGGACATTCCATTTCAGAAATCATCAGGGAATTCAGTATTCCAAGAGCCACATGGTCAAAAGTGGGCTGAGAATAACAAATTTCAGGCATGAATTCTCACCACAAACAACTCAGTGGCCAAAGGCCTTCACCTAACAACCAAGAGCAGCAATGTTGGTAGGGTTGTTGGTGCTAACAGACAAGCAACACCACAGAAAACAACCGTAGAAATCATTGCGGGATGTACGACGGACATATCTGTTAGGACAGTGCAGCGGAATTTGGCATTAATGGGCTATGGCAGTACATGACTAGCCCAAGTTCTTTTGCTAACAGCATGAAATCGTCTGCAGCATCTCTCCAGGACTCTTAACCACATTGGTTGGACAACAGATGACTGGAAAACTGCGGACTGGTTACATGAGTCATGATTCCAGTTGGTAAGAAATGATGGTAGGGTTTGAGTGTGGTGCAGACCCTATGAAGCCATGGACCCAAATTGTCAACAAGCCGCTGTGCAAATTGATGGTGGCTCCACAATGGTGTGGACTGTGTTTAAATGGAAGGACTGGGTCCTCTGGTCAAAATGAACTAATCATTGACCGGAAATGGTTATGTTCGGCTACTTGGAAACTACAGACTTCATGTTCGCAAACAATGATGGAATTCTTATGAGTGACAATGCACCGTGCTAACATTCCACAATTTCGTGATTAATCTGAAGAACATTTCAAGTCAATAATTTGGGCACGCAAATCACTCAACAGGAAACCTATCGAACATTTATGGAACGTAAGCAAAAGGTCAGTTTGTGCACAAAATCCTGTACTGGCAATACATTCGCAATTATGGATGGCTCAATATTTCTGCAGAGGACCTCCAATGACTTACTAAGTCCATGTCATGTCAAAAGGGAAGGGGGTAATCACACCAAAATCTGAAGAAACACCGAAATGGGGGGATAACCATTTCACATTCGGGGCTACATCTACCTAAATCAAATAAAAACACTGAAAAAAAAAAAGCAACCAATACCAAAAATGGCAAGGAACTACACCAAAACTAGCCATGAAACGAAGTTTTCCCCCCTGTCTTTAGACATACAGTTTTTAGGAAAAACTACATAAGAAAATACTGTGGGATGCAAAACAAAACACACAACAGAGAAAGGGCATGGGGATTTCTTTGCATCATATTTGGACTGATGTGGTCAAAATTAAAATATTAATTTTATGAACTTTAATATTTCCAGCAATTTTTGGTGTAACAACATTGACCAGGAAATATTCACCCAGCTATTTTGCTAACTGCAGCTGTTCAGCAGCAATTCGTCAGAGTGTCGTTTCACTTATCTCAAAATACACCCACCAAAGTTATTAAAGTGCTGGTGGATTTACCAATACCATGTTAATTAAACACTGTGTTAATGGAATGAGCTTAAAAACCAAAGCAATGCTACTTTAAGCAGTCAATATTTGCAAGTCACGTATTGTCAAATTTGTAGATAATTTAACAATGTTTCAATATACATTAGCCAGGCATAGGAGTGATAGAACTGAACTGTTATTCATAATGAATCATGGAAGCTATGTATGTATTCTAATGTGTGTGTGTGTGTGTGTGTGTGTGTGTGTGTGTGTGTGTGTGTGTGTGAGAGAGAGAGAGAGAGAGAGAGAGAGAGAGAGAGAGAGAGAGAGAGAGAGAGAGAGAGGAGGGAGGGGGGGGGGGGGAGGGGGGGGGTGGTCAATGTTTTGGGATATGACAGGAGCAATCACTCAAAGCAAAAAGTCCAATAAACATGGAATCTAAAATGCACACCTCTTCATTGGTGTGAATCAAATCTCTTCTACTGCAAGTTCTTTGCTTTCCACATTTTGAGAGGAGGTATCATTGAGCAAAACAAGGAAAAAAAAAAAAAGTTTCCCCATACATAAGGTCTTTTTAAGGTTAAGAACTATAAGCACTTTTTCATCTTTGCTACTGCGAAACATCACTTCTACTGAAGAAGTGCTCACAGACCTTATGGTATGCAATTTTAGAAACCTTACTTCAAATGATCATTCATGTCATATCGCTGTATACTGACCACTCCTCTGGGAACCCCGTATATACAAAAGCTAACATATTCCATTTTTAACAGACATTTCTTAGATAGGGAGAAACAAATTGGAGGGAAGGGAGTGAGGACGAATTAGGACTAGGAAAGTTTGAAAAGAAAAGGAACCCAGTAACACAACATTTATTTACACACAAAGCATTTGGCAAATGAAACACTGTAGCCCCACGGAAGACTTACCGTATTTACTCGAATCTAAGCCGCACTTTTTTTCCGGTTTTTGTAATCCAAAAAACTCCCTGCGGCTTAGAATCGAGTGCAAAGCAAGCGGAAGTTCTGAAAAATGTTGGTAGGTGCCGCCACAACTAACTTCTGCCGTCGAATATATGTAGCGCTACACAAGCATGCTTTGTGGGCACAAAAATAAATACTTGCGCCAAAACCTCTGCATCAGTAAATAAATTTAAAAAAAGGTAGAAGACGAGCTTTTTTTTCTCCACCCCGAGTTTCGACCACTGCATTTTCGTACATTATCCAACGAAGTAAATACAAATTCCGTATTGTTCATCTTCGAATGTAGCAGAACTTCAATGTACTACAAAAATCCGACTGGCAAGACTGTTAGGGATGTTTGTCAATATGGCCAACTCTACGTTCCGAGTTTTTTCCTACCTGTGAGAAGAGATGGTTGCTAATAGGAACCTGATGAAATGTGAATCACATGCAGTATTCTCTTCACCATAAGAATAATATGAATATAAACATTTTGCCATGTATTCTTTCGTGTTTGCTGCTATCTCATTTAAATCCTGTCTGCCTAATAAACTACGAAACTAGAGTGAGACAACAGCAAACGCGGAAGAATATACGTATCGTGTCATGTTTATATTCATATTATTCTTATGCCGAATAGTGATACAGTCAGAAATGAAGCACGGCAACTGACTAGATTTTAAATGAAAGATGACTAATTTCTGTGCAGAATTTGATGTACTAAAGAAGCGGCCGCAAAGATTTTCAAACGGAGAAAAATTTTCGCTAAACTCTCGTTCAGAATATGTTCTATCATACGCAGTCTATTATTTGGTTCTTGTTGATCATTATCAAATAAAGCAGCAGTGTAAGTAACAACAAATAGCAGTCTCTTGCCATTGTTTCGCTAATGAGATGATTCCTCTTTTTTTTTAAGCGGCGGTAGCACAAAAGCAAGTCATGCCGCGAGCGGCGACAGGCCGTAAACACGCACTATCAAAATGCGACAAACAATGCATGACAGTACAGTAATGCATTTTCAGCTTAGAGCGACGTAAAAACCTATAACAAAGAAAACGGCACGTATCAGATCAAAGCAAAATAAGCAATCGATTCAAACCAGACGAAGCACGTGAAAAAGGAAGGGTACCCGTATAAGTACGGACTGAGCGCCTGACGCATAGCAATGGCTACCTGGTAAAGCTTAATTGCTAAGCTTACGACTCGAACCAAACTACTGTAGCTGTATCGTCTTTCATTCGACCTCAATTGTGTCCCATATTATAATGGACCAACTTTGTTTCGATTTGGAGGTGCGGCCTAAAACTTTTCTCTCCCCTTGAATTTCGAGTCTCAAATTTCAGGTGCGGCTTAGATTCAGGAATTTTTTTTCTTTTTTGTTCCTTTATTTCGAGTCTCATTTTCCAGGTGCGGCTTAGATTCGAGTGCGGCTTAGATTCGAGTAAATACGGTATTGGCACGAACAGTATGTAAAGACAGGTACAAACACCAACTGCTCAGACTTTTATGCACTTTCTCCAAATCGTTTCTTTTATAAATGTACTACTTCTATTGATTTTGTTCAAATACAGTTACTCTTATTACTTTATGTTTGATCCACACTTCAAAACTTGCAAACATTTTTCAAAATACCAGAATAAATGATTACTGGAATTGATAAAGTAATGTCTATTTATAAATTACCACGAAAATAATAAGAAAAAAAAGAATGAGGAAAAGAAAAATAAGCCATGAAAAAGAAGAAAGTTTTAAAAATCATTCCTCAAACATATGTAAATCATATGGTTTGTGAACAATTCCTCCATCATGCAGAACAGCACACGTACATAAGCAACAAGGCAATGTCTAAGAAGAGATACTTGGGCATGCAAATTAGCTTCAATTAGTACTGTCTCAAATGAAAATATTTAAAGAGAAAATTACATTTTGTTACTTTATGTAAAGTGAAATTTGTTAAAATCCACTGCATCAAATGAGTGAATACAAACTAAGGATTTGGTTATGAACAATCCGAGTACGCTTCATTTAACAGTTATGCAATATCCTTTGGTCCTTTAAGAGTATTTGCCATAGTTGTGCTGCATCTTTATACTTATTTTGCAATGGAAGAAACAGGAAAATGAAATGCACCCCTGCTAAAGTCTACATGTTATATTAACTTAGCCTCCACATGTACACTCTGTAAGTTTAATTAATACAAAAAATGTAATTTGAACTCACCCATAAACCTTCAGGAAGACATTTTTTAAATACACAAAGTTTTATAGCTGACTAGCAAATGACAGACAGACAGTAAAGTCACTCAAGTGATTTTTTCAGACACTGAATGGTATATAAAAATACTAGTTTTAAATCATGTTAGAAGGGCTTCAAAATTGGAAGTCACAAGGTAAGATAAAAGAATGAGTACTAGGGAGCTGGGAAATTATAATAATGCAAGATGCCATTAATCAGTTTGTGGCAAGGAGACTTACTACTACCACCACACACAACTGACTTCAGAGTATATCACTGTAGGAGAGCTGGCAAATGTAGATCCCACACAGCTTGCAGTGCAATTGTCACCTTTCAGATATGATGCAAAAGCAGCTGTACAGCAAAGCAATTGTCTATAGAGCAACAACAACAAAGCACTGACAGAGACAAAAACAAAACGGCGCCAAGTGATTAGATGACTTAGATGCATGAAGCCCACTGCAACTGTCACGGATCATATTTTGCCAACTCTGCTATAGTACAGTGATAGACTGAATTAGGTTACAAAGACAACTGAAAGAGGGTTTATAAATAAGATGACTAGTACATCCACCTGTCCTATTACCACCTTTTGCTGTAGATGGTTTGTATGTGTTCCATTGGTTGTCTTCAATATGGTTAAAAATGTTGACAATGACATTTTGCAACTTTTCCTTGCACGGTAACAGTCAATAGCCCATGAGTATTTGCAACAACCAATTTTGTAAATAACTACAGCACATCTCTGCTTTTAAGTTCCTGGAATTAACAGTTCCCAGCCATTTATGACATTTTTCATTGCTTTGGTCACATTTTATATGTTTACCACATTAATTCACATGACATATTTATAATTTTCCCGTGATTTATGCTTTATGAAAAAATGTTCGTGGAGAAAACTGGCATAACTGATGTTTACATTTTGCTGGCCACAAAGTAGTGTTTGCAGAAGTCACGTGAACGCTCTACTCAATAGATCTGAACCGCTAAATGGGTAAAAACCTGAACAATTTGTAATTTATCTCCAGCCACTGCCAAGTGCTACTCGGAGTGGTGGCTGATGAGAACAATCATGTTTGTTCAGATAAAGGTATCATGACCAACCACAACCATTTCCAGACTGTCTCTACTGTGAATGCACAGCTTCACGATTGTTGTGATCATCTTGATTCATGTTATTAGAACCATATTTACTGTGTTTCATTGTTTAGCCATTTGCAGCACTAATTCACATATTTGCTCAATTTACAGCAAATGTTTATGCTTTAAACACAGCACTAGTTACATATTTTTTCATGCTTAGCAACTCATGTTCCGAAAACTTATTCTAATTGTCAAGTGCAAATATTTACTTAAATATTTTTTAGTGATGTTTCACAAACAATTTGCGTGATAGTTTGCATGTGTGTAGTTTTCTACATAACTGAGCAGGCACAGCACCTGATTACCTCCAAAAAGCAAATACAGTGGAAGAGAAGCAGAATGACTCATGTGCAAACACCATACAAAACACTTTGGTAAATATTTGCACTTGACAAAAAGAATAAATCTTCGAAACATGTCATGCTAAGCATGAAAAAATACATAACTGGTGCAATGTTTCATTATTTACTTAATGAATGACAGTTTCACACTTTCTGAAAACATTAACTGTGAGACGTATTAAATTAAGTTGAATATTTCTCCTTCCCCAAGACAGTTATCAGCTCAAGTTACATCGGCAGTTTTTATTCCATAATAAACCATTATTAGATAGCAAACAAGTCCATGACAAGTATTATGATGCCCATTATGTACATACATCTTACATTTAGTGAGAAAATACAGGGTGGGCGGGGAGGGGGGAACCCTATACATAACTTAATGCTCAAAACATGATTTCCCACATCTTAAACCATTTTTCTAGTCTCCCGAAAAGAGTAAAGGCAGGGATTCACTGTAATTCATTACCAGATCTGTTTATTGGGTTATACTGTTTCTACCCCTCCCACTCCCACACCTTTTATCTGTACTAAAATATATGTGATACGGTGATAATCTCATACTTATAAACTCTATGCTTACTTTCCACTTTCACATGTCACGTTTCCCAGAAGATACACAATTCTTACTTTCCTACTATTACCTCTCTTACATGCCAATTGCAGGGACAGTCTTCACCCATGAACCATTAATATTACAGGGCCTAGCACACGACACAGACAAAGGTGTATTTCTCTACTGCAAAACAGATTACCTCAATGTAAATAACTATTGAATGTTACCAACCCTCTTCCACACCACTTTCTCTCACTCATCTCTCTTCCACACTACATTTTCTCCTTCACCCACAGCTCCGACGCAGGGGAAGTGATTAACACTGTTATGTATCTTCAAGCAATATTTGAATTTCAAAATGTGTCAATAATAATATTTTTAATATAACTCAAGGCATTATAAGGCAATAAAAAACCAGAAATGTCAGATACTACTAATAGTTTCCCGATAGGTACAAGTCACAGTAACAACTCTAGCCTTTTCTTATGTGGATGTCAGCATTTTCGCACAAAGCTTTGAGAGAGTGTTAAATATTAAATTAATGCAGTATTGTGAGAAGTATAAGAAACAATAAGAAAGTGATAAAGCCAATACAGACGTGAATGAAGAATGAAATGGCAACAAATAAAAAGAATTTGGTTTTGAAAAGTGTAATACATTATAATGTGATTTAATAAAAGCTATTTACATACATTTGTATTTTTTATTAACCAAACATTGAAATCCATTGCAAGAAACAAAAGGAATAGAAGTGGGTACCACCAACACACAAATGTTTTTCACCGCAGCCCAAGAATTGGTTCCAAAATAGTAAGCTTATTCCATTATAGTTTAAAAAAGTTATTTTACCCACAGCTAAGCACATTCCAAAATTTTACCATCAGAGGAAACAGAAATGCAGTTATTTTTTTATGTTAAGGATGATCAACACACTTACACACAAGCAAGAAGCAGCAGCAACATTCTCAACAGGCTCCCAATAGGCAAACAGCAAATTATACCGTCATTATATCTTAATTCATCTTTACACTACAATTGCTTGCAATAAAAACATAAATGCAATCTTCTTGTGTCCAATAAAATGAAATGCAAAGCAGTACTGTCACCAAACAGCGAGTGTTTAGCAGTTCCCACCTGCTTCATTCTCTTCAGGTCTCTCAGTTTCCTCCTCCTCATCGTCATCTTTTTTTGTTGTTTGTTCATTTTCTTGATACAGTATTTCATTCTTCTTGTTTTCTTCATGAAGCTTCCGCTTTTCTTCTTTCTTCTCAAGTTTCTTCTTCTTCTTCCTTTCTCGCCTTCGAGCTGCGGCTGCCTTCTTTGATTCTTCTCTAGTTTTTTCCATGTCGAGTTCTTCCAATAAGATGCTGGCATTTTTGTTTGCTTTGGCTGCTTGTTGGTCTTTTGCTGCTCGAATGATCTTCACACAGTCTTGGCACTTTTCTAACAGCTCCTGGTGATATTAAGGTGAACAGTCAGAAAGAGTTAAGTTAAATAATTTATAGACACAGTAATAATATTTTTCAAACTTCATTAATTCGTTAAAGATAAAACAAGGTACACAACTACCATGAACAAACAAGTAGTCCGTTTCCCCGTCAAAAAAATTAACAAGTGCTTCATGTAGTTTGTTGAGTCAAAATTTCTGTATGGATTTCATGTCGGAATAAGTGCAAGAGCAGCTTCACCAATTTGAGAATTATAGAAAGAGGAACCTGGTTTCTTCAGGAAATCACCAATGGAAAGTACTTTAAAGATTAAAACTGTGTACCTACATCCATCGTCGTGTGCCTATGTCACTGCTTTTCTCATACAATGCTCGAATTACCTATTTTGTACAAAAACAGTTAACAACCTGGTTTAAAGCTTTGATACACCTCCACCTCTTTCCTACGTATGCCATTCTTCATACTAACAATAATGGAAATGGCCAGATGGAAAAATACATATATCGCTAACCTATGGAGAGTTGGTGTTTGGCACAGAGAAACAATCAGAAACAGTTACAAGCTTTTGAGCTCTTACTATTTTTCTAGTAGGAGTGACACACACACACACACACACACACACACACACACACACACACACACACACACACACACTTGAGTGCATGTGTTTGTGATTATGTGAATGTGTGTACCCTGTGTTTCTGCGCACCACACACTAATCCTCTATAGTTAGGCAGTAGCATCGTACATACTAATCTTTCTTTAAGAGATGATAGTTTGGTAAGAAAGGCCGACGAACCCGTCTTAAGTTAGCAAAGAAAGAAAGGGTTTCTAATCGAGTCCAAATCTGCCACAAAGTTTTAATCTTTGAAATATTTAGAGCATGTACTCCACTGCAGAGTAAAAGTGTCCTTCTCAACTGTCAAAAGTTTACATTGCGTTATTCTGGAACCCAAAAAAATCTTAAATCACTAATAATAGACTAGCAATATAGCCCAGTTCCTAATGAGTGTGGATCCACCATTTTACTGCTAGCCTCTCAGCAAATGTTACAAGCAATTTGAGATTTACTTTAAATTTCAACTATGATAATGACCATTCCAAGAGGATTGTTCAATATTTCAGAAGGCAGTAAACATAAATGTGTAGTTCATAGTTTTTTTAGGAAATTTCATTCAATTATGCATAAAAGAAACACCACAAAAATGATTAGCACTGGAATAATAGATTTCTGCAAAATTGCCACAAGTTTACCCAAGTGAAATTCCCTCATATTTTACTGATTTCCAGACAAGTTTTAGCATTTTTCCATGACAAATTTTGAGGTCTCAAGATTAAGTTAAGACATCAGTTGACAATCTGAATTTTGCAGTTACAGTGCAAGAAACAATAGTGCAAACAAGGGCATATATATATATTAAAAAAAATTATGTGAGCAAAAATCTGCAGTACTAACATCAACATCTTTTGTAATGAAATGTTTTTGGATAGAGAAAGCAAACTGAATGGTAAGTGTATTTCATTAAGACTGCTGATATTATTTTATTTCAATAAAACAAAACACATTTGGTGACAAAAATACACATTTCCTTGGACTTGCAGGACAGATTTAAAGTACCTTCTCTGATTTCACAAATAACCTCAGCACAAAGTAGGCCTCTTGAAAGAGGTGTATGAGGCAGGGAAGAATTGTGTAAACCAACACTGAAGGTGACCACCAATAAAGTGTTGGTTCTACTATTACTATGTCTGTTATTACCTGCGTTATTTTACAGGTGATGTTCCTTTCGAGAAATATAAGAGTACATAGCCTACAAACCACCAGCAACTAACAATTTTCTTCTTCTTATCATCTACACTTTATAACGCATAAACTACTTTTGAAGTGCCAAAATGTATTAGAACAAATAAAATGTCTATAAAACATCACACTGTACAACGTACTTGTGGT
The DNA here is from genome assembly GCF_021461385.2 of Schistocerca piceifrons. Taxonomy (NCBI): domain Eukaryota; kingdom Metazoa; phylum Arthropoda; class Insecta; order Orthoptera; family Acrididae; genus Schistocerca; species Schistocerca piceifrons. The sequence continues at coordinate 766,205,180 of NC_060138.1, read as the reverse complement.
GAGATGGTCATAATTCCTGAAATCCATCACCCCCATGGCCTCTGGCCTGCTGAGTAGCATCGCAGTCCTTGGTTCCTGGATAAACCACGAGAATCTGCTGCATTATGTCACACAGAAACAGACCTGGCTTGCGGGCAGATCGGTGGGACTAGATCCAACGGGCAGGGCCTGCACATGGTGGGAACCGAATGTCTTCAGATCGGAAGGCCCGATCCATTACAGATACCCGCAGAAACGACTTCCGTTTTTGGCCCATAACGGAAATCTACTCATGTGGCCAGTTATTCATGAGTCACAGACAGCATGTTGTTGAAATGAGACCATGGTGATTAATCCATGCAACAGGTAACTTCTTCAAATACTCTGAGAATCAATAATAATGAGGAAAGGGAGCAACTCACTCTACAGATGTTTGCTGAGCCTAGACAGGCATGTAGAAAAGAAATCACACTCTCAAAACTAAATTTTCAGCCACAGCCTTTAACAGAAAAAAAGAGTTCACAAGCATTCACACGATGACCCAGACAACTCGTGCACACATGACCACTATCTCTGGGAATCAGATCCAAACAAACCACTCCTCACGCTTCCCTGCAACTGCTGATCTAGCTGCAAGAAGTGGTGGCAGCACTGACTGCAAGCTGAGGGGATGGTAGGAAGAGGAAAAGCAGTAGTAATGAGGGAATAGGGAAGCTGCGCACATGCTCAGCTGCACCCAGCCAGCAATGATGCATGACACCTCAGTAAAAAAACCATTTCATCTACTGAGACAAAAATGAGATTTTTCCATCCCCCCCCCCCCCCCTCCCCCAATTTTCCTGATATTTACTGACATGTATGAAATCCCCTGATTTCTGGAGCTGTGGCAACCCAGAGAGAGTACTGTTCAATTCTGGATGATGACATTGTCCACTCAACATTTTCAATCATGTTTATGTGCCACCCAACCACTCAATGCCTCAACTAACCAGCTGGCTGTTAGCTTTTAAGACTTCCGTAACTTGAGTTACACCCAAAGCTGTTCATTATTGCATCATAGTCAATTACAAACATTACTATCACTGAGGCCAACAAATCATACTTCAGAAGGACAAAATTTGGGTAAAAGAAATATTATCAAGACAAATAATAAAAGACCCACAAGAAAATTGTTACAACTAGACAAGTGTCTTTCGGAAGTGGCTCCACAGTTCTTTGTCTGTGACATTTTTTATATCTGCTATACATCTTATTTTTGCAGATATGACTGCTGTGAACCTTCTTTAGTGGCCCAAAAATGGACCAAGTTTGAACTCTATGGTAGGTAAGCCAAGACTTTTCATTTTAATTTCGCATTCTTAGTATTGATTTGTACACTTTCACTTTCAAGCAAGTTTTTGATGGATGTCAATGTTTTGTTTAATACTAATTCTTTACTTTTTCTGCAAAACAACTGCCACAATCACAATCTTTCAATCCCAAATGACCTTCAGCACAACTTTTCTTGAAGATAGCACTGACCGGAAATTTTCTTCTTTCTTTCTTTTCCTTTTTGCAACAACATGAGATGCTATTCAACTGACTGCCTTTCCATATAGATTCAAGGAAATCAACCATCCCTCCCATGTCATTACAGGTTCTAAAGATCTCTTCACTTTACAGTTTGTAAGTATACAACTGTGTGTTCTACCTTGTTGTTCCAGTGTCTTTATCTGCTGTATCCAGTAAGCACAAATTGTTAAATGACTGTTTTCAATGATTGTAATCACACATGGCACGGTGATTAGTTGTTATCCAACAAATTGTAAAAAAAATGTAATCACAGCACGTTGGATATTTGGTTTATCCACGCAGACACACTACTTTCAGTCAGCCTATGCCACTGGCACTACTGTTTCTGTATATTGGTTTTTGTGTTACCCACTGCAGCAGCCGCAAACTCTCCAGCTTTCATGAACACCCATCATCATTTTGCAATTGGGATTTCCGACAATACAGTGCCTAATGTAAACATCAATGTCAACCAAATTTCCATAATGTAAACATCAATGTCAACTGGAACTATTTTGTCTATCTGTTGAAGAACCATTACAAATAGGAGATGGAACCAATCTCTTACATAAAACTTTCAATCACACAGTACCGAAAATGAGTTGAGAACACTGATAGAATACCCTCAGAAAATGTCTACCCAAATATAAGTCATACCAGTCAAGAATCATTGTATGAACACACCATTTGGAAATTCAACATGACATTACTTAACTGCTTACTGGACATGCTTAAAATGCCATTAAATTGTCTCAAACAAAAAGTTAGGCTACCAATTACTTTATTCCACATCTACAAAATGCTCACATTATGTAATGGTGAAAGAGTGTGAAATGAATGCTGGACTACGTAACGGAAACAACCATATTAATTGGAAAAGAAAAAGACAGTACTGATACCAGGTTTAGCTTTATTAACCATATATTTGCTATATTTAATTCAGAATTAGGAGGAAAATTATCAAAATCTGAAGACAAATATTTAAGTAGTGTGGCATCAGTTTTCAAACAATGGTGTATTTTAAACACAAGCTTTTTGCTGCACTATTTACTTATAGTTAATGGATACAAACATCAATTTTCAAAGATAATGTTCCTCTAAAGGTCGATCATATGTAGTAGCCCATTCAACAATAGCAGCAGCATCCTGTAATCAATTCGTGAATAGTCTAAATAACTGAACTGCTAATGAAACTTACAATGAGTGTTTTTTTTTTTTTTTTTTGGGGGGGGGGGGGGGGGGCAAAGAAAAGATAATTTTCAAGTGGGCCTTGGGGAGGAGAGGAATCTGTTTGCAGAAATTTGAATTAAAAAAAAAAATTTTTAAATGTTTACCATCAGCATTTGTGAATGGTACAAACACCCGATTTTCATTCAATACACAAAATTAAAAGAAATGTGAGGTAACTAAGTGAAGTGGGTCAACACCAGCCTTTTTTGCATCAAATCTGCTGAAACTTAAAATACGGGTAGGATATACAGTCTGTTCACCTGCAAGCACAGGTAGACAAATTCGGAAAGCACAAGAGGAAAAATGTGGGTTAGTGGGAAATCTGCACAAGATGCAGAAATATTATTTGTTTCACATCAGGGTATTACAGCTGAGAATCAACAAAGAAATTATACACTATACCAGAACTTCATTTGAGCTTATCTGCTATTCATTTCAGCAATTCCTTGTCTGCTCTACACACTGCCTAAATGTGAAGGGTAAATCTGTCCTCAACCTGAAGGCTGGTTAACACCCCAATTGCTTTAATGAGCATGTATCCAATCTTTGAACTGATTTACCAGCTATAAGGGGACCTACAATTCAATGTCTATTACAAACAACTTTGAATACGTCACGTAAATAAACCATTGTCAGAGGTGAAAGAAGACACACACAGGGACAATAAAAAATGGTTTTATTTTATTGCCAATACTGATGCCGTTTTTCTGCCAATGCCACAGCTTTTTTCTTTCTAATTTTGGTGTCATTGCCTGCCAATTTTGGTACTAACTGAAAATAAATCATTTACATTACACCCAATAAATCTAATCAATTAAGAAAAAAATAACATAGCAATCATTAACCATTGGAAGTTTTTTCAAAATACAGCATGCTCTCTTCTGAAATATCATGCAGCTGATATGTTAACACTTCACAACAGTGTGGAAACAGCTGTCTGTAGTCTGTATCTGCCATCAGCACAACATAAGACATATGACAACAACCAAACTTATCTGCTGGCATGGAAAGTGCCTTTCCCAATAAATTACAAAGCAAATTGTATCTCTTTAGAATATCCACATGGCTTTATTGAATCAGTCGTTCCTCTTCCAAGCATGAACCCAAACTGTTCTTCACACACCAGTCTCCTTGCGTAATCTTGCTTCTATAACCCTTTCCACAAAGGAGCTCAATTCCCTTTTTACCGACACACTTCCATACCTCAACAGGGATCTGGTCTGGGCCAACTGCCTTCCCATTTTTCATCTTTTCAACTGCCAGTTCGACTTCATCTCTACTTATATCCATCGTTAATCCTTCGTTTGCCCCTCCTTCCTCAATTTCTCAAAATAATTCAACCACCTTTGGATTATTTTTCCATAGTCATGCAGAATTATTCCTGTTTCATCTTTCATTTGTTTTATTGCTGTTAGATCCTTAGAAGCTTTATCTCTTGATTTGCCTAACCGTATCAGTTGTCTCATAGCCTGATTTTTCTGTAGTTGTTTGTATGCCTTCCTTACTGATTCAGCTTTAGCTTTAGCCATGGCTCGTGTTGCCTCCTTCTTTGCGCTTTTGTATGCTTGCTCATCCTCAGCACTTGCGGACGTATCTCACTTCCTCTTAGCGTCTTTCTTTTCCTTCACAACCTTCTGCACCTCTTCATTCCACCACCATGCTTCCTTATCTTTTGGCACCCATCTCCCAGATGGTAACCCAAACACTTCCTACCCGGTCTTCCTTATAACAGCACTATTTATTTTCCACCACTGCTGCACACTGTCTGCCAGTTTTACCTTTCCCAGTACTTTGTCACTAAACTCCTCTCTCAAATTTTTATCCTTTAATCTTCACCACTTAATTTTCCTCTCACGTTGATTTATGTGCCTCTATCTTTTACATATGTTCATCTCACAATCCGCTACAATTAACTAATGTTGTGTTGCTATTCCTTCACCATATATGACCTTAGTATTTCGCACCTCCCCACTATTTTTCCTTCTACACAATATGTAATCAATTTGGCTTTTATTTCCGCCACTCTTGTATGTTATTAGTTTCTCCCTTTTTCTTTGGAAGTAGGTATTCATAGTCACTAGATCAAAAGCCACCACAAACTCCACTATCTTTTTTTCTTCCTCATTTCTCTCACCATACCCCCATCCTCCATGCCACCTCTTCCCCACCTTTCCTTCCGCCATGAAGACATTAATGCAATGCACTTATTATATTGCATATTTTCATAGCAAACAAGTATAAATACAAAAATAATCATATACGTCATTTTAGCTTCACAAAATCAATATGGTACCTACTCTGTTTACTTCTCTCAGTCAATCACAGCACAGGAAATATGATACCATGCAAACATGTTTCTGACAGTAAAACACTTCACTGAAAATTTTTATTTCAATATTATTTTTACTTTTTTGTGAATGTAATTTGTGGTGGCAGCTTCATATATATATATATATATATATATATATATATATATATATATATATATATATATATATATATATAGTGTAGACTTAGGTCTAGGTTACTTTCAAAGCTGATAATATGGTTGTGAGTTGGCAAAGTCAATGAATGTGATCAATAAGAAGCTGTCAATCATTAATCTTGTAGTGTAATTTAAGTTGTTCTGCCCATCACGTGTGACAACTGTGATGTTTGCATGACATCATGATTGTATACTGTGATTGACAAACACAAAATCAAGCGCACACAATGTTTATTTACATGTTTGCAAAATTGAAGTGCTGTATTAGAAGGTTTTCTTACTTGTAATTGCATACTACAAAAGTACACTGTGCAACTGGTGTACCACGTGGAATATCTTTTTAAAAAAAAAAAAAACAAAAAAAAAAGGGGGGGGCGCAATTTTTGTAATGTTTACTGCACAAAAATAATACTGTTACTGGAAAGGAGTTCATGAGAAGTAAGATATCAATCATTAGAGTCAGTCACAATTCATTATACATGGAATGAACAGTCATTTTAAGATAGAGGAAGTCAATGGAACTCTTGACAATTTAAATGAAGACTGGAGTTTAACATTCTGTTCGCATTTAATTTGCAGTGACTACAAATGTAATCTTTATCGTTCTAACAATGTATGCATGCATGCACAAAACAATGCATGAAATGTTCCACATCTCCTAAACTACCACCACATAGATTTCAACCAAATTTGGTACACACATTATGTATTATCTGGAAAGAAATCCTGTGGGGCTAAAAACCATCAGCCTCCCATTAGAGGGTGGGGGCTGATGGACAGAGAGACACAGAGAGAGAGAGAGAGAGAGAGAGAGAGAGAGAGAGAGAGAGATGAAGAAGACAGAGATAATAAGAGGGAGAGAGAGAGAGAGAGAGAGAGAGAGAGAGAGAGAGAGAGACTGGAACAGGGAGGGGGGGGGTTGGACTAACGGAAGATTGGAATGAAACACCTAGACAATGCTGGGTTTCTCAGCTAGTTTCTTCATAAAATGTACCTATCAAAGGCATAATTAGGCAGACATAAAATATAATGTAATACAAGAAAAATAAATATTTCCCTTCCAACATACCTTGTCACTGACAGTTGAAATGTATCTAGTCATTTCTTGATCACTTGGGAACTGAGTTACATGATTGACCATCCATTTTACAACTTTCATGTGACCTTTCCGGAAAGCTGCCATCAGACAAGAAACCTTTTCGGGCAGAAAAAGGAACTATTTTAATCAATGCAAATTCGGAATCATCACATAACAAATCCATCAGAAAACATTTGAGCTAAACTGGCACAAGTTTTTAAGGTCAGTTCACAATGTACGTCACAGAACTAAAGGTCAAAACATTGCACAAAGCGTTCCACATAAATAGTGGTATCCACACAAACTGAAAATGGAATAAACTTATATGTTTAAGATTTTCAGGCAGAAAGTTTTTGGCACTGACTGGGGCTGGTGGGCGTGCTGGGAGGGAATGGCATCATATGCTATTGTGATGCTTAATTACATTGCAGTAGAGATCTTTTGCACTTTGCTATCTGCTTAATCTTTTTGTTTAGTTTATTTTCATGACATACTGAGAAGATTTCATGAGGGCTTATATATTTTTCTTGCAAGTGTTCTCTCACAAGAAGACCAATGTCCAATATGGAAAATTATTTTGGTTTTACAATATCTGGAAGAAGGAAACACATAAATTGTGCATAAATAAGAACAAACAGATCAAACAATTTTCATTAAGAAGTCCTTTTCTTATCTTCAAAAAGACAGCCCTATTGAATGAGAGATTTTTTTTAATTATCTGGTGCTTAGAGAGAAAAGCAAAACACATTGAATAGGGTAAAAATGCTCTATATATTGCTTTCTAAATTTTGGTTCACATGTGGTGCTATTTTTCAGTCAAATATGTGCTGATATTTTAAAATGTCTGAATGACGCTTTCCTACTATTTCACTTCCATGTAGTGTGGGAAACACACAAGACAACTTTCGTAAAAAATATATAATATTAATTTTGCTTTGGCCATTAACAAACTACATCATCATCGCTAGTTTCTTTAGTCCTGTTCAAATTGATTCATTCACTCAATTTCTGTAGTTCTGTATACACCATCTTTCTGTTAGATGGGCAGTATCTAATAACCTCACTTTCTGTGTTCAATACTAAGCTACCCGAAATGACAATGTTTATGATCAGTGTAGTGTGACCACACTGACATTTGGCAGTGACAGTAAATCTCATTTTGTTGAGTACCAGTGTGAATTTGCCTTTAATTGCTTTTTGATGCTAAAATAAAGGTCAAAATTGTTAGAGGTCTAAATAAAAATGTAACAGTTCACAGAATAAACAAAAACTAACTTACTTTCCTGTTATCCTGAGAATCAATGTCTGCACCAGCATTGTATAACAGCTCAACGACATTTAAGTGTCCACCGTTTGCTGCTAACCAGAGTGGTGAGTTGCCCTTCTTGTTCTTCACTTCAACCTGAGCACCTCTGTTGTAAGATAAAATAAATAAATGAGTAAATAAATAAACACCACAAAATTATTCACTAATGATTAAGGACCACTATGGTGTGTGGTGGCAAAATGTGAAGCTGTCATCAGAGAATGGTTTGAACACCACAGTGCTTCATTAGGCATGCTCCTATCGGAGTTGGTAATGCCTCTGCCTTCACCTGGCCTCTGAAATGACTGACCCAACCAACTAGGGGAACACACAGTTCAACAGGGACGAACCAGGGCGCAACTCAGCATTTTTCACATCAAGAAACAATGACAAAGGTGAAGTAAAATGTAAGTGACACACAAAAGTCCTTGGACAGGCCAGTTGTCGAAACTCAGACTACTGTATTCACAGTCTGCCTCACAACTACTGGTTCACAGTACACACCCGTACTGCTGCTGTAAAGTACACATGAATGGGCACATGAATGAATGCACACAAGAGTGGAATATCACAAGATCAGAACAGAAAACAATTTTTCCCCTGTATTTTTACAATTTTATTACACTTGAGGACTGCTAAGCAACGTCTCTTGATTCTGCTGAACTCCTGGCTGTTCAGCGATTCTCAAAAACAAAATTATCTTACTTTTGTATTTTCTCAGGGTCATATCGCGTTTAATACCTAAACTACTTCAAATTATTTTATGAACAAATCTATAAATATTGTTGATAAAGGAGAACGTAATAAGAGATGTCAAAATTGAGTACTAGCAGAACATGGTCACATTTTCACTATGCTTCCACTGTGTTGCTGGTTTTTATTGCATTATACACACTCACTTTTTAGATGGTTTGGGACATGGTCTTTCTAATAAAAATGGTTTAAAAGACTTTGTAGAAAATATTTTTCTGCTAAAGTTTTGGCATTTTTAAAAAAATGATCAACTTTGCCCTACATGGAAAGCAGTAGGAGGATGATAATTTATATTCTAAGACTGTATATTGGTAAGGTATTTCATTCGAAGTTCCAGGTTTATCACGAACTTACTTCCAGAGATAAAAAAGAGCGTAACTTTTTTCCCAAGCTGCTATTTTTTCAAAAAACTTTGCTTCAAATATTCTTAGGTCATTTCTGTAAAGTTGCCAGTTTCTCACTTTCAAAGAATGAAACAACAGCAAAATTGTAATGAATATACTCATTTAAGACATAATAGTTGTATGCTGAAATGGTTGTTCTTGTTTAGGGTTTTGAATTATCACAAAAATCTATACACAGCTTCTGTTGTCTTCGATACGGTGTGTTATACATCATAATGATGTTATGCTGGAGTTTCTCGGCAGGCAAGTAACATTCTCCTTTGTGTTGGAGAGAAGAGGTAGAGAGGATAAGGATGCTCTATCACCAGCAGCAAGCAGTTGACCTGCAGCGAACTGAGGGTGAATGGTGAGTGTGGCGCTTCATCTAGCCAAGATTAAAATATGCAAATGCCTTTGCCCAAAACCAAATCGGATCCATACCTTTCCCACTATTTTTATAAAATTCCCTGATTTTTCCAGAATAAAAAAAGTTCCCTGATGTTTCTCTGTTTTCAGGGTACTGGATGGCATAAACTCTTATCCCAAAATACGAAACAATGATGCAGAATATAAGGAACTGATTCAGAAGAAAATATCTTTTCATATGATATTTTGGGTTTTATATTTATGCTCAACAAAAGAAATTACAAGATCATATAAGAAGTTTTCTGTACTCAAGTCAGAACAAGATGGTCACAGCCATTTGCAGTGGGCTCGACTCGGCAACTTTGCAAGTCTATTTCAACCATTCATACAACGTGATTATGTAAGTATGTCTATGCCAGTGCCTCAGTGTTGTCACAGTTTCCTAAAAGACTATGGTTTTTGCGTGTACCCATTTGTGCTTCACAGCTGAAAGCTGGCAACAGCAGTTCCAGTTATCAGTGATCTTACACTGACTTGACTATAGGTCATTACTCAAAGAGCAATTGTCACTGGTGGGGGGAAATGTAAATTTCGAAATACTTATTATGGTTTGAGACTTCTCACAGAACGATTTGCACTGTTAACACTGATCATTATCCTATGCTACTGCTGAAAATGAAGAGTTTTATACCTTGAAAGTAGGAGCTCCACAAACCGACAATGACCCTTGTCGGCAGCGATTGTCAGTGCTGTATCACGTGACGAAGGCACAGGTGGTGCATTTACATCAGCACCCTTGTCCAGTAGGACACGACCAACTTCGACATAGCCACCACTTGCAGCTTCCATTAGTGGTGTTAAACCTGTCTTTGCTCGATGCTCAACATTTGCCTTGCGATCCAGCAAAAGACTCACCACTTCATGTCGTCCTAGCAAAAGAAAGACAAGTATTTTAACTGACTTAATAACATCTTATGGTAACAACAACAACCACAACCACATAATGTTAATTGATTTACAATAGCAAAAATGTGAATTTTGGAGGGATCAAACTGTTACCTTGGAAACATGCTAGTGTTAGGGCTGTGTTGCGATTAGTCTCAATTTGAGCATTGATGTCACTTCCCATGTCAAGCAGTAGTTTTACCGCAGCTGAAATAAGAATTAGCAAATTGGTTTAAAATATGCTGAACACCAACTAAATACTTAAGGTACAACACACGCATTGTTTAAGTGCTTACCAGTATGGCCATTCATTGCAGCCAACATGAGAGGAGATATGCCTAGCTTGCTACCTGTGCGAGAGTTTATTTCTGCTCCATGCGCCAAAAGGAGCTTAATTATATTAACATATCCACCAGATGCCGCCAAACTTAGTGGCGTATAGTCTGAGACATTACGGTGTTCTTTATTAGCATTTCTTTGTAATAATAATTCCACGACCTGCAATATAACACAAGAGTATCATAAACCAGCCCTTACTCTTCAAACAGTATACATGAGGTGATTAAATTGTCTTATTATATTGTAATATTTTCAACAAACATGAGAAACTGAGAAAATAAAACGGTGTACATTAAGTCATACTTTTTCAGTCATCATCATTTTCAGAAACCTGACTTAGAAGACGGGCAACAATTACAAAATAAATATGGAGATTTGGTGATACACCTTTGACAGTAGTTTCACAAACATAAATCACAAGAAACGAAGTCTGCCGCTTTTATTCCATACCTCGTACTCTGAAATAATATTTAATACATTCATCATGATGCAAAACGTGTGTCATGTTGTTGATGCTAGATTTTTTGAATCAAACATCTGGAAACAGTGACGAACAAATGCGCATATCGATCAAGTCACATCAGTAAATCATGCACAACATACAATGGGGTGACAAGTGCATGGGACAGCGATATACACATACAGAGATTGCAGTAATATCGCATACACATGGAATCAAAGGGCAGTGCATTGGTGGAGCTGTGATTTACACTCAGGTGATTCACGTAAAAAGGATTCTGATGCGATTATGGCTGCACAATCAGAATTAACCGACTTTGAGTGCGGAATGGTAGCTGAAGGGAAATTCCATTTCAGAAATTGTGAGGGTGTTATATGTTCTGAGATCCAGTGTCAGCAGTGTGCCGACAATATCAAAATTTCACGCATTACCTTTCACCATGGACAACTAAGTGGCTGAGAGGCCTTCACTTAACAAGCTAGACCAGTGGTACTTGTGTAGAGCCGTCACTGCAACACAGCATGAAATAACCACGGAATCAATGATGGACATATAACGGACTTATCCACTATGATAATGTGGCAGAATTTGGCATTAATGGGCTGTGGCGAAGACAACCGACTCGTGTGCCTTTGCTTATAGTAAACACATCATCTGCAGTGCCTCTCCTGCGCTCGTGACAATATTGGTTGGACCCTAGATGACTAGAAAACGGTCAACTGGTCAGACGAGTCCCGATTTCAGCTGGTAGTAGCCGAAGGTAAGATTCAAGTATGGTGCAGAACCCTGAAGTCATGGACCCAAGTTGTCACAAAGGCACTGAGGAAGCTGGTGGTGGCTCCATAATTGTGTGGGGTGTGTTTACAAGGATCACTGACTGGAAATGATTATGTTCAGCTACTTTGATACCATTTGCAACCACTCGTCGACTTCGTGCTGGCAACACTTTTGCAATTATGGACACCGAGAGAGAGAGAGAGAGAGAGAGAGAGAGAGAGAGAGAGAGAGAGAGTGGATCAATATTCCTGCAGGAGACTTCCAACACAATGAATCCTTGCCACCTCAGCTGCTGCACTACACAGGGCAACAGGAGGTCCAACACAATTTGGGGGGGGGGGGGGGGGGGTATCTTGTTACTTTTATCATCTCAGAGTAAAGCAGACTGGAATTTGGAGGTTCCAAACAAGTAGAAACTAAATTTTATTTCTATGTAAACTCTGAAACCAGTCAGATTGTAGTAAAAGTTGGCGGCCTGGTGAGCGTTGTTGTATGGTATGCTGCAGGTCACTAGTTGAAACACAACCATTAGCAATTATTTGTTATGAAGTACTTATTTTCAGAATTTTCTTGACATATACTTTTTTTATTTTCTGGAATGTTATACGTTCCCCCCCACCCCACCCCAATGAACCATGGACCTTGCCGTTGGTGGGGAGGCTTGCGTGCCTCAGCGATACAGATAGCCGTACCGTAGGTGCAACCACAACGGAGGGGTATCTGTTGAGAGGCCAGACAAACATGTGGTTCCTGAAGAGGGGCAGCAGCCTTTTCAGTAGTTGCAAGGGCAACAGTCTGGTTGATTGACTGATCTGGCCTTGTAACAATAACCAAAACGGCCTTGCTGTGCTGGTACTGCGAACAGCTGAAAGCAAAGGGAAACTACAGCCGTAATTTTTCCCGAGGGCATGCAGCTTTACTGTATGGTTAAATGATGATGGCGTCCTCTTGGGTAAAATATTTCGGAGGTAAAATAGTCCCCCCATTCGGATCTCCGGGCGGGGACTACTCAAGAGGATGTCGTTAGCAGGAGAAAGAAAACTGGCGTTCTACGGATCGGAGCGTGGAATGTCAGATCCCTTAATCGGGCAGGTAGGTTAGAAAATTTAAAAAGGGAAATGGATAGGTTGAAGTTAGATATAGTGGGAATTAGTGAAGTTCGGTGGCAGGAGGAACAAGACTTCTGGTCAGGTGACTACAGGTTTATAAACACAATATCAAATAGGGGTAATGCAGGAGTAGGTTTAATAATGAATAGGAAAATAGGAATGCGGTTAAGCTACTACAAACAGCACAGTGAACGCATTATTGTGGCCAAGATAGATACGAAGCCCACACCTACTACAGTAGTACAAGTTTATATGCCAACTAGCTCTGCAGATGACGAAGAAATTGAAGAAATGTATGATGAAATAAAAGAAATTATTCAGATAGTGAAGGGAGACGAAAATTTAATTGTCATGGGTGACTGGAATTCGAGTGTAGGAAAAGGGAGAGAAGGAAACAGTCGGTGAATATGGATTGGGGCTAAGAAATGAAAGAGGAAGCCGCCTGGTAGAATTTTGCACAGAGCACAACTTAATCATAGCTAACACTTGGTTTAAGAATCATGAAAGAAGGTTGTATACATGGAAGAACCCTGGAGATACTAAAAGGTATCAGATAGATTATATAATGGTAAGACAGAGATTTAGGAACCAGGTTTTAAATTGTAAGACATTTCCAGGGGCAGATGTGGACCCGGACCATAATCTATTGGTTATGACCTGTAGATTAAAACTGAAGAAACTGCAAAAAGGTGGGAATTTAAGGAGATGGGACCTAGAAAAACTGAAAGAACCAGAGGTTGTACAGAGTTTCAGGGAGAGCATAAGGGAGCAATTGACAGGAATGGGGGAAAGAAATACAGTAGAAGAAGAATGGGTAGCTTTGAGGGATGAAGTAGTGAAGGCAGCAGAGGATCAAGTAGGTAAAAAGACGAGGGTTAGTAGAAATCCTTGGGTAACAGAAGAAATATTGAATTTAATTGATGAAAGGAGAAATTATAAAAATGCAGTAAATGAAGCAGGCAAAAAGGAATACAAACGTCTCAAAAATGAGATCGACACGAAGTGCAAAATGGCTAAGCAGGGATGGCTAGAGGACAAATGCAAGGATGTAGAGGCTTATCTCACTAGGGGTAAGATAGATACTGCCTACAGGAAAATTAAAGAGACCTTTGGAGATAAGAGAACGACTTGTATGAATATCAAGAGCTCAGATGGAAACCCAGTTCTAAGCAAAGAAGGGAAAGCAGAAAGGTTGAAGGAGTATATAGAGGGTCTATACAAGAGCGATGTGCTTGAGGACAATATTATGGAAATGGAAGAGGATGTAGATGAAGATGAAATGGGAGATACGATACTGCGTGAAGAGTTTGACAGAGCACTGAAAGACCTGAGTCGAAACAAGGCCCCCAGAGTAGACAACCTTCCATTGGAACTACTGACGGCCTTGGGAGAGCCAGTCCTGACAAAACTCTACCATCTGGTGAGCAAGATGTATGAAACAGGCGAAACATCCTCAGACTTCAAGAAGAATATAATAATTCCAATCCCAAAGAAAGCAGGTGTTGACAGATGTGAAAATTACCGAACAATCAGTTTAATAAGCCACAGCTGCAAAATACTAACGCAAATTCTTTACAGACGAATGGAAAAACTAGTAGAAGCCGACCTCGGGGAAGATCAGTTTGGATTCCGTAGAAATACTGGAACACGTGAGGCAATACTGACCTTACGACTTATCTTAGAAGAAAGATTAAGGAAAGGCAAACCTACGTTTCTAGCATTTGTAGACTTAGAGAAAGCTTTTGACAATGTTGACTGGAATACTCTCTTTCAAATTCTAAAGGTGGCAGGGGTAAAATACAGGGAGCGAAAGGCTATTTACAATTTGTACAGAAACCAGATGGCAGTTATAAGAGTCGTGGGACATGAAAGGGAAGCAGTGGTTGGGAAGGGAGTAAGACAGGGTTGTAGCCTCTCCCCAATGTTATTCAATCTGTATATTGAGCAAGCAGTAAAGGAAATAAAAGAAAAATTCGGAGTAGGTATTAAAATCCATGGAGAAGAAATAAAAACTTTGAGGTTCGCTGATGACATTGTAATTCTGTCAGAGACAGTAAAGGACTTGGAAGAGCAGTTGAATGGAATGGACAGTGTCTTGAAAGGGGGATATAAGATGAACACCAACAAAAGCAAAACAAAGATAATGGAATGTAGTCGAATTAAGTCGGGTGATGCTGAGGGAATTAGATTAGGAAATGAGACACTAAAAGTAGTAAGAGTTTTGCTATTTAGGGAGTAAAATAAGTGATGATGGTCGAAGTAGAGAGGATATAAAATGTAGACTGGCAATGTCAAGGAAAGCTTTTCTGAAGAAGAAAAATTTGTTAACATCGAGTATAGATTTAAGTGTCAGGTAGTCATTTCTGAAAAGTATTTGTATGGAGTGTAGCCATGTATGGAAGTGAAACATGGGTGATAAATAGTTTGGACAAGAAGAGAATAGAAGCATTCAAAATGTGGTGCTACAGAAGAATGCTGAAGATTAGATGGGTAGATCACATAACTAATGAGGAAGTATTGAATAGGATTGGGGAGAAGAGAAGTTTGTGGCACAACTTGACCAGAAGACGGGATCGGTTGGTAGGACATGTTCTGCGGCATCAAGGGATCACCAATATAGTATTGGAGGGCAGCGTGGAGGGTAAAAATCGTAGAGGGAGACCAAGAGATGAATACACTAAGCAGATTCAGAAGGATGTAGATTGCAGTAGGTACTGGGAGATGAAGAAGCTTGCACAGGATAGAGTAGCATGGAGAGCTGCATCAAACCAGTCTCAGGACTGAAGACCACAACAACAACAACAACATGTTTTTATAAATAACTGCACTTTCCATCCAGGAGACCAGTTCTGTTCTGGATGTACGTTGGTGTTAGTAGTAAACACGCTTTCAGTTCGAAGTGTTTTACTTATTTGACAGCCCTGCCTTTGGATTTGGACTATGTGGTTTTGACATGACACTGGTTGGAGACGGCACCAGTTATAACTATTCAGATCTCTACCAATCTGCAAGACACGATGAGAGCCACTGTACGGAGTGTGAATGACAGAAGCATGTGCCACAATTACCTCAGTAGCATTTGGCACCAACCCACAGGTAGCAGAGACATTCCACTGAATTGGAACCAACCTCACGGGGAGTTTCCCCGACATCGACAAATGGAATCGATGGAGAATAAGCTGCAATGAATACGCCATCCACTATGGTGTCGCTGAAGTTGTGCCAACTACCAGAGATCTGGAAATTGCAGAATTTTTTGTAAAAGATACCATGTTTTCCAGACGAGGCTAGCATTCCACGTAATTTCTTGATGGGACATCACATACCGGTTGACAAATGCCTCCCATCTACAGACGAAGGGCCTCAAGAGAAAACAATAAGACATTGGACAATCAGCTCTCTACGAACATTGCTGTGTAACAGAGAGATTGGGATACAATTCATGACATTTGCACACAACACGGTGAAACCAAACACAAAGACTTCACTCGGTACTTGCTGCTCCATGGTCATGAGACTGAAACAACAACGGATACACTGCTCCTATTTCAACTACACTACATTCAGAACAACTACGTGAAACATCTCGTCACCAGGAGCACAGAAATAAGACGGCTGGCTTGTGTATGGAACCTGCACACTTAGGAGAAAGACAGAATGCTGCAACACCAAGCATCGACCAATGAGATACAGCGTAGGAGCATTAGTTTGGATTTTTTGTGGCCTTATGTAAAAGTAGGACTTCGTGAAAGTTACTGAAGCACTACTTTGGAACACATCATATCTTTCGCTACTTTCGGATATCACATATGGAGTAAAGGATTGTGACTTCATCGAGAAGGCAGAAGGGCAGAGACATCACCCACGTTCTCTTTATGAAGCCCTGCAAAAATTCAGTGGTGCAGATCGACAATGAGAGTTTCAAGAAAACTGAAGATTCACTCAGTGATGACAGCTTCAATGGGTGGGACTACCTCCAATGCTCATCAGCATGAAGAAGTTGTAACCACATGACAAGAACGCTGATGATCTTCCGAAGTTGCCATAGAGAGAACCATTGACAGGATAGATCCAAGTTCTGTGGCTGAGTTCAATGAGAATTTTTGAAACAGCAAGTTGCTCTTTCTCAAGGACAGACAGCAATGCTACTAGTTATGGTGTACACAGTGGGGCTTAATGGTTAGCGTTGCTGACTAGTGTGTGCTGTGGGACGCAAATTCTGCAAGCTTCTTGAAATATCTCATGTTTGGATCAGAAACTACAACTTTTTTTGATTGAAAGGAGAAAAAGGTGTAAAGCGCTATACGATGAAGTTTAGAAGGCTCATGCCTATTTCAGTTCACAATGTTTTTATTGTTTGGAATGCTAGTGACAAGACGAAAGAAGAAACACATGTCAGTTTCAGGCTGCTTCTTTTATCAGAACGCTGGAAATTCGCAGGGCAGCTTCACCTCCATGTGAGCAATTTTTAAAACTGCTATGGCTGATAGTAAGTCATTTCATTGAGAAGATCCCACATAAAAAGGAAAGAAGTTGGCCTACAAAGAAATGAGCAATATCCTGCAACAAAATGGGGAGACAAAAGGAAATGCCATTCTGATGTACAAATTATGGTGTAGGAATTTGTTTCGAAGATTTTTTTTTTTTTTTTTTTTCAAGGTATAACACACAATATAACTCAACTGAAACCAGACAAAATGCAAAATCTTAAGATAGTGAAACCAAAACGTAAAGCACGAGATTGCATTTAAAGCAGGAATTAGATCTTTAAAAGATACATTTTCAAAGAAAGAGAAATAATTATTTTACAATATTTCTGTAATTATTGTCTTTCCCCTGCAAACTAAGCAGCAATAAAAGTTGTGTTTTAGAACTAGTTAAAAGCACCGTCACTTAGTCTGCCCATTAGTGAATAATGTTTAGTCGTATGTAACAACAAAGTGTATCTCTGACACACAAATTGATATTTTAATTGTCATGCACAAATATGACAAAAGAAGACATCAATTGAAAAATAAGATTTAAATCCTAAGATCTTATAACGTCAGTAAAAATTCAACCAATGGAAGTCTACGATGGAATAAGAACATTGTGAAAGGAATAGATTGCTAATCATCATATGGAGGCAGCACTGAGTTGTAGGCAGGTACAATGAAAAAGAATGCTACAATATTCAGCTTGCAGACTAAGTTCATGATAAGCAGTAAAGTATCTTATATTCACAATACCACAACTTGGACACACAAGGCCACTGTTGTCTCCGAACACTGCAGTCGGATCTCAGTGCCAGGAGACAACAGTGGCGGTGTGTGTGTGTGTGTGTGTGTGTGTGTGTGTGTGTGTGTGTGTGTGTATTCCACTTCCGATGGAAGACTTAGCCCTAAAGCTGAATATTTCTAGCATTCTTTTTCATGTACATGTCTTCTGTAACTCAATGCCTCGTCTATCTGATGAGTGCAATGTAGCCTTTAATATTGTTGTAAGTAAAAATTATACATACAACCAAAAATTGCCACGCGCGCGCGCGCACACACACACACACACACACACACACACACACACACACACATATTTGAGGGGGCAGGAGGGGGATGGGAGCACTGGTAACAGCTTGACTGTGTCTTTGTACTGTTTACGAATGAGCCATCATGTGAAACCAGTAGCAGTATACAAAATATGAGAAAAACAGCTCTTGTGGATTATTATAACAGCATGCAATTCATATAATTTATTGAGGCTGCAGAACAGCATATACACAAAATATTTATCTCAAAACAGTAAGTGTTACTGTAGCTCCCCATCTATGTATCTCTGATTATGTTCTATTTCATATTACCTTGATTTGTAGTGTCTTAATACCTCTTTAGGAGCGGGAAATTAAAATTTATTATAGACACAATAAGAAAGTAGAATAAATATAAGTGAAATACATTCAACAACTAATCAATTGTGAATATGCAAAGCACATGAAGTGCATTAATATTACCTCGTAACGACCTCCTGAACAGGCAAGAGAGAGTGGTGTGTCCTTAGTTCTCTCCGACTGGGCTTCTATCTCTGCACCATGATTTAACAGTATTTCTACTACTTTTTCATGTCCTGCTGTGGCTGCCAAAATTAATGGCGTGAATCCTTTCTTATCTCTGTGTTCTGGAATAAAATCATGCACATGTTCTGTTATAGAAGCAGTTCATAACTATAAAACCATAATATGTGAAATTCAAGAACATAGGTAGCTGCGGCTTGCTCCTTGCGTAGCTAATATAACAGGGTATATACAAGGACAAGGAAAAAAATACCAGATTTCCCGGTTAAAAATGCACTTTTTTCCTGGGTAAAAATACACCTTCTCTGTGTTAAGTGGCAGTATACTTTCCCACAGAACCATAAAACTTATAAAACCTTTGAATGGCTAATGTTTTACACACCAGTGCAGAACAACATCCTGGCACTTTATAAAAAAAATTGGAAAGCTCTTTGATGTGCGGCAACATTACTTGCATATTTTGGTATTGTGATACACTGCATATTTTTGTATTACAAAAGTATAAATTCGAATTCCACCACCAAACACAGCACATTAATTTTTGAAGCACTGAAATCTAGACTGTGATGCCCTTTTGTAAGTTAGTCATAACTCATGTCATGTGATCTCACTTGCCAGTGACAGCAGATATGCAGAGCATACAACACGTTATGTAGCCAGCCAATACTAGCAACATCACTGTTTAAGTAGCTCAAACACATAAATAGAAAAAGTTAATGGTTTTAATTAATATACCGTATTTACTCGAATCTAAGCCGCACCTGAAAAATGAGACTCGAAATCAAGGAAAAAATATTTTCCCGAATCTAAGCCGCACCTGAAATTTGAGACTTGAAATTCAAGGGGAGAGAAAAATTATAGGCCACATCTCCAAATCGAAACAAAGTTGGTCCACTGTAATATGAGACACAATTTAGGTCGAATGAATGACGATACAGCTACAGTAGTTTGGTTAGAGTCGTAAGTTAGCAGTCAAGCTTTACCAAGTAGCCATTGCTATGCGTCAGGCGCTCCGTCCGTATTTATACAGGTACCCTTCCTTTTCAACGTGCTTCGTCTGGTTTGAATTGATAGCTTATTTTTCTTTGATCTGATAACGCAGTTTTCTTTGTTAAAGGTGTTTACGTCACTCTAAGCTGAAAATGCGTTGCTGTACTGTATCATGCATTGTTTGTCGCATTCTCATAGTGCGTGTTTACAGCCTGTCGCCACTCGCGGCATGGCTTGCTTTTGTGCGCGCTACCGCCGCCCTTATGGCAAGAAACTGCTATTTGTTGTTACTTACACTGCTGCTTTCTTTGATAATGATCAACAAGAACCAAATAATAGACTGCGTATGATAGAAGATGTTCTGAACAAGAGTTTAGCGAAAATTTTTCTCCGTTTCAAAATCTTTGCAGGTGCCAGGCAACATTACATTCTACACAGAAATTAGAGTCATCTTAGATTTAAAAATCTAGTCAATTGCCGTGCTTCATTTCTGACTGTATCACTATTAAGCATAAGAATAATACGAATATAAACATGACATGATATTTATATTCTTCCGCGTTTGCTGTTGTCTCACTCTAGTTTCGTAGTTTATTAGGCAGACCGGATTTAAATGAGATAGCAGCAAACATGAAACAATACATGGCAAAATGTTTACATGCATATTATTCTTATGGTGACGAGAATACTGCATGTGATTCACAATTTATAAAAGTTCCTATTATAGCAACCATCTCTTCTCACAGATAGGAAAAAATTCAGAACGTAGAGTTGGCCATATTGACAAACATCCCAAACAGTCTTGCCAGTCGGATTTTCGTAGTACATTGAAAATAGCTCGTCTTCCACCTTTTTTTTTTAGTTTATTTACTGACGCAGACGTTTTGGCGCCAGTATTTATCTTTGTGCCTACAAAGCATGCCTGTGTAGCGCTACATATATTCGACGGCAGAAGTAAGTTGTGGCCGCACCCACCAACTTTTTTCAGAATTTCCGCTGGCTTTGCACTCGATTCTAAGCCGCAGGTGGTTTTTTGGATTACAAAAACCGGAAAAAAAGTGCGGCTTAGATTTGAGTAAATACGGTACATAGTGTAGCTACATGGAACAGCTAAGTTTTCACTATAATATTGATCTCCAAGATTAATAAGCTACAAGAGAAGCTAAGCTTTCACATGTAATCTGGTCTTTTTTGCATGTGTTGTATTTTAAGATACATCATACAAATGTGCCAGTAAAATTTAAAACAATGACATAAATGTGTGTTGTTCTGGGCTCAAAGTTTATCAAAGTAGCTGGTCCTCAAAGTTTTAAGTTTCAAACGAGCGTCAAACATAGAGTGATTTAAGAAATTCATTGCACATTCTCATGCGTAACTTAATTCACCTTGTGTAAAAGGAAATTTACTTTGAAAGTATTTCTCTTAAAACCACCATTCACAACATTTTCCCAGAGACCTGTTAGAAACAGGTTCATTTCGGCAGGTGCCAGAGAGCACCAGAAAACAGGCGTTACTGCTTGTGCGTGGCTATGATGGAGCAGGAAGCCCATATGTTCAGACATATAAAGCATTAAGAGATCTTACCTTTTCAGAGGATACCCTAAGAGCATTGGGAATTTCATAAACCATACTAAAATCCATAATTCGGCTTTAAGTGCACATTCGTATGTCCAGATTCTCAATGAAGTAGGTCCCAACTTAACATTAAGGTTTTCAACATGTACGTTTTCTTGGAGTATCACTACTGTACTATCTCATGTCTGGTACCTTATTATGGCATAATGTCATACATGCCAGAAGATGAAAACATGCACTTGAAATTCAGCGAACAGTTGGAACTAGCCTATACTGTGGAATGAGACACTTCATTCCAAATGAATGACTGCCTCAGCAGAAAAGATTAATAAAAAGCCAAATTTCTTTAGCAAACTGACATAAATAGCTTCATTGTTCTGTAAAGCCATTAATGCTTGACTGATAAAAACATGGAAATAAAATAAAATCAGCAACTGAAACTAATAACATATTTCTGCCTTCTGTAATTATGCGACATGTTGTAATCGACTTGATAGCTCCCAGTCAGAGAAATCCATTTTGCTTCTATTCGATGTGGGAGCTGCAAACGGAGAGGAAACCGCAAAATCACTAAATGTAAACACGGGTCACGTACATACTAACCCCACCCCATTCACTACAACTTAAGACTGCTCTGTGCGAATCTGGCAGCTTGGGCATGTCAGAAAAATTTTCCAGTTAACATCTGGCTTCAAGTGGCCAGAAGTGGGAGAAGTTATTGCTCATATGCGACAGAACTGCACACGCATATTAGCCCTCTGGCAACTGCTCAAACGAACCTAATGTAAACAATTGTGAAGTCACACTTATCTGAAGCAGTTTGTTGTTATGAAGTATTGCATAGTCTTTGTCCTAACACCTTTGACACATTTTGCTTTTGGCAGACTCTGTGTGTGTGTGTGTGTGTGTGTGTGTGTGTGTGGTGTTTTTTGTTGTAAACGACGCACTTCCTTTGCAACAGAAGTTTTGTTTCGGTTTTTCCCCCCTCTCGTTTACATTTTATTGCTGCAGCAATATTCTGCAGTAGTGGTATACAGCAATATTCTTTGTTGGAGTATCAGTTCTTACCAGTCAAAAATCACAAAAATTTAACTGACAACTGAAACAATGGAAAATTCTCTGAATTCCAAAAAATTACTGGGTTTTTCCCAGTTTTCTCCTGGATGAAAAAATTATCAGGTTTTTCCCAGATTTCCCGGTTGTCCCGGGTGTATACACCCTGTATAAAAAAGGAGTACAGACTGAACTTACAATTACTTTGTGATCGACATTTCAGCAAGTTGAGTAGTATGGGCAATGTATTGGCCAGCCACATTTCTTTCTCAGGTCCACATTCTGTGTTGCTTGCTTACAGAATGTTTCCGTGGCGTGTAGTGGGGAGAGAAGCTGAATGTGTTTTCTACATTGTCAGTTGCTGCTTTATGTAAGGTGTGATTGAAAAGTAAAGCAACTGTGTCTGTACAAGAAAATCTATTGATCCAAATCATATGATCTATTAAAATTCTTCAAAATAATTGCCTTGAGCAGCACTACACTTCTTCCAGCAATTCCTCCATGACTGGTACACTTCAGGAAAGTGGTGATGAATTTCCTTTAGATCACATGGCGTCGCCTGTTGGATGTACTCAATGGTTATCAAGAACAGCACCTCTTCATCATGGTTTTGATGTGCGGAAACAGGAAGTAGTCTGAAGGTGCCATGTCAGGACTGCAAAGAGGCTGCAGCAGCACTGCCAATTTGCACTTTGCTAGGAATTCCTTAATCAACAGAGCGGTGTAGCGTGGCACGTTGTCCTTATGCAGCACCTACATTGATGTGGGCATGTGCCTTGTGGGGGTGATGCAATGTGCTAATCATTTTGACAGTGCTAGGTAGTAGGTTGCATTCACAGTCATTCCATGTGGCATGATCTCTGAATGTATGAAGCCTTTCGTGTTGAAGGTGATGAGCATGGTTTTCATTTTCGATTTGCTCATTCTTGCTTGGGATTGGGAGACATGGGAGTGTGCCACTTTGAGCTTTGGCACTTCGTTTCTTGGCCATACCCCAAAACCCATATCACATCACTGATGACACTGTCTAAAAACCTGGGTCTCTTTCCACCCATTCCGCAAGTTCTGTCACGATCTCCAAATGGTTGCACTTCTGGTCGTCACTCAATACTTTTGGAACCAATTTGGAACACACTAAGCCTGCACAAATCATTGGTAATGATGTTAAACACAGTTCCATATGACATGTTTACCTCATCCGCTAGCCACCAAACACTCGACGCCTGTTGGCATTCAGCAAGGCAAGCACAAGGGTCACCTTATTGTGCATTGGACTTTGTGGTGGTCATCCAGAGTGGACTTCACCAGTAACCTCCTCCTGGCCCTCATTAAACAGTTTTAGCCGCCTGGAAATTTGCATGTAAGACATGGCAGACTCCCCACGGGCTTCTTTAATCATTTTGTAAGTTTCAGCCAGAGGTATTTGTGTTTTGAACGAAACTTGATGGAATAGCGTTGCTCCAAAGTTGACCGTATCTTGCACATTGAGAAAAGCCTTGAACAAGGGTTTGTGCAAACCATCATACTGATGCATTCACAGCTCGTAGCAGATGGCAGAGCTGGAAAGCTGATACGCCCTCCGCCATTCCCCACTGTTGGGGTAGCGCTCGCCCGAATACAAGCATCAGGAAACAGCCAACTGCATTACTTTTTTGGGCACACTTTGTACATGTAAAAAACTGGGCAAGTGTGAACAGGACTCAATATCTGAGGGTCCTGTATAAACTTAATTTATACAGATAATAAGTTCTTGTGGCTCAATGGCCTGGTGCAACTCTTTCTATTGGACACCAACTTGAATACTTGCATGTCCTTAACCTACCCCAACTGGGGAAAGAGGACCAACAGTTTAATGTGGAACCCAAACCATGTGTTGTTTCTGGCAACTCCTCACTGTTGACAGCTGGGTTATAATAAATACTGAAACGTCCATGGTTCGACAGATTTGATCCCGCAACATGTCTATTTCCAGGTGTGCACTATTCTGCTAGACCACTAAGTCCTAAGTATATACATAGTTAATCTATATGTGCTGATGAGTGTGTTTCTGAGTATCAGGAATGTGACATATGTGGCCATACCTTATGACTGCATTGACTCAGATGCTTAAATTATTTACACCATCAAGAGGGCACAGACTTCAGTATATGACATAAGTTTCAACTGATACCTGTTTCTGAGAAAGTGGTGTTAACAGGCAGACAGACAGACAAACTGAAGGACAACAAAGTGATCTTCCAAGTGTTCAATTTTTATTGATTGCAGTGTGGAACCCTAAAAATGATGATTACATGTATAAAATGATGCTACACCTGTTCTTGAAGTAGTTATTTTAGTAAACATTTTTGGTTTGGTATGCACAAATGAAAATGACATTTTCAGATTCCTGTTTCTTCACTGCACAGGCTGACATTTATGATAAATAAACTACCAGATGTAGCAGTACGAAACTGCAATTTGATTCCAATAATTACACGTCTTGTTTGTCAGTTTCAAACAATATTTTATTCAAAATAATCTCCACTGCTACTTACATGTCTCTCCCATCTCTCTGGCAGGCTATGAGTGCCACACAAAACAGTTCTTATGACAATTGGACAGAGCCAAGTCTGGAGAATAAGTCGCATGCCCTAGTATTTCCCAACAGAATGGCTTGATTGTTTCCCTGACTCGTTTTGCTATGTGTGATAGTGATACTGATCCAGGATAATGCCCTGTCTCACCTTTTTCCATATTATGGTCAGTTTTCACGTAATGCTCGATTTAAATCAATCTTTTGCTGTTTGTAATGACCAGTGTTAATGGTTTCACCAGGTTTTAGAAGTTTATAATAGATGACACCTTTCCAATTTCACGAAACACAGATCATTCTCTTCTTGCCGAAGTGATTTAGTCTCGCAGTGGATGTCAATGGTTTTACTAGATTCACCCACAATTTACGACACTTGGTATTTTCAAAATATATCCATTTTTCATCACCTGTCACTATTTGATGGAGAAACCAGTTTCTTTTGTATCTGGCGAGCAGCATTTCACAAGTGGTCTTTCGATTGATTTGCTGTCTTTCACTTAGTTAATGCAGAACCCATTTTCCCACAGCTTTCAACCAAAGAGAAGTGACTTTTTGCATCACATTCAATTGTTCTGCGAGTTACTGTTGCATTTTAGTATCATCTTCATCTAATAAGGCCTGCAATTTGTTGTCTTCGAACTTCTTAGTGGTTTCCCCACACTCGTCGTTTCTAATGTCAATATCATCACTTTTGAATTTTCTGAACCACTCAAAACACTGTTTTCCCCAGACCATGTTATCCATAAGCTTCAACAAGCATTCAATGAGATTCTACAGCAGTTTTCTTCAAATGATAACAGAAACCCAATGCTGTCTGCATATCATATATCACAGACACAAAACTCTACATGTTTATGGGCTTGAAACAGATACCAATGTATGAAACTTGGATTACTGTATGTTGACATTCGTCGTAAGCCATTACAGGAAGCAGATGGTGCTGCAGATGCGGTCTCTCACAGGCCCTACACTGAATGGCTAGCACCATCTATAGGGAAATTCCGGTTTCACACTTCCACACCTGGTATAAAGTCACAAAATTATATTATTTCTCATCATCATACAGTCACACTTCACAGCTCTGGGTGCCCCCACGGTCCGGTGGAGGTCCTAGGTTTGATTCCTGGTAAACTTTACAGACTTTCCCGTGGCAGCAAGGCCTGGAACAGTGTCCACACATGCTTATGAGACCAAGTGACAAATTTCTGAATAAAACACCAGAAGAACTGACATGCAAGTTGCTGAACTAGCATCAAATCTAAAGCCTTGCACTAGGCCGGGAGTAGGAAACAAAATGTGGTTGCTAGATACTTTACATTTGGTGCTCTAAGGGCCATATGATGCTGCATAATAAATGCAGCCAATGTATTAAATTATTTTTAAAGCTGGAAGAACAGCCAATCTTCACTCCAATATGAAATAAATATGTTTTAAATAGTAACAGCACGCCAGTCTGTATTGAGCTTAAAGTTTTCTTCCTATTTTATATTTAATTTGCTGAATTTCATTTTGTCATCAACTCACTCAGAATCTAATTCTACACTGCATTAACAGGTACTTTCATACCACTTAGGAGTTGACTGAAAACAGACTAGTGCACGTCCAGCAGCTCTTATCTACAGCTAACCAACCCTGATATTTCTTAACACAACTGCTATTCAGAAAGTGAGATTTAATCAGTCATGAAATGTAAACCACAGTGAAAATCAAAACTTATTTATTTGCAATGGTTTGCCACACCTTCCAGCTACTTCTCTACATAGCTGACTTCAACATCCATTGTAGCACTGTACCAGCTTTCTAATACCCTCCTCATAGAAGGCAGATGCATGTGCCTTCCACCACTTCTCTATGCTGGTCTGCAGTGAGTTGTCTGTGCCAAAACGTTGCCTCCTTTGAGCAGAGAGAAACATCAGAGGGCACCAAGTCTGGGCTGTTTGGAGGGTGACAAGCAAATTTTGTATTAAATCAGCCAAAACCCTGCAGTGGGCACCTGTACTTGGCAGGAGACACTATTCTTCTAGTATCATTATGTGCTCACTGTGTGTTCAGAATCGGAAAGAGTGACACTGTGTGATCCACAGGCATTGTAGGGACAACACCCACCACATCTGCGCAAAGCTTCATCAGATTTTTCACTGTCGTTTCCAGTTTATGACCTATTCGACCTTACTTTCCAAATAGCCCTTTTATGTTTAAGATATCAAAACAAGGTCTTTGGAAAATGTTGATACACAAAGAGTAAGGCATTTCACTATTTGCTAACTTTTTTTAAAAGTCTAGTGCGATCCCTCAAGGATTGACTCTAGAGCACAAATGAAACAAAATGTGCATGTCCATGCAGCACTTCATGTGTTTCAATAAAACAGTTAAATTCCTAATGCAGACCATTACCATGGATAAGGTGTGGATTCCTCAGTACCAACCTCAGTCAAAGCAACCTTCTACATAATAAAGACATAAATGCTCCAAAAATGAAGAAGCTAATGATTGTATGGGCACAGGAGATTATAATGACTGCATTGAAATACGTAAATAATGATATCAGTTTCTCTCCATAGTTATCAGCATAGATGGCTGTCATGCAGAGGATTTGCATGTGATTCCCTGTTCTGTCAAGCATTTTTCCTTGCTTGGAGGACTGGTATGGTGTGCACTCAGTTCGTGGTGCTAAATGAGGAGCTACTTTAACAAGTAGTGGTGACTCCACGGTCCAGAAAGTATGCAAAATCGCCAGGAGAGCAGTGTGCTGACCATATTCCCCTCCATGCACTTCTTTAACTTTGTAGAAAAATGATTATTATATTTCTCAGTAGTATCTTTGTAATTTTAAAGTTAGTGAAGCATAATTCAAAATTTCTTCCTTCATTGATGTTATAGCCTTTATTATGTATCCTTCATGGCTTTCTCAAAAGTTTCTTGTGAATCTACATGGCCCCTAACATTACAGTAACACAGAAATAATTACTGCCTGAAATGATGTAAAAAAACACTATTGCCAAAAGAGTTTTACATTAAGTAACTAACTTACCTATATCAGCTCCACGTGAAAGCAGCAGTTCAACAAGTTCCTCATGACCACCAGCACAGGCTAGCGTTAGTGCTGTATCATGGTTACTATCAGTCTCTGAATCAACATCCATACAGGAGAAAGGAGCTTGGGGGCACTGAGGTGTGCCCCCAGAAGCTGTTCTTGACCCCATAGCTGTTGAAGCTGCAGCTACTCCCGAAACACATGCACCATTACACTCTTGCGCCACAACCTCACCTGAAACAATGTAAATTAAGTTGTATCACTTTGAGAAACTTTTCATATTGGTAGCACTAACATTAAAAATAACAAAACAATTTGTAATGGCCTTTAAATTGTTTAGCCTATGCCCTAATATTGCTAGTAGTGTGATGAGGGGTATCTAGAAATGAAAAGACATTTGAAATGACTGTACTCAGGCAAACTAAGATGTTTCTCATTTTCAGAAGCAAAACTGATTGCTGTAGTACTGCAGAATTTCCTTTGGTGTGACAGTTTTGGGAAAAGTAATGCCTTCATGCTTTTTACGTACAGCGCTATTCTAAAACAAGGAACAGATTTCAAACTACAAAATATAGACATACAATTCCAATGTTCATGGAAAGAGGAAAGTATAAATTTTTATGTATTCAATATGAGTACCATGTATTACACGACTAATATCAAAACAGTGTCATTTCCTGTCACATACAAAACAGTGGTCTCTTTTTATCAAATTCACAGCTTCAACAATGCAATGTCGCAGACTTTCAAGAGTGTCAGGCAGAGGGTGGACAAAAGTGCCATCTTTTATGAAAGTCCAGAGGTAAAAAGTCACAATGTGTAAGGTCTGGAGACCTGGGATACCACTGGCGGTAAGTATGACCGACAATATTCCAGAACGTTGGATTGAAAGAGGGGGAGTAGAAGAGGAACTTCTTCATGGGTGGCCACCCAGGTCTCCAGACCTCACACCTTGTGACTTATCTGTGAGGTTACATAAAAGATGGCGATTTTATCCCCACTATGCCTGACACCCTTTAACGTCTGCGACATCGCACTGTTGAAGCTGTGAATTCGATAATGAAACCATTGCTTAATGTGTCACAAGAAATGAAGCCATCGTCTTGATATTAGTCAAGTAAGACAAGGTGCTTACATTGAATGTGTAAAAATTTGAACTTTTCTCTTTCCAGGAACACTGTGTTTCTATATTATGTTCTTTTGAAACAATAAATATTGAAATCTGTTCCTTCTTTTTGAATAGCCCTGTATTATCTCTGAGATAAAGATAACAAATAGGAATAGGTAATTTTGAATTAACTACTATATTCCACCGAGCTTTCAAAATTCTTCAACAGAGAGTGGAAGCAATTTAGCAGCATTTAAAGATTGTGCTGGTTACTGGGAATTATCTATTCTGCTTTATCAAGTGGTCAGTAAATTCCAATACAGTGTAAGGAAACAGAACACAACACTAAACTATTTTAGATGCACTGAAAATCAACCTCTTCTCTATTTCCCAATAGTTATGGGAACTTTTTAAAATGAGCCTTCAATGTTTTATGGTCAAAGTTCAAATATAAAAGAATGGAATATTGTACACCAATCAGCACAGATCACTACTAGTTTTGCTACACACACAACACAACTTTAACAAGGCAGACAGCAAGGTGAAAACATGCCCAAACGTAAAATGTATTTACCCATGACATATATAACACCAATGTATTTTATTAACTGAAAAAGAAAACTGTCGTTCTAGGCAGAGGTGCAATGACTGCTGTTTGTACCTTGCTGTATCAATTCATCACGAAAGTTCAATTTGACACAGTATTCTACAATTCACACATGCCAGTCAAGTATTTGGCACCTTTTAAATAAAATCATGGTGGCACAGACATTTTCCTGGTTTTTTTCTTTGTTATCTTCAAAGTATAGCTCTGTGAAAACTTCATCACATTCTGCTATTCAGAGTGGCATCAGAAACCCTATTCTGAATTTCTGCTGGAGGGTGGTAAACTTGTTCAAATCAGCTGTAGAGCTTAATGGCCTGTTATGAACCCTATTCACAAGTTACGAGTAAAAATCTGTGTGTAGACTTCAGTGGAGGGAAAAGAAGAAACATTGTGCTTGGTGCCTACCAAATTTTCAAGAGACTACGGAAGTCAGGTAGTTAACACCAGCAGAAAAATCCATTTATGCAGTGGGTCTGGAAAGGCATGGCATGATAATACATTACACTGATTTTAATAATGAAATGATTTTAACATGGGAATAATGCAAACCTGACAAACTATGTCATTGGACAATGCTGCCTGGCACATGTATGCACAATGAATTACCATGCAAACACTTGAAATAATATTGATACCCATAACTGGCAGATAGCACAAGGCAATAAAAATAGTTTCTTATTTTGAACAACTTATTATGGCTGCAAAACAACATCAAAAAAATTTTTTTGGAAAATATTGGGTGAAACAGTAACCTCTTCATATTAATGTACTCTTGTGTGATTCAGGAGGTATGTTACAGCCAAAAACACTTATTGCCTATCTGTTGAATTACAAATATATCTAAAAACAAAGATGATGTGACTTACCAAATGAAAGCACTGGCAGGTCGACAGACACACAAACAAACACAAACATACACACAAAATTCAAGCTTTCGCAACAGACTGTTAAATTACAAAGATATTTCAGCTTTGATTATGTCGGCATTTAAGCATTCAAATGCTTTGCATGTTACGTTTTAATCTCAATTCAAAGCAGAAAACAAAGGTCTTCTATTCCCCACAAGTAACATTGATAAATGTGTCAGCAAAGGCAGGGTACGTCTTGTGGGTATAGTTCTTCATGTTGGTATATTTTTAGGAGCAGAAAGGAAAGAGAAGACAAAATGAATGGGAGCAGTGAAAGGGCACAGCATTTGCAGATTTGTGGAGGAACAAGAAACTTATTTATTCCATTTTATTTCTTTCTCTGTTCTGAAAAACTAAAGATATCCATAAACTCACTATCTGAGGAGTCATTTAGAGCAATGACAATAAAAGTCTCTTTCTTGCAGATCTTCAGCACAGCGTACCATTTAATCCTGTCTTCCACTGTAACTCACTAAGTGCTTCCTCAAGTAAATTCTACACCTCTTTAAATCTGAAAGTACAATTACTGGATCCAACTTGCCTGTAAATCTACTACTGTGTTGTATTTTAGATAGCATTATCCACGATTATCACACACCACTATTCTAAAGTACACTACAGATCTATAAACCTGTGTTTAAATGTATTCTTATTAATCTCCTCATGACAATCACTGGAATTTCAGGATGTAAATATTAGCTTTGCACTTTTGATAAAAACACAGTAAGATGATACTGCACGACAGACAGTAGGTCAGTTACCCAGCTGGCACTTTCGAATTGCCGTTACCCTTCAAAATCTGCGGATGTGTTTCCTGGCGAGACTGTGATTGAACCATGTCTCATGAAGATAAATAACAAATAAGATGACAATTTTTTTCTGATGATGTGCATTTTTCTCAGAAAAGTTGCCCTAGGTGCCACATATGTGATCTCTTCATCAGAATGTGTCTGCCATCTTTGCATTTTCTGTACCTGAATCGAAGATTTAAGAATTAATCCACTTGAATGGCAACCCCCAGTGAAAACAATCTTGTCATGTAAAAGACCCGCCATCTTGTGTGTTGTGGGATGCACACCACAAACATAAAATCCCAACAGAATATGATGAATAAGGTCTTTCTGGGAATCTTCCAAATCAGTGAAACACCAGGGGCCTTTGCTATTTTAGTCTGTGGTGCTGATAAAGTTTCAGATATTTTATTTAAAATCGCAAGAAATTCATATACCTTGAATATGACTTCCTTTATTTGGCTCTGTGTGTCATGAAACTTCAAACAAAAATAGCAATACTATGCAATGAAAAATCTCCAGAAGCGCACTACATTTCCATAGCGTGA
Organism: Schistocerca piceifrons; assembly: GCF_021461385.2. Lineage (NCBI taxonomy): Eukaryota > Metazoa > Arthropoda > Insecta > Orthoptera > Acrididae > Schistocerca > Schistocerca piceifrons. The sequence continues at coordinate 766,173,187 of NC_060138.1, read as the reverse complement.
AAACACAAGCAAATGATGGGTAGCAACAAAGTTGCAAAGCGATTCCAGCAGCAAAATGAATGAAATGTGGTGTTAACCTAGTTAACAATGTATCTCTGGTAATCTTCTCATTTTATGATGTTCCCTGGTTAGTATCTGTGACAGCAGTGACATTGTGGCAACTGTGTGTGATCGAGAGTTATGTACCACGCAAAGCGTTATGTACCACGCAGAGTGGACCAAAAACCTCTCGCTGGCACATATAAATGAAGGGATGTAAACTGCCACTTTCACTGCTCCCTAGTATAGTAGCATTCTCCAACATAACTTTGTACGTACCTACACAGCGTTCGGAATCTTATCAGACCAGCAGACATACCAGAAAACTATACAAGTAAAAATACAAGCAGGGGTATTAAGTGGGTCATAATTATGGCCAAAATATGCTTGAATAAGATAAGGAATGATGTGATACACAATGAAGTCGATGCATAACAGTCAGTTTAAGAGATCTGTACAGAAGGTATAGAGTTGCATTTTATGAAAGTGGCTCTACAAAGAGCAACTACTGTATACTGTATAAGAGCAACTACTGTATTAACATGGCTTTATCAGTCACTTCAAATTTTGTATGTTCACATCTAGCTGTAGCCTTAAAGTAATGTTTACAAAGGCAACATGAATGTCAACTTTCTTGACCCCTGGGCTCCTAAGTTCTGAATCAATGGAAGTTGTTAAAAGTCTAAACTATCCATACTGTTCTATTTTGTCTCCTGCAACTACAACTAGCAGCCTAACAAATAACTACATTGTGTTTAGTGGTGTAAGTGGAAGCACAGGTTTTTTTGTCACTGTTTCACAACAATGTTATTGAAGGGCTAAATTCATTCAACAGAAGAGCAATTATCAATGAAGATATGGTTCATCACTGAACACATGCACCTTTCAGATTTCAGTGATGCATGTGTGTACACAATATGATTCTCTCTCTCTCTCTCTCTCTCTCTCTCTCTCTCTCTCTCTCTCATTATTACTCCTCCTCCTCCTCCTCCTCCTGATACATATACAATCCCTTACCAGATGCTTGCAACCATCTGGCTGACACATTCTCACCTTATTCATTGCTGTATGTTTCAGGTGTCCAGCTGTTTATAAGCCAGTTCACTTTGATGATACTTTGTAGCCACACTACCTTGGCATGTCTTTCCCTCTCAACCATCTAGCTTCCTTTTGAAATCAGCTGCATTAATTGGTACTTTTAAGTTTCTCATTGACTAACCACAGTTTTCTTCTTTCAACTGTAATAAAAGTTCTCAGTCTTTGTATAATCACAATAGAATTCATTTCTGACTCATGCCATCTGTAGGTCTGTATTATTTCAAATCCCTGTATATACTCCATGGTGGATGCATTTCTCAGTATTTTCATTGCTAGTGTAGCTCTCCCATTTTTATTTTGCAATTTATGGACCTGCTAGTTGTTTTTTTACATCACCCTTATTGTATATTCTGTCTTGCACAAAGATATGACCAAAGATATGAGAAAGAACTGAACTGTAAGATGGAAGTGATGGTGGGATCATGGTTGTGAGAAAAACATATCTAAAAACAAAGATGATGTAACTTACCAAACGAAAGCATTGGTATGTTGACACACACACACACACACACACACACACACACACAAAATATTCAAGCTTTCGCAACCCACGGTTGCTCCCGGGATTGGAATGACTCCTTACCCTCTCCCTTAAAACCCACATCCTTTCGTCTTTCCCTCTCCTTCACTCTTTCCTGATGAAGCAACCGCAGGTTGCGAAAGCTTGTGTGTGTGTGTGTGTGTGTTTGTGTGTGTGTGTGTGTGTGAGAGAGAGAGAGAGAGAGAGAGAGAGAGAGTTTTTTTATTGTGTCTAGGTAGTGGTAACTTAATCTATTACAGCAAAGATAACTATGAACATCTTTTAAAATTTAAATAGCGAAATGCTAAGACATACCATTTTCAACAAGATGTCAATGTGACACTTATATTCTTACCTTTCTCAAACCATTCTAGACTGGAGTTTATATTCTGCGAACTAAATGCTGGAGCAGCTGCAGTTCCTTGCTGATTTGGTGGCTGGCGTAATGTGAGGGGATATCTTAACTTCTTGCCTTTCCCTGTTGTTGTCTGAGGGGGAGCAGCAGCAACGGCAGTAGCAGGAGCAGTTGTGGATACAGGCACAGAAATTGATGCAACGCTTGCTTTTTTGTCATTTGTAGCCTGCGTCTGTGTTGCAACTTGGACCTGCACTGCAGAGCACTGCTGCTGCAACACATATGGCTGTGAATGGTGTTGCTGTTGCTGCTGTGGTGGTGGAGGTTGCTGCTGTTGTTGGGGTGATGGTATTTGCTGCTGCTGTTGCTGCTGCTGTTGCTGCTGCTGCGTTTGTGGTTGATGGTGATGGTGGTGGTGATGGTGGTGCTGCTGCTGCTGTTGTAGCTGCTGAGATGCCTGTGCCTGTTGTTGAGCTTGAGTTTGCAATTGGCCCGAACTCACAGAAACTTCTGACCCAGATTCTGGTGGAGGCAGTGCTTGTCCTGGAAATGCTACAATCCAACATACAACAAATTTAGTACCAATTTACAAAGTAATAAATTATTTATCTATGGTGTATGAAAATATAACATTGAGACTGTGCAGTAAGAAGTGCATAAATAATGCAAAACAACAATAATAATTTTAAAAAAGTGTATTATTCTTCTTCTTCAATCTAAATACTTGTTACATGGAACTCTCCAAGCCAGTCTTATTGTATGAAAGCCTCTTTATCTCTGTGTTAATCTTTCATCCCACATCCAGTTCCAAGTTTACAATTTTTGCACTCTATTCCAAAGTTTCTTTCATTATGTCAGTGAGAGTCCTAGTAACCTATCTAATATAAAGTTCTGATCTCCTCAATTTGGATTCACAGCCATGCCTCAGGGTCTACTATGTCCTACCTAGTACTGAGGCAATGTCTAATCAAGAAGAAATTGTATGCTGTTTGCTATAGCAGCAGAGCACTATCCTGTTGGAATATGAAATCTCTTAATCTTCCTGCAACTGTGAATATAGCATAACCTGTAACATTTTGAAAGAGCTCATTCTAATTACTGTGATGTACTAAAAAGAGACTGGGCTATTAAACTTTTCATAAGAAATAGTATCAGCACAAAACATGCTCACTTTAAACCACATTTACACTGAGTTTACAATCACTTATCTGTTCGCAACACTGTTCCACCAAGACTGGAAATTATGACTAAAATGTCCACTGTTCGTGTCCCCGCCTACACTAGCGACACTTATTTCTACATACGTACTTGTATTGTGCACTAAGCTGAACTGGCAACAAACATTTCTCACTGTGCATTCACATCGAGACCTATGCAATGAAAAGGGAAGAGGATGAATTAATAATACGTGGTGCTATATTAATAATATTCAACAAAATAAGCAGACTAAGATTGATTTAGTTGCCATCGGTGGACAAAAATATACTACAGAAGGCTTGATGGTAATGACGTACTGTGACAGCTGAATTTAGAGGATGGGTCCTATTTTCCTAACTTCACTCGGATGTTGCCGTCTGATTCTGAAATTCTGACTAATTTTAGAGGACCAGTTGTTTGACAGAAAAACACGAATTTCAGAAAAGCATTTCATATGAAGCAAATACTTGCTGTTAATTTTTTGGCAAAGAAAGATGCCTGTCAAAGCCTTGCATGTTTATTCCACATTTCAAAGCCAGCTACATCTCAAATAGTTCCAGCAGTTTGTGAAGCTTCGACTGAAGACCTGAAGAATTCAGTTACATTAACAAAACTGAAAAATCAGATTTATTTTTATACATAGATTAAAATTATTTTGTATCACCGCTAATGCCAACAAGCACAACTCTAATGTCACTTGCAGGTTGAACAAATGTGACTGGGGAGTCTGCTGCTGTTGATCCTAGTGCCACATGGAAGTCCACTACCAGCTTCTCATTTCTATTCCTCTTCACCTCTGGCTCAAAGAGAGAGAGTCAAATTGTTATTGTAACCGTCCTTTTGTACAGCAGTAGCTCGCCAAATTTTCTCATGATGAATTTCCGGAAGTTACTTGTTGTTGTTGTTGTTGCTGCTGCTGCTGCTGCTGCTGCTGCTGCTGTTGTTGTTGCAGAACATTTTGTAACAATACTGTAGCCTGGTTTAAAGGGATGCTTCTTCCAACCCCCTCTTCACTCTTTTTGTGGAGGTGGTGTCCTTGCTGGCTCTTCTGAACCCACATATTCCCCATAATCAGATGGCAGCACTTGTGGACCTGAAGCTACATTTATTTGTTTCAGATGCCCGCAAGAGAAGATGAATGGCATGAGAAAGAAAAGCATGTTCAGCCAGGTATTCCCCCACTGTGTGTGAGTAATTGATGGGAAGCATATTGTCCTATAGTGCCCTGTTACTAGAGGAAGCAAATTTTACAGTAGAGTAATTTTTAGGATTGTGCTGTTTGCTGTTGTTGATGCCTTTTTCAACTTTTTATATGCTTATGCTGGCAGCCAAGGAAGGATTCCATATGCAGACGTTTTTAACAGTAGAGTAACGGAGTTTATGACAGTCCTAAAACAGCGGAAACAGGTGTTTGATTACACATAAAATATCTTCATAACTGACAAAAACAAGGACTTTATTATAGTGATGTTAATCCCTATCCCTTTTGTGAGTTATAACAATAATTATTTGTCATGGTAATTAACACGTTACATGTTTCAACAATAAAATATCTTACCGATCTATCATCGCTTGCACTAATGAGTTTCAGATATTAACTATTTTTACAACTTTCTAGACACATTTATTATATTCACACGTTTTACACATAGTGCCTTGTACTTTTTACTCAAGTCACTGGTATCTGCTAGATGCTCTTTGCATGGGTGATTTCTCTATCACATGCACGTTTTCTGCATGTTGGTTTTACAGAGGCTAATTCAGCACTTCCACCACTTTCCAGATGATTTTGGTCTCTTATACTCTCCTGTCTGTTCTTCTTCCTGCTCTTTTGTTCCCAAGAATTCATGCGTCAGCTGAAACATTAACTACTTTCATTTCATTTTCTTGCTACTATTGTGTTGATGACCTATGCGTTTGTTGTCACCATGCCCAAGGTGGTGATGACACGCATCACCTATCTCCTACATACAATCTCTGAGGTACAGGGTGGTGAAAATAAAAGATGCCCCTTGTCTTATGAACAACATACAGATAATTCACCCACTCATTAAATACAGAGTAGAGAGCGGTAAATTACTATTGTGAAAAGCAATGTACAGGATGTATATGCAGACAAGGGGGGTAAAAAAATTCCCGGATTTCCCGGTTAAAAATACATTTTCTCCCGGGTGAAAATACATTTTCTCTCGGGTGAAAATACATTTTTACCGTGCTACGTGATAGTATACTTTCCCTCGAAACTGTAAAAGTTATCAATCCTTTGAATGGCTATGGCTTTATACACCGGCATAGTATTTCTCGCACTTCAGTAAACGAAACTCAGCGGGGGAAAAAAAAACACCTTTTGGAGAGATCTTTGATGTGCAGCAGCATGTACGCTGCACATTTTCGTATTATGGAAGAATAAATGCGAATTCCACAAAACGCCGCATGTTACTTTTCGAGGCATTGAAACTGACATTGCGATGCGCTTTTGCAAACCAGTCACAGCTCATGTTACGTGATCTCGCCAGCCGATGACAGCAGATGTTCAGAATATAGGACACTTGATGTACTCAGCCAACAGCAACGTCGCTGTTAAGTAGCATGAACACACAAATAGGAAAAGTTAATTGTTTAAATTAATATACATAGTGGTGCTACACGAAAAGCAAAGCTTTCACATATAATATTGGTCTCTAAGGTTTGTGGGGACATAGAACCACTGGCTCACATCTGAATAATATCGCTACCCTACTGCAGCGAGAACAGTTGTATCTTTGCCGGATCAGTTCTCTGTAGTACATGCTCTATGCTGCACGCATTGTGTATACGCTGCATCACAGTAAGTGATGGAAGTGCGAGTTATTATTGTCATAATTATCACACCTGCTCTCCACTAACTATACATTAATAAGCTGCAAGAGAAGCTAAGCTTTCACATATAATGTTGATCTTTCTTGCGCGTGTTACACTTTAAGATACATCACACGAATGTGCCAGTAAAATGTTTGATAACGAAATAAATGTCTTATCTTCTGGGCCCAAAATTCTTATAAATGGCTCGTCCTCAAAGAGTTGATTTTTAAATGGGAGTCAAATGCTCTGCGATTTAAGAAATTCATCGTACAATCTCACACATAGTTCATCTTGCATAAAAGGAAATTTACTTTGAAAAAAATTCGACCTACCAATCGCAATATTTTCCCACGATCTGTCAGAAATAGGTTTGTTTCAGCAATTGCCAGAGAGCACCAGATAATAGGCGTCATTGCGCTTGCGCAGCTACGGCGACATAGGAAGCCCGTATGTTCGTACGTGTAAAACTTTAAAAGATCTTACATTATGTCATAAAAGGAACAAGACATCAAAGGATACTCCAAGATCATTGGAATTTCATGAACCATACTAAAATGCATAATTCGTCTTAGTGCACATTCGCATGTCCAGATTCACAATGAAGTAGGCCATGACCTGATATTAAGCTTTTCAGAGTGGTTTTTGGGATGTAAATTTTCTTTGAGTACCAGTACTGTATTATCTCATGTTTGGTTCTTTATTACAGCATAATGCTATACGTGCTAGAAGATGAAAATTTGCACGTGGAATGCAATGAACAGTTGAAACTAGCCAATAGCATGGAATTAAAACACTTCATTACAAAAAATTGACTGCATCACAGTAAAGATTAATGAAAGTCAAATTTCTTTAGCAAACCGACGAAAATAATTTCAATGTTAAGCAAGGCGATTAATGCTTGACGGTCAGGAAAGTGGAAATAAAATAAGATCTGAAACTTCTGTAATTATGTGAATGTATTTTAATTCACTTGATAGCTCCCGGACACAGAAATCCATTTTGTTTTCATATGACGTGAGAGCAGTAAAGGAAGAGGAAACAGCAAAATCACTAAATATAAACACAGGTCACGTAGAGACTATCCACCTTCCCACTACAACTCTCACTGCTCTGTGCATCTGCCCCAGATCTACGACATTTCCGACACCCCCTCCCGTAAGTGTTTGAGATAGGACACCAAAAATTTTAAAATCGACTTTTCAAAAATATTCATTTTGTAGCACAAATCTTTCCAAACAGTCTGATACATAAAACATACATATTCGAGAAAATGGCAGACCTATTATTTGGTCTTAAGTGTCCCAAGTGGCAGTGCCACACCTCTTCACACACCATTTTTCTGTCACACATCACTGTATTTCACTCTATGGATTCAAACACGTATATTTTGTAACGGATGCCATCAAATTATATTCATGACAGTAGAAACTAAAATTTCCTGTGGAGCCTCTCCTGCCCCCAGTCGGCCGGTTTGACATCCTGTCTATTAGCTAAAAACTTGCTGTTTTGTGTGACATAAAATTAAATATAGGGTACATAAAACCATTTCTTTTATCTCTGATCTTACTACAGCTTTACACAGCAAGCTTTCCTTTCTGCGAAAGTATCTATTACCTCATCAAAGCTCATCAAACGTTTTGCTATATGAAAAATCGAAATGTCATTGTCTAATACTGAAAAAGCTATCAATGCAAATAGTACCCAAGATTGGTGTGATTTCTTGATCTGATTATGTTTATTTTGTCACTGTCTGCTAGATGAAACGAAATAGGCGTATCTAATATTGCAGCACTTTTAACACACACCAAATAAACGAGACTGTTTTGTCACAAATGGTCATTTCTATAGCACGACAGAATATAATTCACGAAGCACCAACATCACATGCCTATTAGGCCTTCTAAAAGCAAAAAGCTTTGTGTTAGGAAATAGTTTCACACTTCATTCATACGTTCCAGCTTCAAGCACGAGATCAAAAAGTAGTAGTATGAAATTTGTGAATAAATTTGGAATCTTCAAATTCTTCCATAATTTGTGTGATGTCAGCCTTTCTTCTCCTTCCTCGTTCTAACAATCAATCTTGTCATCACTGGTTCTGTACTATTCCTGTCAGTGTCAAGACTAATTCTCTGGTTAACTTCACTAACCCTGCCAGAATCACAACTTCACTAACCCTGCCACAATCACCAGTTTAGTTATCCCGCATTTATTCTCCAGTTGGGCATTATTAAGTGTTCGTATAACGCCCCTTCTGCGCTACTGCCAGAATTGAACTTACGTGGTGGCTGCTAGTCGGGGTCTGTACTTTTGGCACTTACAAGCGTAGTGATCTGGCCAAAAGTTTTCTGTCAAAATTTGATTTTCTTGTATACACAGAGAAGGTAATACATAATCTGTTATTCCTTTTCATCGTTTACTTCCATTCTGGTAGTCTGAATCTATGTATTTCGCTAGTAATTATAACAAAGCTCATCATTTGCAAACCCAGTCAACCACATAGCAGATTGGCATTCATCTGTTCGGCTTCATTCCGCTCAGCTCATATAGCCCTGTCCCCTTTTGTATGCAGGAAAGTTAATTTCTAGATGCGACTGGGATTCCTCTGGCAGAGACACCATGTACACTAAGCACACATTCAAAAATCAATTTATGATTCGTTCAGATATAAACTTAGAATGTATTCAAAAATATCAAATAGGATGTGTTTCAAAATCCTATGAACTGTCAATAGACCAACGTGCGCTGAATGCTAGGCTTTGTGAGGTAAGATTTTTTTCCTCACGAATATGAATTTGGCGACCCCACCCTGAAAATGCCGCCCAGGGCAGATACCATGGTTTGCCCCCCCTGGCCCAGAGGCCCAGGACTGCTGTGCACATAGGCATCTGGCAGCTTGGGTGCGCCAGTAAAATTTTTCTGGTTATCATCTGGCTGCTTACTGCTACTACTGCTTATATAGCTTACAGCCACATTTCTGTAGCCAGAAGTGGGAGAAGGTACTACTAATGCGTGACTCAACTGTGTATGCGCATGAGCCCGCTTGCAACTGATCGAACGAATCTAATGTAAACAGTTGTGATGTCACGCTCATCGGGGGCAATTTGTTGTTACGAATCATTGAATAGTCTTCTTAGAGCCTTTGACACATTTTGCTGTTGGCAGACACTTGTAAGAGTACTGCATTTTGTTGATGTTGTATGTGGCACATTTCATTTGCAACAAAAGTTTTATTTTGTTCTTTCTCTCGTTCATGTTTTATTGTTGCAGTGTTATTCTGCAGCAGCGGGATACAGCAATATCCTATGTTAGAGTATCGGTTCTTACCAGACAAAATTACAAAAATTCAACTGAAAACTAAAACAATGAAAAATTCCCAGAATTCTAAAAAATTCTCAGGTTTTTCCCAATTTTCTCCCAAATAAAATATTCCCGGGTTTTTCTTGGATTTCCCAGTTGTCCTGGGTCGTATACACCCTGAATGTACTGAGCATTCAGCAGGTCAATAGTTCACAGGATGTGCTGAAAATTTTCCACCATAAACTTCGATACCCAATTCAGCATGTCTCATTATGTTTCTATGAACTTTTACCAATTCATTTGGTGTGATTTCCGTAATTGCGCTGCAAATGTTTGTTTTTAATTCGAATTGTATGTGGGTTGTTACAGTATATTTTACCCTTTAAATTACCCAACAAATAAAACTCACAGGTAGAAAGATCAGGCGATCTGGCAGGCCATAAACCTGAAGAAACTTTACATTCTTCTCTGAAAGCTTCATGAACGTATGACACAAAAAATGAAGTATGCGCCATAGCACCATCCTGTTGCAAAAATGCATACTCTTTCTTCCTCTGTTCACTGTACTATGAATGGTTGCAATAACTATGATACATACACTTGAGAGTTCGCGATGCTATTGAAGAGCATGTGGTCTACAATCCGTTGGCTTGAAACTTTAAACTGCACACCAAATGCCAGCTTTCATATCATGCAGAGGCACTTCAAAGCATTCCCCGAGATTGTCTGTTGACCAATAGCGTGTATTTTGAGAGTTCACGTACCCACCAAGGTGAAACCATGCTTCATTTGAGTTGAAGTAAAGATTTGGATCCAGATAACCATCAGGAGATGCGTGAGTAACCATTCACAATAGTGTTGTCCTTGTGCTTAATCTGCAGGTTGTAATGCTTGCATCACTCTTACTTTATACGCCCTCATATGTAACAGCTTCAGCATATTCTGGCATGATGATCATTTGATGTTTAGTTGGGAGGATAGGTGTCTAGCTGATTTACTTGGACTTCATACCATAGTCTCATGAACACTTTCAATATTTTCCAGCAAACAAACTTGCTTTACACAGTTACATTCGGCATTGGCTCTAAATTTAGTGATCACTTTCTCTGCACAATACTTTTTGCCAGAGAAGCCGTCTCTGGATATTTTATTGGGAACCTTTCATTTAATGTTTTAAATGATTTACATCCAAAAATATTTAAACAGTAAACATTGTTTGTTCAACTGAAAAATGCATTCTGCAGAACTGTATTCATAACACGTACAACTGAAAACACAGCACAGATCACTAAACCACCACTTGACATTATATGACTCCTCTCAAGTGCCACCTTAGCATTAGGAAACAACAACAACAACAACAACAAACTGATAGTTTCAAATATCACATTCGGTGTAACACAGGGCCTTTTTTAACTTTGCCACCCCATATGTGAGTAAGTTCTCGTATCATACTCTTTCCTTGATTTACAAATGGCTCTGCAAGATGCAGAATGAAGTAGTCCCTACTTAACTTCCTCCGACTTTTTGTCTTCTTCTGAGATATGGGAAAGCCTTACTAACGTACTTTGTCTCATTGTTGGCGGAAATCCTGAATCTGAGATCATATTTACTACGCATGAGCTGAGTGGACCTGTATCTTGTTTTGTTCGGTAATAATTGCTCCAGTATGGTTATACTTTCTCCAAGGTAGTAAGAATGGATACTTTTTTCTGAGACTTTCACTGAATTTCCGGCCCAAGAGCTAATTTGCTGGATGACATGCGTTCAGCTCAGGCCGATTTTTCAACGAAAGGGAGAAACCAGAGAAGGTCCTGAAATCTATCCCTCAGCATGACATCGAGGATAAAACTAGGCTCCCAAGAATGAGACCCCAAAGTTCATTCACAGATATATCTTTTATACAAATGACACACTGAGTATGTGATTGCTATCAGTTTTTCCATTTTCCAGGTCCTTGAGAGACACGGTCCAATAATTCTTTGTAGTAATTTCCAAGCATTTGATTTTTCATATTATCTCACGAGACATGGATGGTATCGTTTGTCAAAAATAAGATGGAATTCACTGATGACAAAGTCATCTATTTATGGGCAAACTTACACATAGAGGCCTTCTAACTCCTTTAAAACTTTCACAACCAACTTCCTTGCATGAATTGGAAGATGAAAAATAGGGAATCTCCCACTTGGTTCCAACCTTGGGAACCATCTTCGTAGCAGCATTCCATTTGGCCTGCTGTGAATGATGAGCTGATCGATGTATACCAACATCTGAATCTTTATCTACTAATCCCTCCTCTTTTACAATGTCGTCTTCTTCCCTTGTCTCTGGTCCAAAATCCTCACCTACATCAGTGAAGTTAGTTTCTGATCCAACATCGGACTTGTCTACAAGATGTAACATTTCTTCAGCATAAAACCCACACTAATGAGACATGTTCAAAAATGTGCCGTGGACAAAGGATGTTACCTGAATGATCTGATATCAACTGTGACTGACAAAGTGCACATGCCCAGCTGCAACAATTTGCTGTTTCACTGATTCTTTATGTATATACACAAGACAAACTACAGCAGTGTCAAAGTGACCCCTTCCCCATTCTAGGTCTATCAAATCATCAATAATAATAATAATAATAATAATATGTAAATCCTAATACAGCACTGCAAAGAGGAGGAAAGGTTAGGAAAGGTCTTATGATTTCACAGAGGAAGTAAAACAATTGGGTACAACATTGAAGGAAAAAGTATGACAGGTGTCATTTTGGAATTTCGCTTATAGGTGAACTACTGATAGTGATAATAATAATAATAATAATAATAATAATAATAATAATAATAATAATAATCTGAACTTGCAACCTTGCTGTTTCCTTACTAAATTTCATCCAGAATTGCAAACTATCAAAACCAAACCACTTTGGTTTATAGAACGAATCTATAAAATTTCCATATTTCTTGTTTATCTTCAAATTTTCTTTTCTCACGACTCTACTACACTATGGAAGACGTCAGTCCCCCACCCGCCACCACTCACTGCTGTTGGTGCTTAGCAACACAGCAACTTTCTGTGACCTTTGTTTAATTTCATTGTTTCTGTAAATGGCACTTCATACATTCCACAGGCATTCCTCTAGCTCAAAGTGTGACAAGTCAGTATTCCTTGCTTCTTGTCCAGTTCATTTTCAAAACACTACACCCAATACAATGCAAGACAACATGCAACACAAGGTAGGACAGAGCATAAGTTGTTTCTCTAAAACCTTAGGGACACACGCTTTCTATCAATATACATTTATTTCTTGGACTGTCTCATGACAAAATTTACAAAGTTTTATAATTAGGTCATGGAACAAATACAACAACATAGCAAGAAACCAAGGCTTTATGCAAGAAACCAAGGCTTTCTAAGTATATTTTTAACATGTCCCTGTTTATTTGTGTGTGTGTGTGTGTGTGTGTGTGTGTGTGTGTGTGTGTGTGTGTGTGTGTGTGTGTGCGCGCGCGCGCGGTGGGTGGGGGGGTGGGGTGGGGGGGGTGAACCTTTATGTCTATTTCTTCTCACCGTCTTTTCTATATACGAGGGCTATTCAGGAAATAGGGAACATTTTGGCATTAAAAAAAAACTAAGTACAAGAAATACATTTTATTATATGCATCGGAAAGAGCGATTGATGTACTACTTTTCCACATAATCACCAAACACATTGAGCCACGTACCATAGCACTGGACAAGCTTTGAAAGACCTTCGTCATAAAATTCTGCCACCCGAGACTTCATCCAGAATCGTTTCATCAACTTTAGTGACAAAATCATCAGACACAATGCTCAGGCATCCACTCTTCTCTTCATCCTGAACATTGGTTAGGCCATTTTTAAACCGAACACACAATTTCCAGACGGAACATTCACTCATTACGTTGTTTCCACACACGTCGCACAGTTCACAATAAATTTCTATAGGTTTTAGGTTTTTTGCCAACAAAAACCATACCACAGACTGCACATCTGGCGGAGTTTCTGATTGCAGCAAACATTTCAAATTCGAATATCGAAAAAACCAGACGTGCAGAGACGTTCCCGCATGCCACAGATGGATGCCGACTGAGCTGCCGAGCACACACATACCAAAATATAAGTGATCAGCGCACGCCTAGTGGCGTCAACGGAAACGTTCCCTACTTTCCGAATAGCCCTCTTACTTTCTGAATTTCTCCGTGGTTTCAATGCTCAATGTTCAGATTAAATGACAGAAGGATAGGCTGCAAACTAGTCTCCCTTTCTTCTCAACTACTGCCACCTTTTCAAATCTTTCCACTCATAACGCCAGCCTGATTTCTGTACCACTTGTAGATAACCAGTCATACTTGGTATTTGTTACAATAATTAACAATAATTATCAAAAATTTATTTAGCAGTCTCACGTTCAAGTGAGCAGGCAACTGTGAAACCCAAATTAATTTGACTAATGTGCATGTATCTTGCAAATGCCTTGCAAAAGAATTAACTATCATGTTTTCCACCCTTTGAATTACACAAACTAAAGCAAATCTTACCTAGTTGTGGTGTCTGCAACAGCAGTTGTGACTGAAAGGCAGAACCTAATCTGGGATTTAGTATTTGCGTTGTCTGCAGAGGAGTTGCAGCTGACCCTGTGATCTGGATCCCACCAGTGACTTCGAGTGACTGGACACCACTTGTTGCCACGTGAAGACCAGTTGTGAGCTGATACTGTTGATACTGCAGGTGCAGCCCAGACCCATGCTGCACCTGCAATCCAATATAATTCACTATTTACACCACAATGAATAACCTAACACAGCCACTTTTAATTACATCCAGCTTTTAGGCTTCAATAGAAACACTGTGTGTGTGTGTGTGTGTGTGTGTGTGTGTGTGTGTGTGTCACAGACACACTTGCACGTGTGCACTATAGTACACTATACAAAATGTGAGAGTCTCTCAATATTAAATACATTAAATACACAAGAATTTAACGCAGCCGAGGTGTGAAACGTATGTTCCATGTATTCGCATAAAACTGAAGTCTCATTATTTTAAAAAAAATACTACTACTACTACTACTACTACTACTACAACAATATTTGGCAAACAATGCTGTGAAATAATACTGCCACCTCGTATGCTACATGTATATGCTTTTCTATATTCTGGATAATTCATCTTTATTATTTTTGATATGTGCTTATTTTTCACAATTTTTTATAAACTTCTATACCAGAAACTAATTCAAATTTCACATGTCACTACTTAGTTTTCATTGACAAACAGGATATTTGAGAGTCAGCAGCAAACTGACTCCTGGGTAATAAACTGGTGGCAGTTCCACTCAATGTAACAATGCAAGTAACTAGATTTACTTAAAGTAGAAGTAAATTTCAGTTTGTCTTTACAACAGTTTGTACTACTATTGTGTAATGGGATGTCAAATTTGTCTGTAAACAGACATATTTCATTTTTAACTTTTTCAACCTCAATGTTTTATTGAGCAATGGGAAGTCCAAGATGAAATAACAATATGGAAAGGATGGATTGCTACTCACCATAAGCGGCACGACTGAGTCACAATCTGACACAAAAATACTGCTAGGAATGTTGAGTTCTCATATTATTGTCCGCCTCCACAAACAGAAAACACACACATCCACAGAAGAACACATTTGGCCACTGTCATCTCCAGGCACTATGACCCTACTGTAACTGCATCAGAAATGAACAGGAATTTAGCTGGGGTATGTAAGCGAGTGTTGGAAGATGTATGCAGTGAAGATGGTGATGAATAGCAGGATAGGTATGAGGGAAGATACTAGTGCTGGCCGTGAGAGTGTAGCGATGAGGTGGCACAGGTCTGCAGGTTGGTAGGTGCAGCATCTTAAGGATGTGGTGAAGGTGAGGGAGGAGCGCAAAGGGTAGAAGAGAAGTAGAGAATGAGAAAGGATTATAGAAATTCCAGGGACCCAAATATTTTTCCTTAAATAGAGGTCTTGCCAGAGTACATGGCATGAGTGACACGAATCATAAATGTAGCATTTATAGGTAATTTCACTAAGAGCTATTAAAACTCGCAATATCCCATCCAAGAAACTTATATGCAGCAAATATTATACGAGGTCTGTTCACAAAATCCTGGAACTTTGTCCACAAAATTTTTCTACACCTGGATTTTACTTATTGCCTCCTTTGAAATACTCTCACTGACAATTGAAACACCACTCCTGACGGCATTTCCACTTCCAGAAGAAGTCTCGGTATGCTTCTTGCTGGATCACATGAAGCACTGTCTGCGAATTTTCTTTTATCTCACCTAATGCTGTCCTTGTCCTTCAACAGGGTTTTCAACTATGGAAATAAAAAAACGCAGGGGCCAGGTCTGGTGAATACACGGGGTGAGGCCGCACAGTGAGTTCATTTCTTGTGTAATAGTCACACACCAGCAGGGATGAATGTGCAGGTGTGTTATCGTGATGCAAGAGCAATGAATTGTCTCACCACACTTCAGCCCATTTCAATCTCACGTTTTCTCGCAGACATCGCAAAAGGTCCCAACAGTATCACCAATTAACAGTTTGTCCCTGTGGCACAAATTCGTGATGAACTAATCCTTCAAAGTCAAAGAAAACTATCAGTACAGTTTTGACATTTGACCTGATCTGACGAGCTTTTTTGGTCTTTGAAAACCTTCCCCAACTCACTGTGAAGACTGAATCTTGGTCTTAATATCATAACCGTAGACCCAAGTCTTATCACCAGTTACAATTCTCTTAAGGAAAATTTCGTTATTTGTGTGATCCTAAAGCTCTTCACAGATTGCGAGGCGAAAGTCTTTCTGGTCTTGACTCATGAGCCATGGAATGAACTTGGTGGCAGCACAATGCATTCCAAGATGCTGTGTCAGGATTTCATGGCGTGAGCCAACTGAAATGTTACATTCTTCTGCAATCTCTCTGACAGTCAGTTTTTGACTGGAACGCATAATTTCATTGATGCTCCCGACATGAGCATTGTCGGTGGACATCAAAGGGCGTCCTGAACGAGGGTCTTCTTTCACTGCTGTTCAGTCAATTTTAAATTGTGTGAACCAGTTGTAAAACTGAATGTGGATAAGCACTCATCACCATAGGTTTCATGCAGCATTTGGTGTTTCTCTGTAAAAGGGTTCCTTCTGTTTCACACAAAATTTAATGCAGACGCATTGCTTCTCTAACTCTGCCATCTTGAAGTTTTGTAAACTGTGTGACAACATTCTACTAATTACAGTAACTAACAGGCATAAAACACGAACTTCTAGTGGTTACACATCATGTGCAGGGATGCCAATTGCATTTCATTCCAACATCCCACTGGCATGAAATTACAAATGTTTCTGATTGTTTTTGAACAGACATAATTATTAATACACTTTTCATAGAACATATACTTTCTTTTAAAAAAAATTATTAATTCCTGTTTATTTTGTCTTTCCAGCATATTATGGTGAACGAAATTGTTGCTGCAGCTGGTTGATGTAAGTTAGAACTGATTCATCTACATTAAAAGAGGAAAAGAAATTCCTGGCACAGGAATCTTTATCTGCAGCATTTAAGCACATTCCTTATATTTGAATATGCCACACATATAGACGGCACTAAATCTTATTTCTTCGCCACACTCAGAAAATTCGCCTTAAGATTGTCAATGTCAGCTTTTCCTGAACTGTAAGCATTCTACATTTGTGGGAAGTAACTCTACAGAAATATAATTGACAAGTCCGACACTTCAGTAACCAAACAACAACACTTTTCATGCTTTGTACTCATAGGCTCAGTGACAATGATGTCAGATAAAGTGACTTAAATTGAACAGAAATCTCTTTCAGATTCTTCCAATGCATCTGTCGGTACTGTAACAAAGGGAGTTGACTTACTGACTACAATCTAGACACATGTTCACCAGGTGAATCAGTTACTATTTAATGCATCACAGGCCAAATTAAGACCCGAGTAAAGTTGAAAGAAATCAGGAACTCAACTACGACATGCTAGGAATTAAATAAAAAACATTACTTCAATTTGCAAAATGTTTAATGTTTACTCCTTAACTGCAGACTTTTTCTTAAAGCAAGGATCGTTACAAGCAGGAGAAGTAACATTGCTCTTATGGGAGTTACACCAGGACCAATGGAAATATTCATTAAAAAGTGGGATTTCCTTAAAAACAGGTTCATTGATTCGGGGTTTTAATGTATGCACATGCTTGGTGTGATTGAGGGCGTGTTTAGTACTCAGGAAGAGCAGAGAATATGATAGGCAGGTAGAGGGCAGGAACTAGCAAAGGTCAAGGGCTGGGGGTGGAGTGAGGTGTTTACAGGAATGAAAGATATGTTGCAGAGTGTTCACACCTGGACAATTCAGGAAGCTGTTGTTGGTAGGAAGTATCCAGACAGCACAGCCGTCATTAAAGCAAACCCCATAACATTGGGTAGCATGCTCTGCAACAGGGTGATCCAGCTGCCCCTTGGTCAACGTTTAGCAGTGGGCTTTCATGCGGACATACACGTAGTTAGTAGCCAAGCCTACGTAGAATGCAGCAAAGCAGTTGCAGTTGAGTTTATAGATCACAGGGCTGCTGCTGCTTTCATAAGTGTACCTGCCTCTGATGGGGTAGTAAATGCCTATGACTAGAATATGTGGTATTAGGAGGATGTATGGGAGAGCCAATGGGTGAGTGGTGAAATATCTCTGAATGGGGGTGGGCAGTGTAGATAGGAGAATATTTCTCATTTCAGGACACAATGAGAGGTATGGTAGTCAAAATCCTGGACGAACATGATTCAGTTGCTTCAGTCCTGGGTGGTACTCACAGGAAGAGTGCTAAATTGTGGTTAACTGTTCGTATGTGGGGGATGGTAGGTGAATGGGGAGAAATGACTGTATGTGTTTCTGGACAAAATTGGCAGGGTAATTTATGTCTGAGAAGGCCTCAGTGAGACCCTCAGTATATTCGGAGAGGGGTTGCTTGTCAAGTACAGGTGTGGTTACCGTGGGTGGCTACGCTGTATGGAATAAACTTCTTGGGGTAGAATGGGTGGCTGCTGTCAAAATGGAGGTTTTGCTGGTGCTTGGCAGGTTTGATGTGGATGGAGATCCTGATGCAGCCACCTTTGAGCTGGAGGTCGACATCTAGGTGGCGGCTTGTTGGGCTAAGGAAGACCAGGCGAAGTGAAAACGGGAGACGGTGTGGAGGTTCTGGAGGAATTGGATAGGGTGTATTCACCCTCAGTCCAGATTATTAAGATGTTTTCAGCGAAGCTTAATGAGTGAAAGGTTTAGGATTGTGTGTGGCTAGGAAGGATTCCTCTAGATGCCCCATGAATTGTTTAGCATAGGATGGTTCATGTGAGTGTACCTGATGTACCATGCATTTGTTTGTAGGGGATGCCTTCCAAGAATAAATAATGTGGGTGTGGTCACAGTACCAGGAAGGATGTTGCAGGTTTGGCCTCAGGCAGGCATATGGAAATAAAGTTTTCAATAGTGCGAGGTCACAAGCATTGGGAATGTTAGTGAAGAGGAAGGTGGCATTCACAATGACAAGCAGGGCACTGGGTGGTAAAGGAACAGGAACTGTGGAAAGTTGAGGTTGATGTGGTTGGCCTTCTACAAAGAAGGGTAATAGGCTGAAGGTGTTGGCTCACAAGGACAGGGAGCCTCTGTGGGGGCACGGTAACCAGTGACAATAGGGCTTTCTGGGTGGCCGGATTTATGTAATTTAGGAAGCATTTATAAGGTAGGGTGCGGGGAGTGGTGCTGGTGACAAGGGAGGTAGACTCAAGAGAAGACATTCTGGGACAGCTGGCAGAGTTCCTCCACCGTGTAATCCCTACAGTTCATAACCACAGTGGTGGAGTGTGGTACTTCCCGCAAAGATGAGGTTGGTTTTCATGTCAAAAGATTTGGAAAATGATGGTGAAGCGATGTTTGTGGTTAGGAAATTCTGGAAAGTTAAAAGGGGATGATTTGGGGAGCATTGGATGTTGATCACAATTGTATGGAGGAGTAGTATACTAAGTCAGGCAGGGTTTGTAACTGGTTTCAGATTGGTTGGCTTAGTAGCAAAGAAATGTTTCTGCAAGACGTGGGGTAGTAGAGAAGGTCTTTAAGTGTGTGTGTGTGTGTGTGTGTGTGTGTGTGTGTGTGTGTGTGTGTGTGTGTGTGTGTATATTTTCTACTTCTGTTGAGTGAATAGTCCGGAAGCTGAATGTTTCCAGCAATCTTTTTCATGGTGCTTGTCTGCAACTTAATGCCTGCTCCATGTGGTGAGTAGCAATCCATTGTTTCCAAATATTGTTAATATTATGCTGATTAGGCAACAAACAAATCAAACCCTCTGAAGAAACATTTATAATAGGCAGGTTTATTTTTTAACAACCACTTCACACCTAACACAACATGCAATATCCCTTTGTATCAGGTCACTATTTTCAGCACATATAGATCAACCAATAAAACATTTCATAGCTGCTTAGCAAAATATGCACAGGATTATGAAATTAAATATGACAGTTTCAAACTGCCTACACTGTTCTGTTATACTTTGCTGCTTCTGATAAACTGGAAAGAAAATGGTGCCATATTCACATTATGAACTACCACTCCACTGCAGAAAGATTTTGTACATTTAAGTCATACATAGAGAACCAGGGAAATTCATAGACCTAGTATAGATTCCATTTATACAACCACCAATTAACTCTCAAACAGGCTCTTATGGGTGGAAAGATAACTGATAATTTGGCAGCAGAACCATTACACTTTTTAAAACATGCCACTATTGAATGAGTGGCTGACATTCAGGAAGCAAAATTTTGTAATACCACGAACAGAAATACCAAAAGAGGAAAGTACTTTCGGTTTTAATCAAGAGTTCTGCAAACTGTTTCCTGGATGTGAGAAATGGTCAGTCATTTTCTTTCTTATATTTACAGTTTTCTCAACTGATTTTCCTCCTTTCAAACAATTACTATTAATACTCCGTGGCTAAGGGCTTCTTTTATAACAAAATTAACGAAGATAATAGTATGTCCTCTACATCATACACGACACTGCATTTACACAGACATCTATATCCAGAAAGCCATTGGCAGGCAGATCAAAGAGCAGTAAGAGCTGTGGGAGGTCTCCCTGCTGTCAACAGATAATAATCCTAAACAATGTGGAAGTTTCAGAAATTGGCACACATTCATATTCTACATTTATCAGAAATTAACACTGCCACTTCATCATTATGAAGTATTGAAGGGTTGTGTAATAGTGGATTGGATGTCAACATTTTAACACTGTGACTTTCATGATACAATTTAGAGAGAGAGAGAGAGAGAGAGAGAGAGAGAGAGAGAGAGAGAACATATTTCCATACTTTGAGCTTAAAAAATTATTGAATACACTGACAGCAGGAACGTCCACTCACAAAAAATTGATCTTCTATGCTTTTCCACCAATTACACTTTCTGAACAACATTACGACATAAAAATTTCAACAGTTCTCCCAATACATAGCCAAGGCCTACAATACATTTCCAAATACCTGCAGTCCTGGTATCTGGGCAGCAGTGGAAGGTACGTAATATTCAACTCTTGCAACATCCGTCTGCGTAGTTCCAACTTGTACAGGTCCTTGGGACATAACTGAGATGGCTTCATCCATCTGGGTTGCTGAATACTGTTGTCCTTGAGCTGCAGTCTGGCTACTTGGCACTGGAAGTTTAAGATCCTCACGATCACTGGAACTAGCTGCAGCACCAGCAGCCAATGCTGCAGCTAGGAGAAATAATAGGTTTCATTTGTTAAAAAGGAACTAATTATACAACTGAAATTATGTTGATCTAATATCAAGCCTGCATTACATCATTCATGAACTTTTTCAGAATTAAATTCATAAGCGACATGCTTAAACGACATTGGTTAATCCCAATGTCGATCAAAAAAATGGGAAGCGATTCAAATAGGCTTAAAATGACAAAAGAAAGTTATGAAATCCAATTCTCTCTCTCTCTCTCTCTCTCTCTCTCTCTCTCTCTCTGTGTGTGTGTGTGTGTGTGTGTGTGTGTGTGTGTGTGTGTGTGTGTGTCACTTTAAGTGTAAATCAGTGTGCATAAAAACGAATTACTGATAGCAAAGATTAACGCAAAGGACTGTAGTGTAAATGGCAGTATGTTCTTCCATTTTTTGCTATGAAAGAGGATTATGAGTGTAACCGAACAAACAACATCATACTGAGAGACAGCATTTATGGTTCATGGAACAAGTAAAGAACTACACATCTTTGAATAACCAATGGGACTAATGCTGGATAACCTTGAAAACCATAAATGCATTTAAGAAAACCCTCTCTGATATCATAAAGACGTTTCCAATTAGTGCCTCATCCATATTCTCATGAGTTATTACAGTATAGTAAATGCTGAGAGAAGCTTAAATTCCACAACTAGCTAGCTAGCCAGCCAGCCAGCCAGCCAGCCTTGGGAACATGTTGAAAATTATTTCACTCATAACAAGTGAACATCTGCATACTTCGTAGGATCCAAATTCCCAATCAATAAAAGCTAAGAAGTACTCACACACTCCTTATGCAACTGATATGTAAAAAAAAAAAATCTTTAAACCCCAAGTCTAAAACCAAGAACTTTTATTATCTTAATTTGCTCCAAAACCTACATTGTAATTACAATGCCACTGCTACTTGGGTATGCCTGAACCATCTGATTTTAAATTTATGATAATAGTTTCACAGCTTACATCCATCTTCACCACCCTTCCCAAAGCTTTTCAGCATGCCACATACAGCTTGTCTACACTGAAGGGGAAATGTCCATTGTTTCATGCAGTCAATTCAGTGTTTGCTATCTTGAATGTTTTGTTTGTTCCTGCCACATAGGCTTTAACGTGTGCCCAAATTAATTCAGTCAGAGTATACTGACATTGGTAGGTGGGTAAGTGCAAAACTGCACTACCAAAGTCACATGCCAGTAGATCAAGGTCATATGTTTCGTCATTTGAGTTGTATAAATTAATGAGCTTCAGCAGTTTGGCATGAATCTGGTTTGTACTGTGGAAAATATATTTATTTTCAACCCCGCACATAATATCTGCTTTCCTGGTATTTTCACTTGGTGCTTTCCCTATAAGAGCTGTTGTTCATTACAATGGCCAATTTCAGAGCAAGTTCATTGAACCACTTCTTGAAAGTGACAGCATTCACTTCCAAATGGCAGTCACAGCTGTTTTTCTTATAGCTGAATACAAGTTTGCTCTAAGGAACAAAACCAGAAGAAGAATTATCCGAAGCTTACCAGAGAATGTTTTCCTACAGGAACTTTAAAAGCACTAGTCTCATCATTCATTTCAAAAAGTTTTCCTGAAACAATTTTGTTTCACTCATCTTTCATCTAGGTAATACACTACCAAACCACAATGTTCTCTTTTTTTCGTACATCACTCTCAGGAACGTGGCACGTGCTGCAGCTGTATCACTTCATTCCATTAAAAACTTTCTTCCCTCATTATTTTTAACATAACTGAAACCAACGCATCTTAAAATTCTTTGCATTGACAAAGCACCACCTTTGAGGGCAATTTTCTCACACATAATTATAGTAAGTTTTTGTGACATCAGATATTCACAATTTATATCCACTTACATCCATTTCAAACAACAAGCGCACCTTAAAACACCACTGCCACAAGTGTATGGTTTCTCGTGATTTTGATGCTTTCCAGGTGACAAAACTATCTGTTCCTGGTGTTTCTGCAGTTCTAACACCTTAATAGTGTGCTTCCGGGTGTCCTGGTGATTGTTTTTTTCCACTTTATGTACAACATTTTGACAACTGATCCAGCTGTCTTCTACAGGTGCTGCAATTTTTGCTGTTGTGTGTACTTGCTGCCTGGATTCCAACCAAACTGAGCTATTGCTGGTCTCATGCATAGCCAAGTTCCATTCCCAACATTTATACTACACCCTTTGATGCTCTTGTTTTTTAGAACTCACTTTTTTGTTTTTTAAATGAGCACCTTAATAACACTGTCCCAGAAAATTGGCATTTGTACCACGATACTGGTCTCCCGGCATTTCATCTCATGATGGTATTCAATGCTCTGCAACAACTGATTTGCTTGGTAGTTTTAGTCATGTATATTTAAGTTCCTTGCAGCTCTCCTCACTGTTCCAATTTTCTGCCCTGTGTGACATACGCCACATTCACCGGGAATGCAGTACACCCTGCTTTCAGAGACCCATATCATATTTAACACTACAAAGAATACTATTTATCTTAGCTGAAGGGAGAAAATTGTCTATAACATCTACTTATTTCTATTTCTTGCTGGATGGAAAATAATATGAACAAATGAATAGCATGACGATGGGTACTCCATTATCACCCGTCATAGCGAACCTATACATGGAAAAGGTTGAAGCAAATGTGCTATAACCCACCAAGATGAAATCAATGAGTTCCTATCAGCAATTGGACAACACATTTGTGGTGCGGCCCATGGAGTAGAAAAGTTTCAGGAGTCCTTGTAACATAAAATTCATGATGGAACTTGAAAAATATGGTCGAATACTGTTCCTTTGCGTGTCAGTTAAGAGAAGAATGGATGCATCCCTGGGTCAATTAGGTTAGGGTCTCTATATACACTATCTCCACGCCTCCAGCCATCACCATCTGCCACAAAGAAATTTGGTGCTGAAGACTCTAGGCCCTGGAGCTGTAATATTTTCAAACAAGGAGAGCACCAACAAAGAATTGTAGCACCTATGAATATCATTCTGAAGGAATGGGTAATCATCACATCATCAAACTGAACAGGTGGGTAATGCAATCATAATCAAGCTTGTCTCAAAAACACCTTGAGACAGACCGAGGAAGAGAATCCAGGAATCACTTATTTACTTTATGCTAGCCCAATACCCATAAATATCAGTAGAAAAGATAAGTACACTCGTAAAGAAGCATGACACGCGTTATATTTTGCTCTCTTCAGTTAAGATAAAAAGTATTCTTTGTTAAGTTAATGATGATCTAGGTCTCCAAAAGCTGGGTAGGTATTGCATTCCATCCAACTGTGGCATGTCTTACATGGTGCTGACTATCAGAACACTTGAGGACAGATGCAAAGACCATGAACAACATATCTGACTAAAAAAAAAGACAACACCCAGATGTTACCCAGCACTGCCTCAAACACGATCACGAAACAAAATATGTCGAGACCAGTATTATGGAGCAAATGTAAAGTTCTTGGGACACCATAATTGAGAAGCTATCGAAATAAAAGTTATCACAAAATTTAATAGGGACAGTGGTTTTAAATTAAACAACACTTGGGGTCCAACACTCACTCTATTAAAATCTTGCTGGACATCCCACCCACTAGAATTTCACAGAATATCAGTTCGAGCTCTGAAAAATGGAACAGCATCAAAGGGCGTAGTGAGTGTTGGAAATCTAATACAGCTATAAACAGCAGCATGAGACCAACCAAAGTTGACAGTCTGGAAGTAATACACACATCAAGTACACACAACAGAAACGCTAAGAGCATCGGAAGAAGATAATTGAAATATTGTGCATAATATAGAAACAACTCGGCAGAAAACCCAGAGGCAAACTATTAATGAACTGCACTGAGAAAACCTGACAGATCACATGAGATACACTTGTTTACAATTTGCTGTTCAGTTCTCCTGGCAACATGACGTGCTTCTGTAGTCCGTTCTTGTGTCTTCAAAATGTCAACAATAGGAGTCTCACTTTTGGATTCATATTTGAAAGACTTATGAATTGTTGTTGTGGTCTTCAGTCCCGAGACTGGTTTGATGCAGCTCTCCATGCTACTCTATCCCGTGCAAGCTTCTTCATCTCCCAGTACCTACTGCAACCTACATCCTTCTGAATCTGCTTAGTGTATTGATCTCTTGGTCTCCCTCTACGATTTTTACCCTCCACACTGCCCTCCAATGCTAAATTTGCGATCCCTTGATGTCTCAAAACATGTCCTACCAACCGATCCCTTCTTCTAGTCAAGTTGTGCCACAAACTTCTCTTCTCCCCAATCCTATTCAATACCTCCTCATTAGTTCCGTGATCTACCCACCTTATCTTCAGCATTCTTCTGTAGCACCACATTTCGAAAGCTTCTATTCTCTTCTTGTCCAAACTGGTTATCGTCCATGTTTCACTTCCATACATGGCTACACTCCATACAAATACTTCCAGAAACGACTTCCTGACACTTAAATCTATACTCGATGTTAACAAATTTCTCTTCTTCAGAAACGATTTCCTTGCCATTGCCAGTCTACATTTTATATCCTCTCTACTTTGACCATCATCACTTATTTTACTCCCTAAATAGCAAAACTCTTACTACTTTTAGTGTCTCATTTCCTAATCTAATCCCCTCAGCATCACCCGATTTAATTTGACTACATTCTATTATCCTCGTTTTGCTTTTGTTGATGTTCATCTTATATCCTCCTTTCAAGACAATGTCCATTCCGGCTTATGAATACGGTATGCAATCCTGTTTGTTTGCTTGTGAAGCACTTTATGTTTATCGCCGTCACCCGACTTATTTATTTGTTGAATCGCACTAGCCCATTTACAGGAACACACCACAGCTATAGTACTACAAGAAAATAACAACAGCTGAAATGAATAATTTAGTCACTCTGTGAATGAAACTGCATTGTCGCGAAGTACAGCAACAGCGCAGCCTGTGTGAGAGATTCTCGCTGTGTATGAGTAACTCACAGGTAGCCGCTTGAAAAGGGAATGAATCTTATTGACCGCTGGCAGTTAATAGAGTGGAATGCATAGAACAGATGAAAATTTAACTGTCCTTGTATGTGACTGATTATATCGATAGCGAGCTGATGTGCAGATTGTGGTGTATTGATACTAAAATACTTTCATATCCTCACTTCTTGCTGGTATTTGTCATTTAATTCCACGAAGTGGGAACCTAATGGCTAACAGAGCTCTTCGACAATGACTTTCAAGGCATATGCCATGATTATTCCAAGAATCGCATAAATAATTTCAATGATGTGCAGTATACAGTTCATTCTATAAAGCTATCTGAACTGATCAGTGTGTCGACTGCAACTGAAAATGGAGAAAACCAAGTTTAATGTTATAACTGTAAAATGTAATTATATTAAATTTCAGCCTCCAGTTGCATAAGCTAAGAAACTTTACCTAGGTTTCATCTATAATAACGTAGCCTTCTTCAGAAATGTCACAATATAAAATTAAAACATGCCGGATATTGGCCTTGTCAAACTTACATGTTTGTACGAGAGTACATAGTCTTAAGACATTGTGACATTTCTGAGGAAGGCTGAAATTTAATATAATTAGCTATTATTAAACATTTTCATTTTAAGGGTTGGACTGCAACACAAATCAAAACAGAAATGGATGAAGATCACGTTGACTCTGCACTATCACTGAAGGCAATTTACTGTCCACTTAATGTGGTCTAACAAGCACTGAATAGGAAGTGAGCTCTGGCAATCCAACTGAGGTCACCACAAAGAAAATCATTGACAAAATCCACGATATGGTAATGCCAGACGACTGAACAAACATTCAAGATTTCTGAGACGGAGCAGCCGCATAACATCCTGCGTGAATAATCAGCTGCATGAACAAGATGTGTGCGAGGTGGGTACCATGATTGCTCAGTTGCCCAACAGTGCAACTGGCACAACATTTCAACACAATATCTGGTAATGCTTAATAATGATCTGCAAGAGTTTTTGCACTGATTTGTGACTGTTTATGACACCTGGACCCATCACTACACATAGGGGAGAGTCAAAAATGGCAGTGAAAACATTGGACAAAGGCTAGTGAAAGTGTACCAAACAAGGCAAGACCATTTTGACAGCTCATTAGGTGATGCCCACCATTTTTTTTGCAATTCCCAAGGTATAATCATCATACATTACTTGGAAAAAGAAAGAACCATAACGTTCACTGTTAAATTGTTAGAAACTTGCACTGACAGAAAAAAAACCAGGTTGGCAAGCAGAGAAGTGCTCTTTCACCAGGATAATACACCCTCCTACACATCAGCAATAACAGTAGTTAAAGTGCATTAATTGGGCTTCGTATTGGTGTCTCATTCACCCTATTCACTAGATTTAGCTCCATGTGGCTTCTTCCTGTTCCCTAACTTGAAACTTTGACATGCTGGGAAGAAATTTTCATCAAATGAGGAACTGATAGTTGCAGTCAACGAGTATTTTGCAGAAGTTTATATAATCTATTTTTCCGATGTTATGAAAGAGCTGGAGCATAACAGAACCAAGTGTATATCCCTCAACAGAGACTGAAGAAATAAGATGAGTTTTTTACGAAACAAACTTTTTTTTCCTTCTTCTTTGCCCTCTTATCGAACCATCCTTTTATTATTTTGTGAGTTAGAGGAAAATACCTTACCTGAAAAAGCCTGTAAATATGAGGCTGGTTTGGTTAAGTCTGGTAAAAAAGCAAGGAAAAAATGTTTATGAAACATACAACTCACTTTACTTCCTTACATAAACTCCTTTAAGGAATACGTAATTGGTCCAGTGATCCTCTGGCTTTTTCACCCCACTGGAAAAAATAGGTTCTGTCAAACTCTGCAAAATACTCATTGGCTGCAACTAACAGTTACTCATTTAATGAAACTTTCTTCCCAGCAAACCAAAGTTTCAAGTTAGGGAACAAGAAATAGTCATTTGGGGCTATGTCTGGTGAATAGGGTTTAAGAGTGCAGGATGTTCCATTATCTTTGTGAAAGAGCACTTTTTTCCCTGCCAACCTTAGTCTTTTTTCAGCCAAAACAGGTTTCTAAGAATACAAAAATGAAGCATAATGGTGTCCCATATATGGTTCTGCCTTTTTCCAAGTAATCTGTACGCATTATTCCTCGAGAATCCCAAAAAACAGTGGCCATTAGCTTACCAGCTCACAAAGTGGTCTTTGCCTTCTTTGGTGCATTTTCACCAGCCTTTGTCCATTGTTTTGACTCTGGTGTGTAAGGATGTATCCTGGTTTCATCAAGTCGCAAATCGGCACAAAAAGTCTTGTGCATTGCGATTAAATATCATCAAACACCATGCTGAAATGTGGGGCCCACTGCACTTTTGGTCAACTGTGAGTAATCGCGGCGCCCACTTCGCAGACAGCTTCTTTGTAGCTAGTTCTCTATGCACGATTTCATGCACTTGGTCAGCAAGGTGATTAAGTCTCAGAAAACTTACAAATTTTTGATCTGTGGTCGTGTATTATCACACTATTGACTGTCAATTGTTTCTTTGTTAAAACCTCAAATGGACAGCCAGAGTGCACTTCATTTTAGGGGCTTGTCCAACCACTTTTAAATTCATTAATCCACAAATAAATGGTCTTCAATTAAGGTGCAGAGTTCAAGTGAACTTTATCCAATTCTGTTTTGATGTGTGGGGCAGTCCAACTCTTCAAATGAAAATGTTTAATAACAGCACAGAATTCAGGTTTCTTCATTTTCGATTTGACACACTGACCAGTTCAGATGGTATCAAGAATAAACTGTACACTGTAAATTGTTAAAATTCTCTATATTATCTTTGGAATAATCAAGCTTACCAACCATGAAGGCACAACAAAAATGTTCCATTCTTTCACAGAAATTTACCAGACTTAACACAAAGAAAGTGTAGTGGGTGCAACAGCAGTTACCTAGCTAGCTTCCCTGCTCGTTTTGTTGGCAATTTTCAGTGAGCTGTGATGTCAAAGCACACACCTTTTCTGTAGGAACATGAGAACATGGTGACCCTTTGACTCATCTTAAAAGTTATGTTAAAGAAAAGCAAACATACAGGGTGTCCAGAAAAGGACTCCCAGATTTCAAAATTAAATATCTCGAAAACAAAGATCGATAGAGGAATGCAGTAAACGGTATATTTATTGTGAAAGCTGTAAGACGTTTATACAGCAGTTTGAAACAATAGTTACAGAAGCTGCTAACAGATGGCGCTGTAATCACCATACGTAATGCCTAGTATAAATAGTGATCCGAAGCCCAGATCGATCAGTTCCACTATTGAAACGTGAAAGGAGGTTAGCGTACCAAAGGAAGAGATTAAAACCATGTACTCCATTGAACAACATGTTTTTCTGGTGCTAGAGTATCACAGGTTAGAAGAGAGTCCTACAGCAACAAGGCAAAGTTTTCAATCACGATTTAATGTTCCAAAAGGACCTGATGCGAAAACCATTCGTACGCTCTTCGCAAAATTTCAACGAACAGGCAGCGTAACTGATGGTCTAGTGAGGCATGTTGGCCACAAGCAAACCATAGTTACGCTTGAAAATATCGCCACAGTTTCTGGAATTATTCAGCAAAATCCAATGGCATCCGTCCGTAGAATTGCATCTGAGACTGGTTTGAAGCGTTCCAGCACGCAGAAAATACTGAGAAAGAGCCTACACATGTTTCCATTCAAAATTCAAACGCACCAGGCCATACCCGTACGAGCTGTGCAACAAGGGGTTGCCTTTGCTAATCAGATGCTCACAATGATTGATAGTGAAGGATTTGATGTTGGCTGCATCTGGTTTACAGATGAAGCACACTTCCATCTGAATGGATACGTGAATAAGCAGAACTGGCGATTTTGGGGTTCCCAAAAGCCATATTGGTGTGAAGAGAAACACCTGTATTCTCCTAAAGTTACTGTGTGGGCTGCAGTATGCAGCAGAGGCATTATTGGCCCTTTTTTCACTCGAGAAACTGTCACTGGTGCACATTAAATCGCAATTTTGGAACAATTTGTCGCCACACAGCAAGCGTTAGAGGATCGACCAGGTACTGAATGGTTTATGCAAGATGGAGCCCGATCACATAGGACCGAACAAGTGTTTCGCTTTCTTGAGGAATACTTCGGGAATCGAGTCATTGCTTTGGAATATCCCAAATTTACTGGTGCAGGCATGGATTGGCCACCATATTCGCCTGATTTGACTCCCTGTGACTTTTTTGTGGGGCACAGTGAAAGACATGGTCTACCCGAAGCATCCCGCCATGCTGGACGAGCTTGAATCAGCGATCTCTGTGGCATGTGAATCCATTTCGGTTGAGACACTACGAAATATGATGGCGAATTTCATTCTACGTTTGCGCCACCTCTGTAGTGCCAATGGTGAACATTTTGAAAACATTGTGATGTGATTGTTTGCAAAGATTGTTTTCATACGATTATTTCACTTATGTATGCTGATATGAGCCGTACAGCGTACAGCGCCATCTGTTAGCAGCTTTTGTAACTATTATTTCAATCTGCTGTATAAATTTCTTACAGCTTTCACAATAAACATACCGTTTACTGCATTCCTCTATCAATCTTTGTTTTCGAGATATTTAATTTTGAAATCAGGGAGTCCTTTTCTGGACACCCTGTATGTTTATAGTTTTTGTAGACTTAGAGAAGCCTTTCAGAATGTTGATTTGTAGACAATCCTTGGGATTCTAAAGGTAGCAGAGGTGTTTTTTAAAAAAAAAAACAGCACCCAGGAGTGAAACATTATCTGCACATTTAACAGAAACCAGAATGTAATGAAAAGAGTCAAAGGGCACGAAAGGGAATTAGCAAGACTGAAGTGAGGCAGGGTTGTAGAAAGAGAAACTTGTTAACATCTAAAATTAATTCAAGTGTTAGAAAACCTTTTCTGAGGGTGTCTGACTGCAATGTAGCTTTGTACGGAAATGAAACATGAACAATAAGAATTTCGAACAAGAAGAGAAATTAGTTGAGTGGATTGAATAACTAATGAGGTGGTACTGAACAGAATTAGGAAAAAAGAAATTTTGCAGTACAACTTGGCTAAAACAAAGGCTTAGTTGATAGAACACATTCTGAGGCATTGAAGAATTGTCAATTTGGTACTACAGGCAAGTATATGGGTTAAAAATTGCAGAGGGGGACCAAGGGATGAATTAAGTAAGCAGGTTCATATGGATATACGTCGCAGTAGTTATTTGCAGGTGATGAGGCTTGCACAGAATAAACAGACACAGGGAGCCTGCATGAAAGCAGCCTTCAGACAGAAGATCATGATGACAAAACAATACATGCAAAGCTGCTTTATTTATTCTGTTGCATGCAGTAAGGTAACAGCTGTGTCCCTCAGATTGCCCAACTCCACTTTTTTCTTTAAGTGAGTTATGTAATATACAATATAAACCTGTTTGCACCAAAAAGATAATTTTTACATGGAAACCGTAAGTAATTAATCAGTTTCACTGATCTCTGACATTTATACCTAAGCGCAATGTAACTGGACACTGACCCCTAACAAAATAATTTTGGCCTAGTACTGGCCATTAACAAGTGCTGTTATGATTAACAAGAAGACTAAAACGACGGCAACCCTCACCATTTTGATACTACCCGAGTGACATGTCACTGTGGGATCACATTTATCCTCCTCACAGATAATTATCCATATTATAACCCTTCCAAAGTCTTAACCACATACAATGTTGACTGCACCGTCTCATCAGTAATCACTACCTACAATAAATCTCCTCAAATACAGCAAGCATTTCTATGTTAACTCAACCCACGACACCGTCTCTACACAAATTGCAGTTCCACCCTTCGCACCACTAATGTTCACACAAAATCTTCATACATTGGTTTTCTTGTTTCAGAAATAAATTAATGGCTTATTGCTATAAAAGTTGTAGATAAGCCTTTATTTATCATTGGGTCCCCACCCACCACAGCCTCCAATTTCTAAAAGATTGTTACTCAAAATTTTAAGAAACATTACAAACCTTGTTTTTCAACTCATTAAATGTGATGTAAGCGCCTTTTTTTTGTCTAGAGGTCTTAATCTATTTAATGTAAATAACAAAATAAAACAAACCTTGAAAATGAACATAATACCTCAATTTACTTTTTATTTAGAATATATCATACTATTAATATCATTCAGATCTGTCACTTTACATTAATTTATGAACAATCATAAAAAGCCAATAGATTCTAAGCATCATTAAAAATCATCCTTTCTTTTCCACAGGAGAGACCACAGAGAATTAATTTGGATGGCTGAAGCTACTGACATCAGAAAGTCAGCTCTGCCCCATTACTTCATTATGTTGGGGTATGTGATGTCAAATTTAATAGTGGCATTACACTACAACACTGAAGTAATTACTTTGCTTCTATATTGTTTTAAGGCATGAAGGTGGTTGTGACAGATTGACATGTAGTGTAGTGGTGACCGAGACAGTGAAGCCAAGAAATGTGATGGCATGCGAACGATTAATTCTGGTAATGGTAGATGTCATTCATATTTAATTTCTATGAATGGTTTATGTCTGCCATTCTGATAATGTCACATGTCAAAGTGGATGAGTAGCACTGGCAGGTTCACTATTTCCAAAGAATCTAGCCTATCAATAAAATTTGCTATCTTCCCTAACGTGGGTTATAAATCCACAACAATTTTTCACGTAATACCTCGCTCCACAGGAAATTTCAGGATGAATTTCTGCCAGGAAGCTAATAGTAGTACCTTTTATCAACTAGCATAGAAATAACAAACCAGTAGTGCAACAGATTTTCTGTAATTTAAGATAGTTGGTTATGTTGATAAGAGAGTAATTACAAGCTTCCGTTAACAATTTCTTGACAGTAATATTATCGAACTTTCACATATGAACATTAGTATTTAAATAATTCTCTAGACTGTAAACAGCAAACTAAGTTCTGCTTTACGTGAATTACAAGAAACTACTAAAAAAAGTTTTTTTTCATCGAGAGAGAGAGAGAGAGAGAGAGAGAGAGAGAGAGAGAGAGAGAGAGAGAGATTAAAACATTCTGCACTCAATATTAGGTTTCCACTAGCTTATGAATTACACTCACATTTCTTAGGAACAATATTACACATAAAGAAACTGAATTATTACCTATGTCAACAGCATCAATGCTGAAGTTCTGCAGTGTTTGGGTGACATCATTAATAGCATCATCATCAATTTCAAGCCTAGATTCATCAGACTTTGAGGCCTTATCCACTATTGCAAGTGCTTCTTCTGCAGCTGCAGCAAATATTGGGCAATGCTGCTGTTGGTCTGACAACAGACCAGACAGATCTGTGTGCTCCATACCAGGTTGTGGCAGTATCTGTAAATTAAAATTAAAATAAACTGTCATTTGAACCTGTAGTTGCAGTATTTTATTGAACATGTTAAAGAGTTAGCATGAAGAGAAATTTTTGTAATACCAAATTACACCTTTAACCAACAATCTGTTTCTACATACATACTATGGTTCAATAAAACATATACAATTTATATTTCCTTACTTGTTGTTGTAAGGTACGTAGCTGTTGCTGATGCTTTTGTTGCAACACCTGGTTTAGTTGCTGGGGAGTTGTTGGCACCATGCCAGGATCTAACTGTGTCAACTGCACCATTACATGAGGTGCCAACAATGAGGTTGGTTGCAGACTGTTCTTTAATATGGAGTGTGGCGATAGCGGCGGCTGCGGCTGCTGCTGCTGTGACTGCTGCTGCTGTTGTTGTGACTGCTGCTGCTGCTGCTCATGCAGTGCTTGTTCAGCCTGACAACATTTCAGAATTGTTCGATATATGTAAAATTGTGTCTTAACAGATGGAATACTTCATCACAAACTCAAATGAGAATGTAGAACATAAAATTTGGCCCACATGCCGCTTACGTTTATGCAACTGAACAAATAAATTTTAATACCTATAAAAATACACAGTCTGGAACATGGATGTTAGCAGCAACTGTGAGTACTTTCACTTGATAAAATAAACAGCCAACCAGTTGCCAGAAGTTTAAATAAACAAACTTGACTTAGGTTTCGAGACTACGAGTATCATCATCTGAAGCATACGCCATGATCTAAAAAATTATAACAAAGACAAATAATAATTTTTAGCTAACAATTACGGTGTAAAGTAACAAATTCCCAATTGGAAAATGAAATCGCCACCTATACTGGTTACATTAAAACATGATACACGGATCATGAGCTAACCCACTCAAGGCACATGCAGTAACTGTAATTACAATGTCCACTGGAACTTAAAAACTGAGAAAGATATTGCTATCGATCAATGGTAAATGTCTAACTAAACCCATGGCACCTATTTACAGCACTTACGTAAACTACCATATAGTGTGCCACATACTGCAA
Source organism: Schistocerca piceifrons (assembly GCF_021461385.2). Classification (NCBI taxonomy): domain Eukaryota; kingdom Metazoa; phylum Arthropoda; class Insecta; order Orthoptera; family Acrididae; genus Schistocerca; species Schistocerca piceifrons. Next base: position 766,138,564 of record NC_060138.1, on the reverse strand, counting down.
ACTGATGCTATAATGAAAAACTCAATTAGGTAAAATCTATCTTTCTCTACATCACCATACTGCCATAACAAAGAAAATAATCTCCATTACTACCTGTATAAAACAGTGTATCAGTACTGTAGAAGTAACAAGAAATTAAAATGAAAATCAAAGAAGTATCAGTCTTAAATGTGCTAGGTACTACATTCTTATATAACACAGAGGTAATAAAAAATCTGTAGTACTGCAAGAAATAAATCATTACATTAGTTGCTTTTCTCATCAGTGATGTCTTAATATTTTCTGTTAGTATCACATGAGGGCCTTACTCTTTGATACTCTAGTTGACCAAATGAGGGCATTGCTATATACTTTCTGTAATGTCTTATTCACCGCTGCATTGCTACATATTTTTTGTAAAGTTGCATTCAGAGATTTAATTTCTTCTACAATTTCTATAACTGGTGTCATGTAACATATTGTTTCATGTAATACATATTTATAGTACCCATGTATCATGGAAAAATGTAACAGCTTGTGCATTTAAGACTGTTTAGCACTGTTTTGATCTCTGTTTTACTTCCCTGTTACTATTGCAGTACTGTTACTGCTGTTTTATATTGGTAGCACCATATATTATTTTTTGGTTATTACAACAGTATGTCAATGAAGAGTAAGAGAAACTTTATATAACTGAGCTTTGCGTTATACCATCAGCTCTCAACATGTGGTGCACTCTGTGGTAGTTTATGTAACTGCTGTAGATAGATGATACAGGATTAGTTAAAACATTTGCCTCCGTTCAATATCCATACCTATCTCACTTTTACAATTTCAATGGACGTTTCATTGTTACTGCGTGTAACGTGGCTGGTTCGTGTTTTAATGTAACCAATGTCAGCAATTATTTCATTTTCCAATTGGAAATTTGTCACATACACCACAATTGCTAGTCAGAAACTGTCGTTTTCTTTGTTACAATTCTTTAGGTAACAGTGTATATATCTGAAGAAAATGCTGAAAGTGGTATCACAACATAGGTCAAGTTTAAATAAGTAAACTTCTGGAACTAGTTGCCTTTTTATTTTATCAACCGATCCACAAAAAATACATTATTGCTAAAAAAGTTTACTTTCATATACTGTGCCAGATTGTGTGTGTGTGTGTGTGTGTGTGTGTGTGTGTGTGTGTGTGTGTGTTGGGGGGGGGGGGGGGGGGGGCAAAAAACATGAGTGTGCGCACACACCACGATGTATTTAATGAAGAGCGTAATTTTCTCCAAAGCTGTAGCAATTATTGTAGAAAATGCCTGTGATTGTAGCTGCAGAACTTGTCAATGATAACAGTGATACAGCGTACTATCAACATCCGTCATTCATCTGGCGTGACAACAAATGCTACGCAAAAACTACCTAACAGAGAGCCCAGGCACATTAAGGGATTTTCAGCTTCCTTGTGTGACTTGTTTCCAACAAATGGAGAAACAACTATATTATTGCACCCATTATGACCACACCAGTTTGTTTAGGGACATCCTGAAATGTACTGTTACAGAGTTTTATTGAATGAATATTGGGCTATACCATACTGACAGCCACTACAATGTCAACAAGTAATAGTGACACCCACCACTACTTCAGGAATGTGATCAACAACCATTTAATTTTTGTTTTTCAGCACACAATGTTTAACCCCTTATACACTGGACTACTGCATACGGGTCACTCCAAATAGCTAGCAGCAGCAGCAGCAGTCTTAGTAGTAGTAGTAGTAGTAGTAGTAGTAGTAAAGATCGTTGTTCACGAAGCAACTTACTGCAGGGACTAAGTAAGACACTGAGCAAGTATTCTATATATTGTCCAACAGCAATAATAAAGAATTTTTGTATAATAATTGTCATCATTACGATCATTCTAAAGGGGAAAAAAGGAACTACTCTTGTAGAACTGCCTTGGAAATATAACAATATTAAGACACAGATGTTCAAACATATCCCGTACAAACAAATAATCCATGCCATCAAATAATCCATGTACCCTAATTTTAAGGGGAGAAAATCACTTTAATTTGTGCTTTATTTACAAAAACATTATTCTGACATAATGATTCCATTCATCATAACTACCAGAAGAGTACTGTCATCACTATCTTCTCACAGATCGCCGTCCTTGGCCCCATCCAATCAATTTGTGATACCATATTCTCAAAGGATTTTTTTTTCACCAGTGGTTGCAGAATGGAGTCCAATGCTCATTTCAACCACTCACAAATACGGGACAAATCTGGCTGCCTCATTTTCCACTTGCACGACAGATGTAAGGTCTCCACGAATAACGATCAAGTCAGTTTCCTCTTTTTGTAACTTGCCTCACACTTCCTCAGTTGTATGTCATGAAAGTTGTCCAGGACCAATATGTTATGTACAATATTTACTCGAATCTAAGCCGCACTTTTTTTCCGGTTTTTGTAATCCAAAAAACCGCCTGCGGCTTAGAATCTAGTGCAAAGCAAGCGTAAGTTCTTAAAAATGTCGGTGGGTGCCGCCACAACTTACTTCTGCCGTCGAATATATGTAGCGCTGTTTGTAGGCACAAAGATAAATACTGGCGCCAAAACCTCTGCGTCAGTAAATAAATTAAAAAAAAGGTGGAAGACAAGCTTTTTTTCTCTGCGCCGAGTTTCGACCACTGCATTTTCATACATTATCCAACGAAGTAAATACTAATTCCGTATTGTTCATCTTCGAATGTAGTAGCATTTCAATGTACTACGAAAACCCGACTGGCAAGAATGTTTAGGATGTTTGTCAATATAGCCAACTCTACGTTCTCAATTTTTTCCTATCTGTTAGAAGAGATGGTTGCTAATACGAACTTTTATAAATTGTGAATCACATGCAGTATTCTCATCACAATAAGAATAATACGAATATAAACATTTTGCCATGTATTGTTTCGTGTTTGCTACTATCTCATTTAAATCCTGTCTGCGTAATAAACCACAAAACTAGAGTGACACAACAGCAAACGTGGAAGAATATACATATCATGTCATGTGTATATTCGTATTATTCTTATGCTAAACAGTGATACAGTCAGAAATGAAGCGAGGCAATTGCCTAGATTTTTAAATCTAAGATGACTCTAATTTCTGTGCAGAATGTAATGTACTAAAGAGGCGCCTGCAAAGATTTTCAAATGGAGAAAAATTTTCGCTAAACTCTCGTTCAGAACATCTTCGATCATACGCAGTCTATTATTTGGTTCTTGTTAGTCATTATCAAAGAAAGCAGTAGTGTAAGTAACAACAAGTAGCTGTCTCTTGCCATTGTTTCGCTAATGAGACGATTCCTCTCTCTCTCTTTCTTTTATTTGTAAGCGGCGGTAGCGCGCTCAAAAGGAAGCCATGCCGCGATCGGCGACAGGCCGTAAATACGCAGTATCAGAGTACGACAAACAATGCATGACACAGTACAGTAATGCATTTTCAGCGTAGAGTGACGTAAACACCTATAACAAAGAAAACTGCGCTTATCAGATCAAAGAAAAATAAGCAATCAATTCAAACCAGACGAAGCACGTGAAAAAGGGAGGGTACCCATATAAATACGAACGGAGCGCCTGACACATAGCAATGGCTACCTGGTAAAGCTTAACTGCTAAGCTTACGACTCGAACCAAACTACTGTAGCTGTATCGTCATTCATTTGACCTAAATTGTCTCATATTACAGTGGACCAACTTTGTTTCGATTTGGAGATGCTGCCTAAAACTTTTCTCTCCCCTTGAATTTCGAGTCTCAAATTTCAGGTGCGGCTTAGAATTTTTTTTCCTTGATTTCGAGTCTCATTTTTCAGGTGCGGCTTAGATTCGAGTGCGGCTTAGACTCGAGTAAATACGGTAACTTCAGTAATGCACCAGGGCAATGCGTCAAACGTGTCACCCAGTCACCCGTAATGTAACTGTCCATCCATCCTTTCAGATTCACTCTCACCAATATGCCTTTCACTGGTGTTTTTAGGATAGTTTTGTTTTAAACATCATTTAAGGTGGTAGATTATGTCCGTTGCCAGTAACACTCAACATCACTACACCCCTTTGCTCCTAATTTCTGCCAAGTGTTCACAGTGTTGTCAAGTGGCATTTCAAAATAGTGATTACATCGCAAATTTACCATGTAGTGATGAAAATTCACTTGTCTTTCCTCGTAATCACATGGAAGCTGTTGAGTGATGAGGGTTTTCCTCCGGAAGTCAATTCCATTTTGACTAAAAAATGGTGACAGCCGGTCCCCCAGCATTTGTCAAAGTCACTTTTTTTTTTTTTGTCATTTGGTCACATCGTACTTTCTTCCCACTGCAAATTTTCAATGTTGTCTGCTTCTCTAATAATTTTAAGTTTTACTGTAGCTGTGTACATTTGATAACAATAACTTGTAGCCATAATTAACACTTAGTTAACACTTCACTTTAAATGTGCTACTGACATGTGACAGACTAAGGCCACAATGAAGTTATAATGGGCTCTATTGTTGAGCAGAGCAGTACCAACCTTATTACTATTAATCCACACACCCAATCTTACATCCTTAAATTCGGGGAAAAAATAAGCACGGGAAGAAATGAAGACTAGCTAAGAAATGTATACAGACAGAACTGATCAAAAAATGTTCTAGAAACTCAGGTAGGTGCATTACCAGTTATATACCTAAAAATCTATCCAACATTATGATAAACTTCTTGGGGATTATTTAGTGAAAACAGTATCTCCCTCTAAAAATGTCTTCTCTCTATGGAGGATGGCTATCATTGTGGTTCGTCTGTTTTTTGACTTGGCTGATCTGAACAGTTGTACGAAAGTACATCCAAACCACTCTCAAGAGTCTGTAGCCAAAATGTCCGTCTCCTGCTTATTGATCTTTACCCTACAACAGTTTCCTCAATTCTCGGTCTTAAGCTATTGTATCTTTCTCCTCTGATGATACATCCGAAATATCCTAGTATTCTGGTTTTGAACATATTCCCAATTCCTTATCCTCACCTTATAATGTTTCAATGGTAATTATGCCCATGATATTTTCCACTCATTGCTACAACCACATTCTGAATGGCTTATTTTGACACTGTTGTCTTATTAATTGTGCATGGCTGCATTCCATACTAGAGTACTCTGACTACATCACATTTAATCATTTGGAATCTTAGTTGCAAGTTCAAATACCAATGGTAAAAAACAATCTGATCCTAAGAAGTCAACTCTAGCTTTTTCAATTTTTCTATTAATGCATGGCCCAGACTGAGTTTACCACTGACCCAAGGACTTCTAGATTTGTGTTTCGATAACTTTTCAATGGGCATGCTATTAACAGTGACATCTGATGAGATCTTTGACGTTCTGATAATAATCATGGATTTAGTTGTGCCAAAATTCGTTTTGAGGCCCAAAGCATTGCTGACTAATTTCTTGAAATAGTGTCTGCACTTTTTTACATTTTCTACAAATACTAGTGTGCCATCAGCATAGCATTAGTTGATCACTTTACAACAGTCCTTTATACCTATTTCTACATCTGATATATACTTTGAACAATAACTAAACAGGAATGGGAACAGAACACAGCCTTTTCTTTCTTCTCGCAACATCTATGATTCTCCATTGCGGCTGATAATAGTGGTCTGTTGCCACTTTTATAAGTTTTTAATTATTCTAATATCCTGCCAGGCTATTTTACCTTCTTCCAATGTTGTTGTGGTCTTCAGTCCTGAGACTGGTTTGATGCAGCTCTCCATGCTACTCTATCCTGTGCAAGCTTCTTCATCTCCCAGTACCTACTGCAACCTACATCCTTCTGAATCTGCTTAGTGTATTCATCTCTTGGTCTCCCCCTACGATTTTTACCCTCCACGCTGCCCTCCAATACTAAATTGGTGATCCCTTGATGCCTCAGAACATGTCCTACCAACCGATCCCTTCTTCTGGTCAAGTTGTGCCACAAACTCCTCTTCTCCCCAATCCTATTCAGTACCTCCTCATTAGTTATGTGATCTACCCATCTAATCTTCAGCATTCTTCTGTAGCACCACATTTCGAAAGCTTCTATTCTCTTCTTGTCCAAACTTCTTCCAATAGGTTCACCAATTTATCATGTCACGCTTTGTCAAAAGCCTTTTCATAATCAATTAACCCCAACACACACATCTTGCTTCAGATCTAGGCATTTTTGTAAATAATAATAATAATAATAATGTTCACGGCAAATAAGGCTTTTCTCGTACCCATAACATTATGGAAAACAAACTGATTTTCACTCATATTACATTCTAGGTTTTTTTTTGTATATCCGACTGTACGATTTCCACAAAAAAATGTTTAAAATGTGTGACATTAAGCTTATTACCTATGTTCAGAACATTTTTTAGGATAAACTTTTTTTGGTATCATTACAAAAGCACATTTTAGACAATCCATTGTAATGTGTCCTGTTCCATATGCAGTATTATATAGATCGCCAATTAACTGTTGTAGGTAATTTTCTATCAGTTTTGGGGGTTTCACTGGCATGTTATCTGGACCACGTGACTTCCCCACTTTTGTACATTTTAGTGCATATTCAATTTCAGCTTCAGGGTTGCCACACGTTTCCCCAAGTGAAATTTCCTGATATATCCCTGATTCCCAGAAAAGGTTTAGTATTTTTCCCTGACAAATTCTGAAATCTCAGGGGAACTTAAGACGTAAGTTCACAACCTGTCTTTACCCTTATGGTACAAGGTACAATAGCGCAAACGAGGAAATATCTAAGAAACATTTGCAAGTAGATGGTGTTCCGTGATGTGAGCAAAAATCTTAAGTACTAACATCAAACTCGTTTGTAATGAACTGTTTTTAGATGGAGAAAGCAAGCCAAATGGTGTACGAGTTTCATTAAGACCAATGAAAACGAAGCAAATTTGGTGACAAAAATATGCATTTCTCAGAAGAAAGTAGGCTTCTTGGGAAGTGTATAAGGCGGAGAAGAACTGTGTAAATCAACACTGAAGATGATTGCCAATAAAATTTAGGCTCTACTATGTTCGTTATTGTCAGTTATTATCTGCTGTTTTATATCTATTGCGCAATTTTTCTTTTGAGAAATATATGAATACACAGCATACAAACCGCCAGTGACTAACAATTTTCGTCTTCTTACTGTCTATACTTTCTAACATATAAACTACTTTTGGAGTGCTAAAATGTACTAGAACAAATAAAAGTCTATAAAACGCCACACTGTACAACGTACTTGCAGTGGGCAGTCACAATTCCTGAAATCCATCACCCGTGGGTCCATGGCCTCTACCCTGCTGCTGAGGAGCACCACAGTCCTGGGTCTATGGGGAAACCATGAAAATCGGTTGCATTATACCACACACAAACAGACCCAACCTGTGGGCAGATTGTGAGACTAGATCCGACGGACATGGCCTGCACGTTAGTGGGAACCGATTGTCTACAGATCAATGGGCCCAGGCCCAATCCATTACAGATATCAGCAGAAACAACCTCCAGTTTTGGCCCGTTGCAGAATTCACTCGTGTGGCCATCTATTCACAAGCACAGGCAGCATGTTGATGAAATGAGACCACAGTGACCAATCCATGTAACAGGTAACTTGTTTAAATAATCTGAGAATCAATAATAATGAGGATAGGTATCAACTCTCCATGAAGATGATTGCTGAGCTGCAAATAGACACATAGAAAAGAATCACACTCTCACAACTAAATTTTCAGCCATAGCTTTTGTCAGAGGCCAGACAAACCCCCCGTGTGGTTCCTGAAGAGGGGCAGCAGCATTTTCAGTAGTTGCAGGAGCAACAGTCTGGATGATTGACTGATCTGGCCTTGTAACACTAACCAAAATGGCCTTGCTGTTCTGGTACTGCGAACAGCTGAAAGCAAGGGGAAACTACAGCCATAATTTTTCCCGAGGGCATGAAGCTTTACTGTATGATTAAATAATGATGATGGCGTCCTCTTGGGTGAAATATTCTGGAGGTAAAATAGTCCCCCATTCGGATCTCCGGGCAGGGACTACTCAACAGGGTGTCGTTATCAGGAGAAAGAAAACTGGCGTTCTACGGATCGGAGCGTGGAATGTCAGATCCCTTAATCGGGCAAGTAGGTTAGAAAATTTAAAAAGGGAAATGGATAGGTTAAAGTTAGATATGGTGGGAATTAGTGAAGTTCGGTGGCAGGAGGAACAAGACTTTTGGTCAGGTGAACACAGGGTTATAAATACAAAATCAAATAGGGGTAAAGCAGGAGTAGGTTTAATAATGAATAAAAAAATTGGAGTACAGGTAAGCTACTACAAACAGCATAGTGAATGCATTATTGTGGCCAAGATAGACACGAAGCCCACGCCTACTACAGTAGTACAAGTTTTTATGCCAACTAGCTCTGCAGATGAAGAAATTGATGAAATGTATGACGAGATAAAAGAAATTATTCAGGTAGTGAAGGGAGACGAAAATTTAATAGTCATGGGTGACTGGAATTCAGTAGTAGGAAAAGGAAGAGAAGGAAACATAGTAGGTGAATATGGATTGGGGAAAGAAAAGAAAGAGGAAGCTGCCTGGTAGAGTTTTGCTAATCATAGCTAACACCTGGTTCAACAATCATGAAAGAAGGTTGTATACATGGAAGAACTCTAGAGATACTAAAAGGTATCAAATAGATCATATAATGGTAAGACAGAGATTTAGGAACCAGGTTTTAAATTGTAAGACATTTCCAGGGGCAGATGTGGACTCTGACCAGAATCTATTGGTTATGAGCTGTAGATTAAAACTGAAGAAACTGCAAAAAGGTGGGGATTTAAGGAGATGGGACCTGGATAAACTGAAAGAACCAGAGGTTGTACAGAGTTTCAGGGAGAGCATAAGGGAACAACTGACAGGAATGGGGGAACGAAATACAGTAGAAGAAGAATGGGTAGCTTTGAGGGATGCAATAGTGAAGGCAGCAGAGGATCACATAGGTAAAAAGACAAGGGCTAGTAGAAACACTTGGGTAACAGAAGAAATATTGAATTTAATTAATGAAAGGAGAAAATTTAAAAATGCAGTAAATGAAGCAGGCAAAAAGGAATACAAACGTCTCAAAAATGAGATCGACAGGAAGTGCAAAATGGCTAAGCAGGGATGGCTAGAGGACAAATGTAAGGATGTAGAGGCTTATCTCACTAGGGGTAAGATAGATACTGCCTACAGGAAAGTTAAAGAGACTTTTGGAGAAAGGTGAACCACTTGCATGAAGATCAAGAGTTTTGATGGAAACCCAGTTCTAAGCAAAGAAGGGAAAGCAGAAAGGTGGAAGGAGTATATAGGGGGTCTATACAAGGGCAATGTACTTGAGGACAATATTATGGAAATGGAAGAGGATGTAGAAGAAGAAGAAATGGGAGATATGATACTGCGTGAAGAGTTTGACAGAGCACTGAAAGACCTGAGTCGAAACAAGGCCCTGGGAGTAGAAAACATTCCATTAGAACTACAGACAGCCTTGGGAGAGCCAGTCCTGACAAAACTCTACCATCTGGTGAGCAAGATGTATGAGACAGGCGAAATACCCTCAGACTTCAAGAAGAATATAATAATTTCAATCCCAAAGAACGCAGGTGTTGACAGATGTGAAAATTACCGAACTATCAGTTTAATAAGTCACAGCTGGAAAATACTAACGAGAATTCTTTACAGACGAATGGAAAAACTGGTAGAAACCAAACTCGGGGAAAATCAGTTTGGATTCCGTAGAAATGTTGGAACACGTGATGCAATATTGACCCTACGACTTATCTTAGAAGAAAGATAAAGGAAAGGCAAACCTACGGTTCTAGCATTTGTAGACTTAGAGAAAGCTTTTGACAATGTTGATTGGAATACTCTCTTTCAAATTCTGAAGGTGGCAGGGGTAAAATACAGGGAGCGAAAGGGTATTTACAAGTTGTACAGAAATCAGATGGCAGTCATACGAGTCAAGGGCTATGAAAGGGAAGCAGTGATTGGGAAGGGAGTGAGACAGGTTGTAGCCTATCCCCGATGTTATTCAATCTGTATATTGAGCAAGCAATAAAGGAAAGAAAGGAAAAGTTTGGAGTAGGTATTAAAATCCATGGAGAAGAAATAAAAACTTTGAGGTTCGCCGATGACATTGTAATTCTGTCAGAGACAGTAAAGGACTTGGAAGAGCAGTTGAACGGAATGGACAGTGTCTTGAAAGGAGGGTGTAAGGTGATCAATAACAAGAGCAAAACGCGAATAATGGAATGTAGTCGAATTAAGTCGGGTGACGCTGAGGGAATTCGATTAGGAAATGAGACACTTAAAGTAGTAAAGGAGTTTTGCTATTTGGGGAGCAAAATAACTGATGATGGTCGAAGTAGAGAGGATATAAAATGTAGACTGGCAATGGTAAGGAAAGCGTTTCTGAAGAAGAGAAATTTGTTTACATCGAGTATAGATTTAAATGTCAGGAAGTCATTTCTGAAAGTATTTGTACGGAGTGTAGCCATGTATGGAAGTGAAACATGGACGATAAATAGTTTGGACAAGAAGAGAATAGAAGCTTTTGAAATGTAGTGCTACAGAAGAATGCTGAAGATTAGATGGGTAGATCACATAACTAATGAGCAGCTATTGAATAGAATTGGGGAGAAGAGGAGCTTGTGGCACAACTTGATTAGAAGGAGGGATCAGTTAGTAGGACATGTTCTGAGGCATCAAGGGATCACCAATTTAGTATTGGAGGGCAGCGTGGAGGGTAAAAATTGTAGAGGGAGACCAAGAGATGAATACACTAAGCAGATTCAGACGGATGTAGGCTGCAGTAGGTACTGGGAGATGAAGAAGCTTGCACAGGATAGAGTAGCATGAAGAGCTGCGTTCAAACCAGTCTCAGGTCTGAAGACCACAACAACAACATTGTGTGTCGACCATATATTAGTACTATCCACAACATGGAAGGAACACCTATAAACAATGGGTGAATTATTCATGAGATTAGGTGCCTGAGGTGTCACCATTAAGTCCTCAACATCACAATTTGGGAGAAACAATGTAAAGTTCTTGGGTCTTGTTGTGAATACCATATTTACACGAGTGTAAGACCCGCCCCCTCCCCCCCCAACCTCTTCTTTTAGAAGCTCTTTGATAAAAATTTACTTTTTAACAGATTCTCACTAACCAAAACTACAAATTTTTACTGTTGTAAGGTCTCTGTATATGATGTTACCAACACATCTACTCTAAACTTTTGCAATTTTATTCACTGTCTAAACTTTGATAACATAGGGAGGAATATAATAAACAGAAAGAAATGGTTTACATTATCTTCACTGCCTTCTTGTTTACTGTCTTCTGTGGTACCATTGTTTTTAATCATCGACATCATCCGAACAGAACAGATCTCTCTGTTGTCACAAATATTTGGCTATTTCTTTCGAATATGTTGCTACACTTGAGGTTATGGTTACTGTGGGAGCTAAGAAAACAGCTATTTTCTCTAAACACAGATAATTTCGATTCTAAACTGACATGAAAATGTTACAATGCCCTTGCTTACAAACATATTGTCTCCTCCTCTCTCTGGTTGTGTAGAACCAGCAGCTGACTCAGCCCCTGCTCTTCCCATCATATCTCACAGTTGAGCACAGACAACAATGCTGCATGAAATGTGTAAATATGCCACTGGATCCACTCTAGACTTTTGGTATCTCCGCAGAAATGCATGCTATTGTTGACTATTTGTGAGAATTTTAAAGTAAATTCAATTTCAAATACAAATGGATTCAGGCAAACTAGTTTACACATGGAAGATGTTCATAAAAAGCCAAAGAAAGCAGGAAATAAAGGACACAGTATAGATTCCCATGGTTTGCAGTACATTGAAATTTGCTACCTGCTCACTACTCCCCTGCCCCCGCTTATCTTGGTTCTCAGTCAAACTTGTGTCACCATTCCCCCTCCAAACCTGCTGTAGTGCTACGCTTCAGCAATAGCGAAACACACGAAGGCAATATCTTTTCTTGGGTGCAGGTTATATGCAACAATAGCAAATAGTACACAAATACAGCAACTAGTACACAAATAAATGATCGCAATCATGATTCTCAGTTCTCAAACTTTCGCTTCTCCTGTGATCTAGTACTACATCCACAACGTGCCTTCTGCTGTAATTTATTCTTGTTATGACAAATGCAGTCAGTTTAATGCAATTTATTTCATTTGTCAGACATTCAATGCTGAATAAATTTTCTTTTTCGTTTCATCTGAATGTCACCATCTTGTTTTAAAGCTCTTTAAAAGCTGGTGATTTTTTGACCCGCTATTCTAATATGTGAAACGTGACAGAATCCTAATGTGCAACACTCTTGGTATTCATTACAGTTTCTCATACCCAAATAAAATACTGACTTGGATTCAGAATCAATTAATGGTTTTTGAAGATTTTCGCCTATGAATGTTACCTTTACTTAAAAACAAGCTTAAATGTATGTAGGTGGTAACCATACATGTATGAGAACTTTTATTGCAAACCTGTTCAAATACAACAAAAGTTTGCAAACTGACAGAATGTAATGCTATTTCCTCCTGAGTTTCAAAAAATTGTCAGTTTTTTTTTTTTTTTTTTTTTTTTTTTTTTTTTTTTTTTTTTTTTTTTTTTTTTTAAGCAGAGTTGGCTAGTTGATAATGTTTTTAGTATCTCTTGCACTAGTATCACAAGTGAAGTTATTGAGCAAGGCTGATACTGTATTGATCACTTCGGCATTTTGGAAAAACTCGAGCCTACTCGAAATCCCTATCCTTTGGAATTCTTCAAAATAAATTTGTATGAAAACTCAGTAGCGAATGCATCATTTTTAAATGTACGACAATCCCTATATTAATCTATTAAACAACATAAAAACATTGACCTCAGCAGCAATATAAGACGATACTGTATTTTTCAAATGAGGAACTTGGGAAAAAACCTAGTCTGATAATCGGGTAAATACGGCACTTTGGGCACTCAGCCTGATCTCTCATATTGAGTGCACTGTGTCAAAAAAATAAAAATAAAAAAATAAATAAAAGAAAAGGAGGGGGAAGTGGGAGAGGGGGAGGGGGGCGGCACACACACACACACACACACACACACACACACACACACACACACACACACACCCTTTTTCAGGGTGGTGGGATTCTACAGAAAATTCCTTGTCAAATCAGTGCTTAGGTTATTAAAACAGAACACGGTATGGAGATGGGATGTAAACTGATATGAAGGATTTTCAAAAATAAAAGAAGCACTGGCAGCATGCCAACTGCTGATTCACCCAAATTTTGATCTTCCTTTTCATATGCCAGTGGGTGCATTGGATTATGGGTTGTGCCGTCGCAAATTCCAGACGTATGCGACTGATCGCACATTAGAGAAAAAGGCAATAGCTCTCACTAATAGAATTCCCAGGCAACATTAACGAAATTACAGCATTACAGAAACGGAAACATTATCAGTAGTGTGAGCATTCAAGAAATTTAAATACCTACTAGCAGGACAGTACTATATACAGACCATAGTGGGTTCACTTTAAGAGCAAACTTCCAAACACTATGCCAACATGATGGGCTCTCTTTCTGGATGAGTTTCCTTTCACTATTAAATATATAAAGGGGGAAGATAATATATTACCCGATGTACTGTCTTGACTACCTGTAGGTCCTCAATTGAACCAAAATGTAAAGGAAAGGGGCAAATATGCTGCTCATTTTCTAAGGGTAAATACATATGAGGAAGACAAGAAATTTAAAGAGATAACAAAACAAAGATGGTCACTTACGTTTGCAAACTGATGCCTTGCATCAAAGTCATACCTATACTACCGACAACTGGAAAGTGTATGCAGGAATATTGCTTCATAGGAAACAACTCACAGAGATGGGGCTGAGGGGGCTGAGGAGGAACAATGTATACGAGGTGCGACAATAGAGTAATGAGACTGATGTAAAAGAATGGTGCTTACCATTTTAGTCACGTTTACTGTTGTCTCCTTCAAAGTAGTTCACTTCTGATTTCACACATTTTTTCCAGCACTTCTGCCATTGATGATAACATTTCTGGAACTCATCTTCTGTAATATCCTCCAAGACCCTCGTCACAGCTTTTTGGACATCTTGAGTTGTTTGAAAATGATGCCTCTTGATTGCCGTTTTCACTCTTGGAAATAGAAAAAATTCGCACCGAGCAATATCTGATGAATAAGGTGGCTGTGGTAGTACTGAAATTTGTTTTGAGGTTAAAAATTGCTGTACTGACAGAGCAGTATGGGATGGCACATTATTGTGATGCAGAATACATTATTGTGATGCAGAATCCAATTATCAGCAATGTTGGCACGGACACAAAGAACTCTTTTATGAAGTATTTCTAAAATTTCTTTATAGTAATATTGGTTAACTGTTTGTCCAGGAGGCACCCACTCTTTCTAAACAATTCCCTTGGAATTGAAGCACACAAGCATGTATTTCACTTTTTCCTTTGACATGCGTGCTCTTTTGGTCTGGGTGATCACTTTGAGCACCATTGCGAACATTGGCGATTTGTCTCTGGATCGTACTGAAAAAAAATGAACTTTCATCACCAGTGATAGTATGGCTCAACAATTCTGGATTGGTTTCCATTTGTGTGAACATATCGGCTGCCACATTTTTCCGTGTTTCTCGCTGTTGTGGTGTGAGATTTTTGGGGACCATTTTTGCACAAATCTTTCTCGTACCAAGATCTTCAGTTATTATTAGGCGAACCGTTTCTAGATTGATGTTCAGTTCTTCTGCAACCATTTCCACAGATAATCTTCAATCAGATTGTACGAGTTCACGCACCCGGGCTAAGTTGACATCCGTCCGTGAGGTTGATGGTCGTCCACTGCAATCTTCATCTTCAACACTCGTTCTGCTTTCACAAAACATTTTATGCCACCGAAAAACTTGAGCTCTTGACATAACCTCCTGTCCAAAAGCCTTCTGAAGCTTACTGTAAGTTGTCGTTGCGTTTTCACCCAATTTAACCCAAAAAGAAACTGCATACCACAGCGCAATATTATGTGGTTCCATTTCCGTGACGAGAGAGAGACAAACACATGTTAACTTATTACAGCACAACCTCACGACTGAGCAGCTGCATCGATGTGCTGCTTGGACTACAAGCAGCTTATAGACCAAGGTCAAAGACATTGTGCCCACGCAAGCCTGCAGGATTGCCACATCTTGCAAAGAAAATAAGTCTCATTACTTTATTGTTGCACCTCGTATATTTGTGGTATTGGAATTCTTGGTCAAACTAGTAAAATTATACCCAATAAGGAAGGCAACATATCATGTTATAATGAAATTACGCGATCATTTTAAAAATGTGGGCAAATCGAAAAATTTGCTGTCGTACAATGGAACACAGTTTCTAGCTGAAACGTTTAAAGAATTTTTGGCATGGGAAAGTGTGAACCACATCTTAAATTCAAAGTCTCACATTCAAAGTAATCCAGCAGAATAGGTCATCCATGAACTTGGCAGGCTTTGTCAGACTAAATGTGCAAACAGACATTCGAAATGGACAGACATCATGATACAATTTGAAAAAGTACTAAACGAGTTCCCACATTCAGTTACAAAGTTTTTCTCAGTGTAAATAGTTGTAGAGCGAATAGGAGGCTTGCTCCTGAAGGGGGTTGAATGGGCAATGGGGGATGTCATTCACAACAGTTACTGAGCAATGATGTGAATAATTTGCTAATAAAGGAGGCTGAAATGAGGAAAAAGAGATGGGAGGAGGAAACACCCATACAGTTTATGGTGTGAAAACTCGTTTCAGTTAAGAACCATAAAAAGAGAGAAATTACAAGCAAAATATCACCCTTTGTATGAGGAGCCATTCTTAATAACTGAACACCATAAGCAAACGGCAGCTGTATTAACTAACCCAGAGACAGGAAAGGGCAAATGTACGTACAGTGTTCAGGACTTAAGATCATTCATCTGTGAATAAGAGGAAAGTAATAATAATCCACAATTTCAAAATTATCTAGTATAATTAATATACTACAAAACTCAGAAATTTACTGCTGGTAGGACATACTTAGTGCTCAGCTGGATCAAAAGATTGTGCAAGATCATAAATATTCTTGTGTTGTGCAGTGTGGTAGTGTAAGAGGAAAGATAGCCATGGGGAAGAGAGAATCTGTAATATTGTCACCATTGAAAGGCTACAAAGAAGGAGTATGTTTTGACAGGAGTCCCTGGGAAGGGGACAGAGTGTGGTGTTTGCTAACAGTATTGAAGTTGCTAAGGTAGGTGTTCGTAGGCAACTTTCAAATGTTGTGTTGTGTTGGCAAGTAAACTACTATTTTAAAGTTTGGTTTAAAGGACTGGTGTATCCAAAAGTAATGATTGGGTGTAAGTTGAGGTATACATGGAGACAACACTTGAGAGAGAAGCTGTCTGCTGTACTGAAAATGTTTGAACCTGTCATTCTTGTGGGAAAAATACTGAAGATGTGGATGGTGGTGTGCTGCGTAAAAGTAAATAGTAATATAATAGAGGGAAACATTCCATCTGGGAAAAATATATATATGTCTGCTTGTGTCAGTATATGTGTGGATGGATATGTGTGTGTGTGTGTGTGTGTGTGTGTGGATGGATATGTGTGTGTGTGTGTGTGTGTGGATGGATATGTGTGTGTGTGTGTGTGTGTGTGTGTGTGTGTGTGTGTGTGTGTGTGCGCGCGCGAGTGTATACCCGTCCTTTTTTCCCCCTAAGGTAAGTCTTTCCGCTCCCGGGATTGGAGTGACTCCTTACCCTCTCCCTTAAAACCCACATCCTTTCGTCTTTCCCTCTCCTTCCCTCTTTCCTGATGAGGCAACAGTTTGTTGTGAAAGCTTGAATTTTGTGTGTATGTTTGTGTTTGTGTGTGTGTGTGTGTCTGTCGACCTGCCAGCACTTTCATTTGTTAAGTCACATCATCTTTGTTTATATATATATATAAAAACAAAGATGCTGTGACTTACCAAACGAGAAAGCACTGGTAGACAGACACACACACACACACACACACACACACACACACACACATATACAGAGACAAGCAGACATATGTCTTAGGGTGAAGATGTGTATGCCTCAGTACAACCATTGTTCCTTAGGAAACCGCAGATCTTTTCCATATAGGCATCGACTGTTTTGTCCCACAGTGGAATAAACATATTAACAGATTTGGCAATTATTTTTGAAATGAAATGTCATGTGGCTAGGACCTCCCAGCGGGTGGGCCGGTCGCCTGGTGCAAGTCCTTTTGGCTGATGCCACTTCGGCAAAAACATTAGATTAAGCACAATAGTTGTATATTACGAGTACATGCCTTGTGGTATAATGTAGTCTAATGAGACCAAACAGATCCAATGATTAAATCAAAGCCACATCAGATCTGAGAGTCTTGTTTAATAACATTGTGCAGATTGTGGTCCTATTACTAGAGTCATTAAAGCACAAACCTCAAGAATTCATGCCATATCTTACAAAATCTTAATTTTTCTTTACTGTGTATCCTGGGAGTACTTGAAATGAGAATCAACTCTCAGAAAACGTGAATTCGGCAACTTTAAAAGATTAAGTGTAAGTCATTGGACTGATTTTATCAAACTGTGGGAAAATAAATTTTAACGACTGTGTGTGTATACACCCCATAGGAATTCTTTTGAAAACTGTAGCATTGATTATGGTCATTTCTGTGGTCCACGTTATAAGGTGCTGAGAGGCAGAATGTGGCATGGGCCTACTGGCCTCCGAACCTTTGAACACGGTACACTCATCTGTCAACATTACTGTGACATTGTACTTCTTTCCAATTTCTTTTCAGCAGTGCATTCCTTTGCGATTCATTTTTATGGATGGCAACATGCAACTACATCGATTGGAACATGCTGAGGAGCTCTTGAAGTGAGAAGATATTCAGAAAATGGAATGGCATGCCTGTTCCCCCAACTTAAATCTCATCAAGCACATGTGGGACGCATTGTGGAGAAATACTGCAGCACATCCACATGCACTAACAGTCACCCAGTAGTTGTCAACCGCACAGATTGAGGAATGGAATGCACTCCACAATAACTCTTTACAACTTTGTGGTCAGCATGGGAATATTTTGCAGACTATGTAATGCCATTTGTGCTAATCACACTCAAAACTAAGAACCATGTCCTCCCTTTTGTATTGTCTAGCAAACCATCTTGAATCATACTGACTTCAGTGTAATTATTGTCTTTAAATTAAAGTGTCATTTCTGTTTGTCTCATTGTGTACTTCTTTTAGTTACATTCTGTACTATACTGTAGCAGCTTTCTGTATGTATAGTCCAAACTTCATTGAATTATGTTACTTGGCAGTGACCCATCATGGAAAAATTTCCTTCTTTCGTAAGTTTTGCATATCTCTCTCTCTCTCTCTCTCTCTCTCTCTCTCTCTCTCTCTCTTTTCTACAAGAGAAACGATCACAGACCAATACTCTGGAAATTAAAACAGATGAATGGTAACTTTCTGCAGTATGGTAGTTAAGTGGTCTTTTAGTCAGGTGTAATTTTTACAAACAGCAAAAATCACATCTCGTGGAATCTAGTTTATTTCATTGCAGGAAATACCTGATGAAAACATTGAGTAACTACATCAAAGTACTGTGTTTGGAAGACGCAGACTACCAGCAGTAACCTGATTCCACAAGGTGAAACCAAACCGTCGTGAAAGTCTAAGAAATCACAACAGCAAATATGACTTACTAAATAACTCGTGCGTTTACTTTAAAAAGGTTTGCAAAAAGCAAATGAACAATTTTATATTACATACCGTAGTTTGAAGTTGATGACTGAAGTTCATATTATGGAAATGAACATGTTTTTGTTGGGTGGTTGTCTGTGGCTGATGTTGGACTTGCTGCTGCTGCAACTGCTGTTGCTGCTGCTGCAACTGTTGTTGTGTCTGCTGCTGCTGCAACTGTTGTTGTGTCTGCTGCTGCTGCAGTTGCTGCTGCTGCTGCTGCTGCAGCTGCAGCTGCTGCTGCTGTATCTGTGGAGGTGGTGGTGGTGGAGGCTGCTGCTGCTGCTGTTTTTGTTGTTGCTGCTGCTGCTGCTGCTGCTGCATCATCTGCTGTTGCTGCTGGTGATGCTGCATAGCTGCTTGGTATGCCTGTTGCTGCTGCTTACGGAGGTTCTTCACTTCCTTCTTTGAGACAGGTTTTGCTTTAGGCCGGTCACTTATGGCTGTGGACTGAAGAAGGCAAAATTTTAATTTTCATCATGAGTATATTTCTAAAGCATTCTGAAATGTAACTACTCCTTTTGAATTAATGTAAAAGGATAATGAAGCTGTATTTCAGTCTGAAGCTACAACTAAATACTGTAGCTATACAATGTTCAGATATTAACTATATTACTTAACCTCCACATGAAAGCCAAGTAAGAGACTTTACTTTCACTATATCACCAGCATATAAAAATAAGTGGTTGTTACTACTACTACTACTATTAGTATTTCTTTCGTTTCTCAGACATTATGTCTGGTTAAAAATGGAAAGTGACGCAGACCTTGATTAAGCGTGACTTCCTTTTAACTGTACGGTATATGTTACATTGCATTTAGGAACTTTTGGGGAATTGAACAAGTATCAATAATTACAGATTTCTGTAGTTGTATATATAAGTTTGGATGTAGCTGTATTGCGTTGATGTACTGGTGGATATTGTGTGGTATGACTCCTGTAGTTTATAGTATAATTGGTATGTCAACTTTATCCTGATGCCATATGTCCTTGACTTTCTCAGCCAGTTGGATGTATTTTTCAATTTTTTCTCCTGTTTTCTTCTGTATATTTGTTGTATTGGGTATGGATATTTCGATTAGTGGTGTTAATTTCTTCTTTTTATTGGTGAGTATGATGTCAGGTTCGTTATGTGGTGGTGTTTTATCTGTTATAATGGTTCTGTTCCAGGATAATTTGTATTCATCATTTTCCAGTACATTTTGTGGTGCATACTTGTATGTGGGAACGTGTTGTTTTATTAGTTTATGTTGTATGGCAAGTTGTTGATGTATTATTTTGGCTACATTGTCATGTCTTCTGGGGTATTCTGCATTTGCTAGTATTGTACATCCGCTTGTGATGTGATCTACTGTTTCTATTTGTTGTTTGCAAAGTGTGCATTTATCTGTTGTGGTATTGGGATCTTTAATAATATGCTTGCTGTAAAATCTGGTGTTTATTGTTTGATTCTGTATTGCAACATGAATCCTTCCGTCTCACTGTATACATTGCTTTTTCTTAGCCATGTGTTGGATGCATCTTGATTGATGTGTGGCTGTGTTAGATGATACGGGTGCTTGCCATGTAGTGTTTTCTTTTTCCAATTTACTTTCTTTGTATCTGCTGATGTTATGTGATCTAAAGGGTTGTAGAAGTGGTTATGAAATTGCAGTGGTGTAGCCGATGTATTTATATGAGTGACTGCTTCGTGTATTTTGCTAGTTTCTGCTCGTTCTAGAAAGAATTTGCTTAAATTGTCTACCTGTCCATAATGTAAGGTTTTTTATGTCGATAAATCCCCTTCCTCCTTCCTTTCTGCTTAATGTGAATCTTTCAGTTGCTGAATGTATGTGATGTATTCTATATTTGTGGCACTGTGATCGTGTAAGTGTATTGAGTGCTTCTAGGTCTGTGTTACTCCATTTCACTACTCCAAATGAGTAGGTCAATATTGCTATAGCATAAGTATTTATAGCTTTTGTCTTGTTTCTTGCTGTCAATTCTGTTTTCAGTATTTTTGTTAGTCTGTCTATATTTTTCTTTTAGTTCTTCTTTAATATTTGTATTATCTATTCCTATTTTTTGTCTGTATCCTAGATATTTATAGGCATCTGTTTTTTCCATCGCTTCTATGGAGCCGCTGTGGTTATCCAATATGTAATCTTCCTGTTTAGTGTGTTTTCCCTTGACTATGCTATTTTTCTACATTTGTCTGTTCCAAAAACCATATTTATATCATTGCTGAATACTTCTGTTATCTTTAGTAATTGGTTAAGTTGTTGATTTGTTGCTGCCAGTAGTTTTAGATCATCCATGTATAGCAAATGTGTGATTTTGTGTTGGTATGATCCAGTAATATTGTATCCATAATTTGTATTGTTTACCATGTTGGATAGTGGGTTCAGAGCAAGACAGAACCAGAAACGACTTAATGAGTCTCCTTGGTATATTCCACGCTTAATCTGTATTGGCTGTGATGTGATATTATTTGGATATTAAGTGTGGTTTTCCAATTTTCATTACTATTACTATTATTATTACTATTATTATTATTATTATTGTTATTATTATTAGTTGATGAAACTCTAAATACGGTATGAACATAAAAAAGCAGAAATATACATAAATTTCACCACTATAAGGTCAACATAGCAATGTGTGACTATAATGTCCACACTAGTTACCCCACATCAATAGTGTTTTTATTACAGTCACTATACCAACATGTGGCAAGAAGTCGTACAAATAAATGAATTTCAGAGAAGCACTTGGGATAAGTTACACATAGGTGTCACGCAACCAGTCAAAATATACGAGAAATGATACACACTTCCTTTCGTTTGCAGGTTTTTACTGAAACTGGTGGTTTTCCAGAGTAGCAGTGCAGCTCACACCAGAAGTTGTATTACAATGATGTAACAGGTCATAAGATACCCCATAATACCATGTCGAACCACCTCTTGCCCAGCATAGTGCAGCATGTCGACATGGTGTGCTCTCAGAAAATCGTTGTAAGTCCATTGTAGAAATACAGCCATCCATAATTGTGAAAGTGATGGCTGTGTAGGATTTGTGCATGAACTGACCTCTCAATTAAGTCCCAAAAATGTTCGACAGGATGTCAGATAATCTGGGAGGCAAAATCATTCAATTGCCCAGAATGTGCTTCAAATCAGTCATGAACAACATGACATGGTGCATCGTCATCTACAAAAATTCAACCACTGTTTGTGAAAACATGAAGTCCATGGTCTCCAAGTAGCTGAACATAACCATATCTAGTCAATTAACCATTTACAGTCAATGATTCGTACAGTCTATTCCACATAAACGCAGATCACACCACATTACGGGGCCACAACCAGCTTGCACAGTGCCTTTCTGACAACTTGGGTCCATGGTTTAGTGGGGTGTGCACCATAGACTAACCCCCGCATCAGCTCTTCCAGCTGAAATTGGGACTCACATAAGCAGGCCATTGTTTTCCACTCATCTAGGGTCCAACCGATATGGTCATGCGCCCAGCAGAGGCACAGCAGGCAGTTAGCAAAGCCACTCTTGACTGCCGTCTGCTGCCATAGCTCATCAGTGTCAAATTTCACTATGCTGCACTATGGATGCATCTATCGTACACCCCACAATGGTTGCTGTGCTTAGTTTATGCAGGGCTGCTTGTCTGCTAGCATTGCCAACTCTACGTAAACACTGTTTCTCTCAGCTGTTAAGTGAAGAACTTTGGCCACCGAGTTGTCCGTTTATGTACTTTCACTCGTGACGTGTGGTTTCAGAGATTATGAGTACATAACAGTTCACAGGCCTGCTTATAGAGGCCACTTGAGTCTGTCCCCTGGCACACACTGGTGAGTCGTCAAAGAAACAGTATTATTTAAATGATTGCAAACGTGTGTTCAGCCTCTTCTGTAGCCTGCATTACTGCTGCATAGCCAATATGTTCAGTGCTACACACAACCTGTACTTCACTGTTACGTATTGCTCCACAAAGTACTGTGTTCCATAAATTGTGTTTATTCTTGCTATTGCAAACTTGGCTTGTAGTCAGTGCTAAGTCACCCAACAACAGTCTCAATGAAAGAAATAGTCCAACATATCACTGCACAGCAGCAAGCTTTCACCATACATTAATACCAGTTGTTGTGCTAACCTGCGCCTTCGCAAGAACCGGCCAGCTTATTTGTTGTAATGTGATGTGGAAGCTTCTCTCAACCTATTACTGCAACAGAACACGTCACAGCAACATGTGTAGAGTGTTACCATTGTCAGAAATGCCCAAACTAGGCTTACAAAGCCTAGACTGCAGAATTCCACAGGTTGACCCCATCATCGTAAATTTGTCACTAGCACCTATCACAAATCCTATGCTGATCGGATGGTGCATGATGCTATTATTTGTCTGGTACCAGGTAGGGAAGTCCACGAAAAAGCACTTCAACGTAACAATCGATGCATACAGATGTGCTCGATATAGTACAGTCCTTCGAAGTGTCACAGGCTGCAAGTGATCAGACTGCTGCGGGGGAGGGGGGGTACATCTGACGTTTCTCAGTCAATCCCTGTCAGGCACACTGCAAGTGTTCAGGATGTTGGGGAACCCATTACAGCAGTACAATCTACGACTCAGCATCACGTGGGGCAGTGTAGGTTATGGCCACAGCAATAACTGGCTATGTCACAACAGTGTCCACATGTCCCCACTTGTATCTTGCCTGTACTGCTTCATCCAACAGTAGCATCTGCGAGCCCTAAGCCTTGGGCTGTTTACAAGTGCTGAAAGAAAGGCCACATTGCATCAGTGTGTAGCTCCTCCTCAAACATGGCAGACACAGAAGCACCAATGGACACACTGTACCTCTACAATGACTGTCTCCCCAAACAAATTGTTTACTGGGACGTGCGTGTTTTTTTTTTTTTTTTTAACCACTAAAAATTCAAGTGGACACAGGAGCTGCAGCGACTTTAGTAAACCCACAAACACACATGATCTTGGGCTCAACCCCCCCCCCCCCCCCCCCACACACACACACACACACACACACACACACACACACACACACACACACACACACACACACACACACACACACACACGGAAGTTTGTTAGCTACAACAAACAACAACATTCTGATCCTAGGTCAGTTCTCCGCTATTTTCTCCTCGATGTCTGTTGTTCACCCTCTCGCCTTCCTTGTTGTGGATCATTCCCATTCAACTGACGCGTTTAATGCTTTTGGTTTCTCCACTGCCGACAGGGTAAATTTAGCGTCAGATCAAGTTCCGTATTAGCAACTAGAGTCCCTCTACTAAGAGATTTTGTCTCAGTTTCTCTCTGGGCTTCATTGCGCTACTAGTTTTGAGGCCCACATTACCATGAGAGTGTCCACCCACCCTCATGTTGTGCAACCGTTCAAGGACAAATTAGACTGTTTGACAGCACTTGATGTCATTCACCCAAAGCTTTGCCTCCAGGATGACAGTGTCACGATTGATGCACAGTCTGTGACAGATACAAAGGTTGCCCAGAAAGTAATCCACCGCATTTTTTTCTTTCAACAAATTTTTATTTAACATAATGAGAATTACACACACAAAAGAATGGTGTTTTATCTATACAACCTATTTTTCCACATAATCTACATCCCGTTCTATGGTCTTCCTCCAGCGCGAAACAATGGGGTGTATGCCCTGTCGGCACCAATCACTGTCCTGGTGGTAGAGCCAGTGTGTCACTGTTTGAATCACCTCCTCCTCATCCCCAAAATGTCTTCCACGAATGGCATCCTTTAATGTCCCAACCAAGTGGAAGTCCGAGTTGGCTAGGTCAGGAGTGTCAGCCTGGGATAGTCTCCCCACCCACTGACATCATGGAGTGCCACCGAACTGCCTTCTGATGACCTCACCCTCCTTACCTAGCAACTAACTGTATTTCCATCAACAGCAGATGCTCCATAGACTTTGCACAAGCATTTGTGAATATTACCTACAGTTTCTTTCTCTGCAAAGAAATCCAATGATGGGACGTTGCTTGTAACATACATCGCCTACAGACGCCATTTTGAAACTGCCTTGCAACTACGCTATCTGTCTGAATTGACGGAAACACTGTGCAAGAGAGAGAGAGAGAGAGAGAGAGAGAGAGAGAGAGAGAGAGAGAGAGAGAGAGAGACTGCAAATAACAAATACATAACGTTTCTTATTCACAGGACTGTTTTTGGCTGAGAAAAAGAAATGTTGTACATTACTTTCTGGGCAACCTCATACACACCCATTTCCCCGTCCTGACAAGTTGCTAGCAAAATTATCAGGCAGTCACTATTTTTCCAAGATCGATTTGTCGGAAGTACACCTCCAGCCCCCATTGGATGAGACCACTAGGCACTTTCCGATTGTCAATCCAACCTTTGGGCTATACCAATATCGACGCTTGCCTTTTTGTGTCACTAGCGCATCCACAATTTTCCAGCATGTTTTTAACCCACTGATAGTGATACATAGTTTTCTCAAAACAAAAGTGATATAAATGGTAGGTTAGGTTATATTCTGATAGATTTACACATCCTACCAAGGGTGTTAGGTGAATGTGTGTTGTAAAATATGTGGAGTTCCAGTTAGTTTACATGAAGACAGTGAGGTATCAAATGGAATAGTCAGGAAACTTATCATTAATTGTACTAGTTCTAAATATACTCAATTTTGGAAGTCTGATAAGTGTAAAGATAATTATTTTGAAGTAAATGTAAGGTGGTTTTATAGACTGAAAGTTATTGGCAAAGGACACACTGCAGCAGAAACAATGTGTGCCATGATGAATATGCCACGCCCACCTTGTAAAATCAACAAGTATGCAGGATTTATTGGAGCTGCTGTGCAATCTGCTGTGTGTGAGTCAATGAAAAGTGCTGCAAACAAAGCTGCTGAGATAAATGATGGTGTAACTGACATACCACTAGCTTTTGATGGCACTTTGTCAGAAGTGTGGCTACAGTTTTAAGAATACTGGAAGGTAATAGATTTCCAGATTTTAACGAAACATTGTTATAAGTGTAAATCAGGGAATGGAGAGCATATCTGTGACAGAAATTATGAAGGAACAACTGGTGGTATGAAGGCCTCTGCAGCTAATGAAAATTTTTGTCAATCTGTGAACGAAAGGGAATGTGTTACACTAAGTTCTTAGGAGATGGGAGACTCTAAAGCATGTACCAGAGTAGTAGCCACTCAGCCTTACGATGAGAAGATAATCACAAAACTGGAATGTGTTGGTCATGTCCAGAAGACGATGGGCATCAGGTTGAGTACGTTGAAACAAAGTTTGAGAGACAAGAAACTTTCTGATGGTAAAATCATAAGAGGCAGGCTGACAGACAAAACGATTGATGAACTACAGCAGTATTATGGGATGAAGATGATGATTCCCATACTTCTTTACAGAATGTAAGGGATCGACGCGGGAGACCCGCGCTGCCTTACTAGGTAGGGTCCTAGTGGAGGTGGTTTGCCATTGCCTTCCTCTGACCGTAATGGGGATGGATGATGATGATGAAGACGATACAACAACACCCAGTCATCTCGAGGCAGGAAAAGTCCCTGACCCCGTTGGGAATCAAACCCGGGACCCCGTGCTCGGGAAGCGAGAACGCTACCGCAAGACCACGAGCGGCGGACTTGGCCATTAGAAATAATAAGGAGGATTTGTTGAAAACGAGGATTTGTTGAAAACGAGGATTTGTTGAAAACGAGGATTTGTTGAAAACGAGGATTTGTTGAAAACGAGGATTTGTTGAAAACGAGGATTTGTTGAAAACGAGGATTTGTTGAAAACGAGGATTTGTTGAAAACGAGGATTTGTTGAAAACGAGGATTTGTTGAAAACGAGGATTTGTTGAAAACGAGGATTTGTTGAAAACGAGGATTTGTTGAAAACGAGGATTTGTTGAAAACGAGGATTTGTTGAAAACGAGGATTTGTTGAAAACGAGGATTTGTTGAAAACGAGGATTTGTTGAAAACGAGGATTTGTTGAAAACGAGGATTTGTTGAAAACGAGGATTTGTTGAAAACGAGGATTTGTTGAAAACGAGGATTTGTTGAAAACGAGGATTTGTTGAAAACGAGGATTTGTTGAAAACGAGGATTTGTTGAAAACGAGGATTTGTTGAAAACGAGGATTTGTTGAAAACGAGGATTTGTTGAAAACGAGGATTTGTTGAAAACGAGGATTTGTTGAAAACGAGGATTTGTTGAAAACGAGGATTTGTTGAAAACGAGGATTTGTTGAAAACGAGGATTTGTTGAAAACGAGGATTTGTTGAAAACGAGGATTTGTTGAAAACGAGGATTTGTTGAAAACGAGGATTTGTTGAAAACGAGGATTTGTTGAAAATGAAGCAGGCAGTAAAGGCTACCTTCTTCCACAGTCTGTTAACTAATGAAAAACCAGTACACCACGTTTGTCCTCCTGGACGTGATTCATGGCGCAATTACAATGCCCAGTACTCAAACAGTTCATACAGCTATAAACATTCCATCCTAGCAGCAGTCATGGATATTGTAAAACCTACTTACCTAGACCTGGCAAATTCTGAATTACTGAAGAAGTGTCTGCAGGGTCAGACTCAAAATCCCAATGAATCGTTCAATAAACTTATATGAACACTCTAACCAAAAAATGTTTTTGTTGGAATGAAGATACTGAAGTGAGGGGGAGGGGGGGATGTAAGTGATGCTGTTATTGCTTTTGATGATGCCAACATTGGTAGGATGAAAGTGCTACAGCATATGGGAATTAATCTTGGAGCAAACTGCATCAGAGAACTTGAACGGATGGACAAGGTTTGCATTGATAAAGCAGAGAGCATGCAGCACAGTTGGCCACCTAGGAGTCCAGAAAGAAGAAGAAATAACTTGGAAAAAAGATCAAGAGGGTGATATACAGTATGGTGCAGGACACTTCTAAGTGACTAAAAGATTAAGCATATATTAAGTGAGTTAGTCTTGAGACTTTAGAAGCAGTTTCTGAAAATTTACATTTTCTGTTGCATTTTTCCTTAAATCTCAGAAACCACCGAGTAGAGTATTCAAAATTTTAGGGAGTAATAACATACATATCCTGAGTCTACTGGACTAAAAGACGAACATAATGTTATGTATAATTAAAATTATTTAAGATAACGTACAAAAAATGCACAAAATTTTAACAGTTTAGTTAAAAAATTGTTTTTCCTAAAGCAGTGACTGAAATGCAATTCTTGTAGTTCAATAGACTCAGAACATACAGTTTAATGTCCTGTAAAAGTTTAATGTCAGTGGCTACAGTGGTTCCTGAAATACAGGGAAGCCAAGTCACTTAATTTAGCATTGTCAGGATAGGGCATTCCAACTCCCCTTAAGTGATCACAAGGTTTCATACAAAGCTGTACAGGTCTCTGTAAGTGAAAGTGCTCTGTACACAATACTGTGTTATGCTCAGTTTGGTCGGCAAGTGCTGGACAACAGCTACATCCACCGTAAATAAAGTTGTGACAATGGTAAAGTTGGCTTTTGTTAACATCCGGAAGTGCAAATATAAATGCATTCAGTTTTTGAAATGTCTAATAACGGAAATGTAAAAAGAAGCCAAACTTTTTGCAAATCCTGTTGTTACTCACTGGAACAGCTTGATTGAATCTTTAATGTATTCTGAAAATTACTTCTGGGATACAGTCAGTTCCAACCCCCCCCCCCCCCCAATCCAGTTGCTGGATACGACACACAGTAGCAATAGTGGTGTGAATTTTATTAAAAATTGACAGACAGTACATCATTACTCCCCTATTGCTAGGAACATCAAATTGTAAGACAGGAACACAAGTACAATAGTTCAAAATACAAGGTTTTGGAACTAACCTGAACAACATCTGAGCTTGCAGAGATTGTCTGCTGCTGCTGAGGAACAGTTGATGCAGGTTGCTGCTGCGGTGGAGGCGGTGGCTGTGACTGAGGTTGTGCAGCAGGAGGTGGTGGAGGATAAGGACCAGAAGTAGCTATGAAGCCCCCATCACGACCTGTTGCTACCAGAGTCAAAGACTTCTGCTGCTGCTGTTGCTGCTGGGCTTGTTGTGGCTGTTGGCAACTACCTGCTAATGGCTGGCTGCCACCCGTATAAAACGCATTATGCACAGAGATGGTATTATTCGGCCCCTGATGGAATAGTGTCCCTGAGACACCTGATGCACAAACCATACCTGTAACATATAATAAGTAATTAGTTGGGAAAGTGAGGAATTTATTACAGATGAAATAAACAATTTGTGAAAAGTCAGAAAAAATTCATTTAGCTAATCTAACTCAGTGTTCATCCACCATCAAAACACAACACTTACTTTTTCTCGACATTCTATATTGTATGCTTGTCAGATCACAATATCTAGATGAGAGCTTCAACATATGTCTATTCTTTCTCAGAGTGCTCATAAATGCATGTGCTGCTCTAACAAAAACATCAAACAAACTCACAGCACACAACATATGAATGTATTGAATTCCACTACAATTCTTTCCAAACACTGCAAGCTTTATTTTGCAATGTAATCAATACAATGAATATTGAGTGAACAATCAGAAGAGGACATTTAAAACATCCTTCAAAACCATTTACCTCTTAATCCATTTAGCAAGATTTAAGTTTGTGGTATGTCCATAAACGTGGTAATACAAAACAGCACCACATTACTTTTTTCTCAAATGATACCTGACCTTCCAAATAAATATTCATACTCAAATTAATGCAATTATTTAAATTTGTGTATTTTTGCAGTTTTCTGTTTCTCTGCAATGACATAATTGGTATTCTGCTAAAAACTGCTAGTATGATGATTTGTACAGACATTGTTGTTAAATGTAAAAAGCAATGAAGATGAAGTTTCTTATCTACCCCCCCCCCCCTTTCTCATTCCATTTCCCCTAATGGCTGAGGTCCATTAGATCAACACTAATGCTTCCACAAACAGAATTCCGGTATTTCCAAAATGTTAACAATACTTTTAACACCATTTCTCAGTGTATATCTAATTTATTAAAATGCAGCCAAGAAAAACAGGCACATTCAATTACTTCTCCCCCTTCCTTTTAAACCAAATGCACATGAAAACCAACACATTTTCCCAGAATCAGGACTACAAAACTGCAGAATCAAGAACTGTCCCCAAAGTTCAGTGGTTGCCGAGACAGTAGACCAAATATCCTTCTTTACTACGGGTGACACTAATGCACTGCCTGCAGCCTAATAGTGCTGTCATCAAATTGTGTGTTCACATGAAACAAAATCTTGCCTATTTTATGTTTCAACCAATCTATGCATTAACCAATCACCAATATTTCAAGTATCTCAGACAAATGCATATTCTTACCCGTTAACCGAAAATTGTCATTGTCTCCACATTATTCTCAACAATAACACTAACACCTGGATTTCTAGAGATTTAAATAGAGTATAGTGTTATTTATGTTCAATCCGGTCTCTCCGGGTTGAGCAAATTAAACAACACAAACATGTTTATTTAAAAAAAGTCAATAGAAACAAGAGTTATAATGAGGTAATGATTAAATGGGCCCAAAAATTCAGGCATTTTGCCAGAGATTTCACACAAGGTACATGTGCCTATGCATCCTGTTAGTGGTTCTTTTGTGAAGGAAAGCATTAAACCAAATCATTGGTTCAAAGGTCCTACAAAGCTAATTGCTACAAATTGTCTAATTCGTAAAAGAATTTTATACAGATCAAATATCACACATCCTTGGCAACTACTGCAGAGAAACCTCCACTGTACATCAGACACAGAGGCAATTACAGAATACTAACAAGAGGCAACAGGTACCAGTTTTCTTGTTCATGCCATCCCTCAGATCCCACTGATAATGGGGAAAAAACGAAGAATACTTAATAGAGCTTAAATTAATGAAAGGAACAGTACCATTTATTGTACAATAGTTATAAGGAGTAATAATTCAATGTACTTAACGTGGCACTTCGATGAGCGTAGGTGTTGCTGTGACAGTGAAATTTCGTGTAGGTACTATGACATTCCAGGAGTGCTTTTCATCATTTGAAATCTGATTGTTTTATGACCTTCAAAATTAAACTGTGTGTTTTTTGTTTGTGAAAACATTTCAGGCGTGGTGAGCTTTCCATGAAATGGATACAATGTGGAACAGGATTTGCATATCAGCACGATTGCCAATGAACTGGAGCATTGGTCCTGTACAGCATCATCTCACCTAGAGACCCAGACACAATGATGCATCATGACTTAGCTGAAAGAACTTATTGCTAAGCCAACCCTGACAAGCACTGTAATAGTAAGAAGATAAGGGCGTATAAACTACAATGCATGCACTTGTTACATGGCTGGTGTAGCTGGAATTAACTGCAATGAATATTATGAAACTTTTGGTTCTATTGTGCAAGTAATATGAAGGGTTTAAACTGAATGCTACGGCTTTTAGCAACACAGGATGACTTTCACCTCCAGCTACACTTCGTGCAATAACACTAGGTCTAAATAATACATTTAAACTATAAATTGTTCCAGAATGGGGAGAAGTTGGGAGAAAGTGAGAGCATATTACTTAAAACAGGACATGGTGTAATAAAAGCACTGATTGTTTAAGGACAGTGTCAACTACTGCTTCACTGTGATATTTTTATCATTAAAATAGCATTTTACGTAAGTCAAAGTGCATAAACCAACTCATAATTTTCAAAGCTGCTCAAACTGAAGCAAAACACTGCCGTTACATAAAATATTTTCCAGATCTTTCGAAATTATGCAAGTTAAACCCTAAGTTAACCTTACAATACCATCATAAGCCACATATATAAATGTTTCTGTTTTTGTCGTCCTATTTGTGCCCCTAAACCACTTATCCGATTGTGATTAAACTTTGGCAAGTAGTTATGTGCATGCCCACAAAGGTTTCTGAATTAGTCACTTTATAACGGGTATGTGAGCCATTTCGACAAATGTGTCACTTTTTTTCTTTTCTTAATCATCACAAAGCATTACTTTCACTGACAAATCGATTACGCCACCCAAATCAGAAGTGACTGGTCGATCTACCCCTCAAGAAAAAGGCATCACAAGCTTCAGAAGCAGATTAGAAACAGAATTGGGAACCATTCAAGTATAAACTCCTTGATCCAGATGAACACTGCTCGCTGATTTTCCCCTTGTGCTAATTATAATTTTCATTCAAATGTGGTTATAGGAAAAATGGATAAAGTACATGTGTCTTGCAGTGTCCTCAAATTTAAGAATGAACACTAGGAATACACTGTGTGGATGGAAAAATGAAATTGCCAGAATTACTTCCAACATTCAATTATCAATGTCGATATTAAGTGACACGCCAAGCTAAACTTTCTTGGCACACATATGCAAGTAAAATTCATGTTTCCAAATGACAGCGTTCACTACGACACATATTGTGTCATTCAGCGGAAAACTTCAGATTTATTTGTGTACGCATCAGATTTTAAGTGTATTCAAAAGCAGTTCAATAAACAAAACTTAAACACAAACACTTTCTTTGAGTGGCACTGCAATGTACTCTTGGTACGCTCAAGTTAAGTTATATTAAATACATAGCAAACCTTGAGTTGCCAATGGCTGTGGACTGAGATCGATGTTCAGACCAAGAGGTTGAGCCACGGGTATCACAGAAGCACTTGTAAGCCCAAGGCTGCCATCTGGCAATAGCAGCTGATTGGGACCTTTTTCTTGTAATTCTCTTTCAACCCTCTGGAAAACAAAGATGGAAAAACACTATGTTAAATGGTTTGAGTACTCATGAGAAATATTGAATTTCTGATCAACTACAAAACAACATTCTTAAGATCACCAACGGCAAACATGCAGGAGACCAGGTAGAGATAAAGAATGAATTGAGGTGAAGGGTACAAGGAGACATGTGCAACATGGTGGCAAATGGGACAGATAATAACCCCTCCCCACCCCTGCACAAACATGCTGGAGAATTACTATTTCTTCAAAAAGTTTCCCAAAACTAACCATCTAAACTTCACAAAGGTCCAGCCACAAGTTGCACTTTGTCAAGGTATAAAGAGAATGTTGGAAACGCTTCACTGCGTCAAGTTACAGACAATGGGAAGATCATGGTAGCCAATCAACAGCTGTTAACTAGATACATCTTGATTCTGCTAACATACAAACTAATCTTTGTTGTAGTGATACAATTGTATGAATTATTCACATTATGTGGGTTCCACTTTATTTACTTTCAGGAGTTTCCTTTATTGATCGACAACATTTTCGTACTGTCTGTTGAATTATTATTAACTATTTCTTCTCAAATGTGGAATCTACACTGTGGCGACAGACTAATCTGTAGCATAGGCCAAGATCTACGTTAGGTTGGAAGGTGACAATTTGGTTGTGATTAGGCAAAGCCAATTAATATGAAAGCAAAATCTTGGTTGAAGTGACAGACTGATGTGTGGTGTAGCCAGAGGTCTCAGCTAGTTTGAAAGCTGATAATAATAATGAAACTATGTTCTATTGACTCACAATGATCCTGCAGTATACAAAGCATGCCCGGAAAGTTAAGTACTGTTTCATTCTACCTTCACTACAGCACTACGGTCGCAGTTCCACACATTTGCACTCTTCCTTCTGGTTCATTAGCTTTCCACTGATGCCATTACAGATGGCTTGTGTTGTATTTACATGTATCAGAGATTGTTCGAAGTCTTTAATAATGTCTGAGCCAAGCAACTGAAGCGAGTTCTGTAATACAGTTTTTGAACATAACGAATGTTAAGTCAGCTGAAATTCATAGTCAACTTATGGTGCAAATGTAATGAATGATGGAATGGTGAGAAAGTGCATGAGAGAATTCAATGACTGATGACCCAATGTTCATGATGAAGCACAAAGTGGAAGGCCTTCTACACTCCTGGAAATGGAAAAAAGAACACATTGACACCGGTGTGTCAGACCCACCATACTTGCTCCGGACACTGCGAGAGGGCTGTACAAGCAATGATCACACGCACGGCACAGCGGACACACCAGGAACCGCGGTGTTGGCCGTTGAATGGCGCTAGCTGCGCAGCATTTGTGCACCGCCGCCGTCAGTGTCAGCCAGTTTGCCGTGGCATACGGAGCTCCATCGCAGTCTTTAACACTGGTAGCATGCCGCGACAGCGTGGACGTGAACCGTATGTGCAGTTGACGGACTTTGAGCGAGGACGTATAGTGGGCATGCGGGAGGCCGGGTGGACGTACCGCCGAATTGCTCAACACGTGGGGCGTGAGGTCTCCACAGTACATCGATGCTGTCGCCAGTGGTCGGCGGAAGGTGCACGTGCCCGTCGACCTGGGACCGGACCGCAGCGACGCACGGATGCACGCCAAGACCGTAGGATCCTACGCAGTGCCGTAGGGGACCGCACCGCCACTTCCCAGCAAATTAGGGACACTGTTGCTCCTGGGGTATCGGCGAGGACCATTCGCAACCGTCTCCATGAAGCTGGGCTACGGTCCCGCACACCGTTAGGCCGTCTTCCGCTCACGCCCCAACATCGTGCAGCCCGCATCCAGTGGTGTCGCGACAGGCGTGAATGGAGGGACGAATGGAGACGTGTCGTCTTCAGCGATGAGAGTCGCTTGTGCCTTGGTGCCAATGATGGTCGTATGCGTGTTTGGCGCCGTGCAGGTGAGCGCCACAATCAGGACTGCATACGACCGAGGCACACAGGGCCAACACCCGGCATCATGGTGTGGGGAGCGATCTCCTACACTGGCCATACACCACTGGTGATCGTCGAGGGGACAC
Organism: Schistocerca piceifrons; assembly: GCF_021461385.2. NCBI lineage: Eukaryota > Metazoa > Arthropoda > Insecta > Orthoptera > Acrididae > Schistocerca > Schistocerca piceifrons. The sequence goes on along the minus strand of NC_060138.1, from coordinate 766,103,875 downwards.
TGAATAGTGCACGGTACATCCAAACCGTCATCGA